>NC_063340.1:11207493-11225063 GCF_021869965.1 Rhincodon typus
CTCCATCATCTGCAGTTCCTACTATCTATGAATTAAATTTGAAGGTTTTTGTCATGTCACATCCTGGCTCGTGGGCCCATTCTTGCAGGCCATGAATGATAGAATGTTAACAGTCTCCTTCAAATGCCCTCTGATATAGCAAAGCAGATGCTCATAGTGAAAGCAAGTCCATTAGCATGAGAAAGTCTCTGCAAAAGGAGAAATACTCGTGCGTGATGGTGTATTTGTACATATCAATGTGACCTGAAGCAGTGGATCTGTCCTTACAGATCCCACGCTTGGGAGACATTTTTTTGAGCCCTTAATGTAGCTATTCCCAGTCCTGGTGTCTTTCAGGTTCATCTATGGTCAAACAAACTTCAACAAGCAACAAGGCTTCATTCTTAACTTCAGTTGTCACAGCTGTGACAAGTGATATTACTCTGAAGCTCCTGTGTTTTCTGTCCATGTTTGCTCTCACTGTGGGCTGCAGGGAGTAATTACAAGCCAACACTGACACTGAATGTAAGGCCTCAGCCCTTGTGGCTGCAAATGCAATTCTTAGGATTCAATTCAGGCAAATTGCAATGGACAAAGGGATGCAGAATTGATATGTTTACAAGTTGTGACCCAACACGATTTCACAGTTCCAGCATACAGAATACAATGCAAAACATTTCCTGCAAGTGAAAAAATTTCTGTGTATTTCCTTTGTGTACCTCAACATCTGGTTTATTTCAGCATCTGCAAGATTTAATTCGCTTTCTGAAGCTAAATCAAAAATTTCACTGAAAAGGGAGAAGTTATTTACCAAAGCACTGTTTCTGAGATATGGCAAGTGCAGAATTGGCACTACAAATGCCCCCTATCTTTGAATATCTTCAATGACAATTAATAATTGGGGATCGTAAAACAAACTTAACATTACCCGTTTCACATTATTGCACCAAGTCAAAATGAGTGCTCATGTGAGCAAATCCTTATCCTTGTTTTCAAATCCATCCATGCTCTCGACTATTCCCATCACCTCCAACCCGACAACCCTCCATCATAACTGTTCTCTCTTATTTCTGATCCCCTACACATTCTGCTTTTAATTGTACTATTCTTGACAAGTACTGGGTCCCCCTCCCTAAACTGCCCTCAAGTAAGATACTCCTTAAAACATAGCCATCTGAAGGCTTGGTTAAAATGGTATCTCTCTATCTCCTTACATGGCACAGTAGCAAACTTCGACAATACACCTCTGATGTTCGCTGCACTATAAGGTACTATACAAATGTGAATTGTTGTTGAGTGTGAAATTGGAACGTTGATGGATGGGACCATCGTGGAAGAAGGCTTGTTTTATTGGCAGAGTCATTCTGCTGATTGTGGATGACATGAGGGTACAGATAAATGCAGTCTACAAGTCAGAAGACCAACTCATCGATATACAGAATCAAGCAGGACAGAGGAGTATGAACTACATGGGTGGTCTCCACAAACTTGCTGTGCTGAGAACAATGTGTTGATGAAGACACTCAAATAACAGCAAGGTGTGAAAGTAAGCAACAAATTCACCATGAACTGTGGACAGAATTTAATACCAGTTGCTGCTCCTTCCAGCCTCTCTGTGCACACAGAGGACTGGTAAACTATAAGTCAGTTTGATTTATTTGAAGACTAGATCTTTTATCTATTCAACAAGTGCAAAGTGATCATTTCCTCGTTTGTTGATTTCAAGGTGATTAGTCCACCATTTAATTTGGAGAGGGGACACTCTTCAATAACATGCAGCAGTCTTTGTTTCTCTTCATAAGTCCAGAAGGGGTTTGTAAGTTTTGTCAAACAGCTTCAGGAGAAGCTAAACCACAAGCAATAGAAATTAACCTTGCAGGGGCTACAGCTTGTCCTGTGTCTGTTTAACAAGGACCACTCTTGCTGTAGCCTTCCAGTCGATAGATGAGATTTTGTCGCAAAGAACTTATAAATGACACCCACACACACAGTATTCCCAGATTGCCTTCTCCACTGTTCACTATACCACCATTCTCAGTGTCAACCACAAACTTACTAGCTATACCTCCTAAATTCTCAAAATCATTCATACAAATGACAAAATACAGTGGACCCAGCACGGATTCCTGTGGCACACCATTGATCACAGGCCTCCAGTTTGAAAAACAATCCTCTATCACCACCCTCTGTCTTCTGCCTTCAAGCCAATTTTGTATCCAATTAGCTCGTTCTCCTTGGATTCCATGAGATTTAACCTTACTCAACAGCCCACCACGCAGTACCTTGTCAAAGGCCTTGCTAAAGTCCATGTAGATAACATGCACCGTGCCACCCTCAAATGATTTCAAGGTGTGGGTCACACAGGCTTGACCCTGGTGGGAGGCCTGTATCACTTCTCCAAGGTGGCAAGACTATTTAATTGCAATCAGGCACTCAGGTGGACAGCATGAAGACATCCACGGAGTTAAGTCCCTGGTCATTGTGGAAAGGCCCCTGCCCCCAGAGGATGCTAACCAGGCTGGCAGCTCTCCACTGCTGACAAAATCCCCCAAGACCATTGGTTGCTACTGGTTGTTTGTCGAGGGGCCTTCAGCAGGGACTATCGCCTCGAGATGGCCAAGTGTTGACAGATAGGAGGTCAAGACGAGGGGATCGCCAGTGAGGGTAGGGTGAGACATGGGGTCAGATGAAAGGGCAAGAGAGGTGACTCTCAGCCAGTTTCCACCTTCCCGATTCCAGGGTCTCTTGCACAATCACTCAGCTCCTTTGAAAGCAGGGACAATCCTGGAAAGTCACTTGGAAACCAGCCAGGGGATTGCCCGCTGGCCTTTGTGATCCACTGGAGATCTGCACACATCCCTGAGTTATCACTGAATCCTGGTGGGCTCGGGTAATGGCCTAAAAGTAGCTCAAAAATGAGCCTCATAAGGCAGAAGGCAGGTTACATACATTGGCCCATTACCACCATTGACTAAGTTGGGAGTTTTATTTACTCACCAGTGGGAATGGGCCTTTTAGCTCACCCCCATGATTCTGCACTTGCTCAATGTGCTTGTCATCATTGGCCCTCCTGCATTCTCCATTAAATCCAAGCCGACGTCACACTATCTTACCAGAATGTGACTTGAGACTATGTGATATTGAGAAGTAATCTTATGGCTGTTACATTGCTTCATATGGATCAGGAGATCAATGATCTTACAATGAAGTTGCATGAAACAACCATACTTGCTTGATTAGTTTCACATCGTAGTACTGTTACTCTCTATTTATCATGCTATGTTGCTGGGAATAAAGCATGAAAGAGTTGCAATTAGGACATGTCCTAACTATTTACAACATTGCAACAGTACTGCAGAAGTACTTGACTGTGGTGAAACTCTTTGGTATATTCTGAGGAGGTGAATGATACTGTATAAACATGAGCTCAGGGAGTGCTTATCAACCTCCTGGAGGTTCACATTAACCAGAAACTGAACTGGACTAGCCATACACTGGTTACAAGCCTAGGTTAGAGGCTGGGAATCAGTCATTGTGTGACTCACCTCCTGACTCCCCAAAGTCTGTCCATCATCTACAAGGCACAAGTCAGGAGTGTAATGGAACACTCCCCACTTGCCTGAAAACATGTAGCTCCAGCAAAACATAAGAAGCTTCACACCATCCAGGACAAAGCAACCCACTTGATTGGCACCACATCCACAAATATCCATTCCCTCCACCACTGACACCAAGTAGCAGCTGTAGCACTTAGTACTATCTGCAAGATACACAGCAAAAAATTCACCAAAGATACTTAGACAGCATCTTCTAAATCCATGACCACTAAATCCATCTAGGAGAACAAGGGCAGCAGATACATAAAACAGCAACACCTGCAAATTCCCCTCCAAGCTGTTCACCATCCTGACTTAGAACTACATCATCATCATTCCTTCAGCGTAACTGGACTCGAATACTGGGACTCTCTTCCTAACAACATTGTGAGTCTACCTACAGCAAAAAAACTGCAGTGGTTCAAGGAGGCAGCACCAGTAACTAGGATCAGGCAATAAATGCTAGCCTAGCCAGTAATGCCTTCATGCCATGAATGTATTTGTTAAAAGCAGATGATTGGGATTAATTGCTCACTGAATTGACTGGATAGATATATATAGGGGAATAGGTGACATTGGCATATGGAAGGAGCTGGGAGACTGAATAGTTAATAAAATCTACCACCAAAGAAAGGTGATTGGCTTGGATCCAAATGTGTACTTAACTCCACCTTCCTGCCTGTTCCCCATAACATCTGATTACCTTGTTAAAAGTCTGCCTCACCCAGGCTTGAATATGTTCAATGATCAACAATACTGATTAGAAGAAGATAGTGGTGGTAAAAAATAGGAATAATAGTCCATAAACCCAATTTTAATATTCTGGGGTCCTGGGTTCAAATCAGACCATGGAAGATAATAAAGTTCAACTCAATAAAAATTAATTGGTGCCAATATTTTGGAACAATTATTTTGTAAGAAGCCAATCAGGTTCACTAATGCTCTTCAGGGAAACAAATCTACTGTCCTTACCTGCTCTGATTGACATGGGACTGCAGACCCACAACAATATGGTTAACTTTAATCTGCCCTCTGAGTGGTCTAGCAAGCCTTCAGTTCAAAGACAATTAAGGATGGATAACAAATGTTAGCCTTGTCAGCTGTGCCCACATCCCATGCAAGAGTGAAAAAAAAAATGCACCTACTACTCTGATGGAACAATCGAAAGAAGAAATTCCTCAACAAGAGTCTCCTGGTGTTGAAATCAGAAATTTTTTTGAAGAAGGGTCCCAATCCGAAACGTCAACTTCCCTGCTCCTCTGATGCTGCCTGGCCTGCTGTGTTCCTCCAGTTCGACACTGTGTTGGCTCTGACCCCGGCATCTGTAGTTCTTGCTATATCCTCAGAATTGAACTTTCTTTTCTATCATGGCAAGGGATATCAAAGCTAAGAGTAAGTTATACAAGGGATTCACAAGGGCTTCAATTACAAAAAATAACTCCACAGAGGCCGGTATCCTGTCACCAAGTCACCCTTTATTTACACGTGGAGAGTCCTTGACACTGGCCCAGCTTCCTCAGCGCCAACTCTCGGAGTGAACAGAACCTCCGGTTTACACCTGCCAGCCAGGGCTCCCTGATTGGACCAGGTTAACAGCCCCAATCAGGGGACTCATACTCTATGAGGTCCACCTGGCTGACCTTGTTACAATCACTTCAAAGATAATCAGATTCTTTTCATCAGAACATGAGGAAGTGAGATGAGATTTGTTAATATAATTCAGATGAAAATATAGTGATTGGTTAGTTAGTTAGTAATCAGTCGATTCAAGTAGTCCATCCCAGAACTCAGCTGGAATAAATTTCTTCGGTCAATTTAGTCAGCCATTTACATGACTTAGTTTTAGGAATAGATTAAAGTAGATCCAAGTCTGCTCTCGATACAAAGGAGAGTGAATCAAGACAAGAACAGAGCAATTGTGATAAGAATGAGACCAAGCCAGTGGATAAAACAGGAAAAAAGGGGTTTAATGCAACCAAGTACCTGACATGACCAATGGAAGATGAGAATGTATTTGAATGGAGAGACACAGGAGAGGATTACATGGACAATGGGTTAGGCTCAGAATTCTTTTAACAATTGCAACTCGTTCAAGGCTAATCAATGCCAGTCAACATTGTAAAAGCTTTAAAAAAGCATTTAAGAAAGTTTTTGAAGAAGGGTCCCGACCCAAAACGTCAGCTTTCCTGCTCCTCTCATGCTGCCTAGCCTGCTGTGTTCCTCCAGCTCCTCACTGTGTTATATTTAAGAAAGTATGGTAGTTTTGTGATTATATTACAGGACCCAGAGTGAGCTTTGAAACCATAATTGGTACTTCATGAATTGCAAGTAAAAAGCAAGTCATGATTAAAAGTGACCAAGAAGCTGTTGGATTGTTGCAAATTCCCAACTGCAAAGCAACAATCATTTCTACTGGTAGACTTTATCATCCTACCCCGTCTGATGACTAGGAAGTCCAGAACCAGAGATCAAATTTAAGGATATGGTGTTGATTGTTTTGGATTGAGAGGAGGAGAAATTTCTTCATCTAGAGATTGGTGAGCCTGTGGAATTCTCTGCCACAGAAAGCAGTTGAGGCCAAAATATTGAATGTTTTCAAGAAGGACTTAGAAACAGTTCCAAAGGGCTAAAGGTATCAAAGAACATAGAGAAAAAGTAGGAACATGGTACTGATTTGAATGATCAGCCATTATTATATTGAATGGTGTAGCAAACTCAATGGGCTGAATAGCCTACTCTTGTTCCTTTTTTCCACGTGTTCTATGAAGCTCAAGTGTATGATGTCTCCAGGAAGAAGCTATTTATACATTCAGTTTAAAAGCTGATTTCAAAGTGACAAACCTGCTGAGGTGTTAGGTACAGGGATACTAGTGTGAGTATTTTATAAGTGATGTTTCGGTAACAATAAGTTGTTTTAGGTCCTATATACAAGCTGTTTTGTTTCTTTTCAACTTATAAAGGAATGTCTTGGGATTAATGGGATTGGATTTTTACTGTGTGTTTAAAACCTTCAAACAAGTGCAGAGTTTGGATTATTCTATTATATCTATGTTACTTTTGTATGAAACATTCAGTTTGTTGCTGAAGCAAAATCTGCACCATTGCATGCATATGCTTCAGCGAGAGACCACTTAGCTAAGACAAAAACAAATGAAGATATGATCTATCAAGCTAGACTCCTGACTGGAAGCTTGTCTTGTTTGGTAATAATATCGTAACATTGTAACTGCATTAAGTTCAAGAGTAGTTTAGGTTGATTCATAGACCCACAATAGAGTGCTAAATTGGGATATGTCTTCTGAAATGAAGGATGTACTGACCTCAGAAGGAATCAGCCATTATTCACAGGATGGAACCTAAGATGAAGAACCATCAATGTGATGAGCGATTGTTAGCCTCAGTTTTAGCTGGTTTGAGTCATCTAAAATAATGAAACGCATTGCAGAGTAGATGGGGAATGATTCACTTCCTTATTGTTTGAGGTACCTTGCTGCGTGTAAATTGGCAATCCATATTCTCTTACATGACAACAGTGCTAAATGCAAATGAGTTCAGAAACAGGAGGAAAAGATAGGTGAGCAAGTGGCTGGAAAAAGGAAGTTATTCTGGATTCCTGGTAACCTGGAACTAGCTCTGAAGTGGCATCTGTACAAGTTGATGATGTTGTGTCAGAATGTATCCAGCGCTGAGTTCCGTTGCTAGTGATGTTAGGGAGAGTTTAAGCCAACTTGGTTAGATTGTGTAAATCAGGAGAGAACATTAGACAGTAATATAAGGGTCCACAAAATTCTGGAGAGGCAGATAGCACTCAAATAGAGAATAGTAAGGAGTCGGCTGGGGTACAAAATAGCGATGTCTACATTTGGATAGGCTCCTTTTACTTTCTTTAGAGCAGAGAAAGTTGAAGGGGAACTGCTTAAGGTATTAATATTATGAGATGCATGGACAAGGTTGATAGAAAGTAACTGTCCCTCTTAGCTTAAGGGTCAATAATGAGGGGTCACATCTGTAAAAGCTGGAGGTTTAGAGGGGAGTTGAGGAAGCATTTTTATTCCCAACCAGAGGGTGGTGGGGGTCTGGAATGCACTGTCTGGGAGGGCAGTTGAAACAGGTAACCTCACACCCTTAGAAAGTACTTGGATGAGCACCTGAAATGTCATAGCATTTAAGGCTTTGGACCAAATGTGTGTAAGGCTTTGGGCAAAATGATCCTCTGGTTCTGAGGAAGGGTCACCGGAACCGAAACGTTAACTCTGTTTTTTCCATCACAGATGCTGCCAGACCTGCTGAGTTTTTCCAGCAACTTTGTTTTTGTGTATGGTTACTAAGTTTGCGGACAGTACCCAAATTGGTGGCATAGTAGAGTGAGGAAGGTTTTCTAAGATTACAAAGGAATCTTGATCAAATGGGTCAATGGGCTGAAAAAATGGCAGATGAAGTTCAAACTGGATAAATGCAAGGTATTGCATTTTGGTACAACAAACAAGTGTAGGTCTCATACAATTAATGGTAAGGCCTTCAGTAGTGTTGTAGAACAGAGGGACCCACGGGTTCAGGAACATAATTCTTTGAAATTCGTGTCAAATATAGACGGGGTGGTTAAAAAGGCATGTGTCACACTTGCCTTCATTGCTCAGTCCTTTGAGCATAGGAGTTGGGAAGTCATGTTGAGGTTGTACAGGACATTGGTGAGGCCTCTTCTGGAGTACTGCGTCCAGTTCTGGTCGCCCAGTTATAGGAAGGATATTATTAAGCTGGAGACAGTTCAGAAGAGATTAATCATGATGTTGCCGGGTATGGAAGTTTTAAGTTCCAAAGAAAGGCTGGTGAGGTGAGACATTTTTCACAGGAGCGTAGGAGGTTGAGAAGCAACCTGATAGAAATTTATAAAATTATGAGAGGTATAGATAGAGTTAATGGTAGTTGTCTTTTCCCTAGGATGTGGGATTTCAAGAATAGGGGACACATTTTTAAGGTGAGAGAAGAAGATTTAAAAAAGACATAGGGGGCAAATTTTTTTATACAGAGGATGGTTCTTGTGTGGAATGAACTTCCTGAGGAAGTGGTGGATATAGACACAATTACAACATTTAAAAGACATTTGGAAAAGTACATGAATAGGAAAGGTCTGGAGGGATATGGGCCAGGAACAGGCAGGCGGGATTAGGTTAGTTTGAGATTATGTTCAGCATGGACTGATCGGATGGAAGGGTCTGTTTCCGCTCTGTATGTCTCTATGACAGCAGATTTCTTCCCTAAAGGAGCCAGTGAGCCACATGTTACTTTTAATGACAATCATCAATGGTTACATGGTCACCATGAAGTTAACATTACAACAGTCTTACAATCATCTAAAGTAACTTCACTCCATTAACGGTTGCTGAGATAAACTAACAGCAAAAACCAAGGATTTAACATAAGCCATTTTTTGCCTGTATCATTTCCTTCCACCATCCACTGTGAGTTTATACATATTGGTTTCACTACACATTTAGAACTACAATGGCTCTAGCATTATCGAAAATCCAGTTCTATAAATGCAGCATGGTTCTTCAGATATAATTCTTGAATTTTGGTAAACAGGATAAAAGATTTGGTTTGGTTTGCTTCCGGTTGCAACAGTCACAAAGTAGCTCAGATACATGTTGGTAGCAGTGCTATAGCACACAGCCAATGTTTAGTATAACAACTGAAATCAAATTGTATTTGTATTGCAGCTTTATTGTGATGAAGTGCGCTTCACACGAACATTAAAAAGCAACATTCGACACTGATATTTGGGAAGATTGCTCAAAGCTTTGTCAAAGAAGTGGCTTTTAAAGAACATCATCTTTAAAGGTTGAAAGGGAAATTGAGAGGCATAGGGGGAATTCCAGAGTTTAGGACCTAGACAGTAGAAAGTACAGCCAATGGTTGATGAAGGAATTAAAATCAGAGAAGACCAAGTGGTCAGAAGTATATGAGCGCAGATCGCTCATATTTGAGGGACAGGAGGAACATGTAGGGATAGGAAGTGGGGAGGCCATGGACGGATTAGCAAAACAAGAATGAGAATTACGAACACAAGGTGCTGCCCCCTGTTCACCTTTAGAGAGAGAAAGATCAAATGTACCCTGGAACGTAAGTGACCACTGAGGAACTGGACTTGGTGCAAGTTAAGAAGACAGAGTTTTGGACGGCCTCAAATATGCAGAGTGTAGAATGTGGGAAGCCAGTCAGGAGTGCCTGTGTATAGTCATGGCTATAAACAATAATGATATGGATGAGTGTTTCAGCAGCAAATAAGCTGAGGCAGGGGCAAGGTTTAGCATTGCTTTGGAGATGGAAAAAGGGCTCTGAATCATGGAGTGGACATTTGGTTGAAAGTTCATTTCGGGGTCAAGTATGATGGCAAGATTACGATCAGGCCGCTTTATTCTCGGACAGTTTGCAGGGACAGAAATGGAGACAATCTCAAGGGAACAAAATGTGGAGTGGGGAGCAAAGACAATGGCTTCAGACTTCTCAATGTTTAATTGAGGGAAATTTCACTCATCCACTATGACATGGGAGATAGGGAGATTGATAATTTAAAAACAGTGCAGGAGGTAACAGAGATGGAGATGGGGTAGTATTTGTTATCATTGGTATAGTTGTGGAAACCAATATAAATGTGCTGATTGAAGTCATCAGGATGCTGCATTGGTTGTTTCATAAGTCTCACTAAATGTTAGTTACGCTTCTGATGTAACTGAAATGCAATTACAATGTTAAGGCTATTGAAACCAGTCTAACAGAGTCTATAAGCCCTTAATTCTTCCACTGCCACCCATTTGTTTAACCTCAACATTGTCAAATGTTTTTGAAAATAGTTGAGTATTTACAACAGTTGCCAATCGGTATTGTAATCATCCTGGCAGTTTACCCAAATAAAATTAAATAAGAACATGAGTACGTGGGCACAGCTTGATAATTTATATTTATAAAACATCGAACTTAAAAATGTTCTGAGGTGAATCAGTTTCAGAATGAAAAATTTAGTTTTGATGTTCACTTGGCCATTCGTTTCTGAAGAAACATAAGGAGAATTGTTTGGTCAGAATAAATGCATTCCAAAGCAATACGCTTCTCACCTTTTTTGAACATGTTTTCATTTGCAGCTGAAGATTACTTTATTTGTCCTTCTTGGCGACACCATAACCCAGGAATCCCATGTAAAAGAGGAGCTGTTAACTCTGCAATTTCTTAGACAATAGCCTCCCAACATCCTGCTGGCATACGTTTGCTCTTTTTCAGTCTGCAGTTGAATGGTCCAAAAGGCTGGTAAATACATGGCCACAGAGGAAAGTAACCCCTTTGCCTTTCTATTAATAGCAGTTATCTTATTAACCAGAGCAGGCAGGCAATTCATAATTAGTTGGTTTTACAGCTAAGACATTTTTCTTAATTCTCCCAGTCGTTGGACAAAATATCACCAACTCGGAACAAAAGATCAATAAGAATTTTCTCATTCATATGTAATGTATTAATCTTGTAGAGACCACTTGTGTGTGCTGAAAACTGCACTGGTTTGTAACCAATTGCTGTCTGGCTCACTGTGATCTCCAGCATTTTTGTTCTCAGTACAGTTTCCAGCAACTGCAGTAATTTGCTCCCATTGTAACCAGGGACATGTAAAGATATCTATATTTGCAGGGAGACAGGCTATTCGCTGTCCATGAATGGGTTTGAACGATTTGTTTTAGATTATCATTTTCACCGGTTAATCTGCTCGTTTCAATCTGCTGGGATGAGAGCTTGCTAGGGGAACCAACTGGTTAAAACTCCAATTCATTCCGAAGCCAGTATTTTTGCAGGACTTCTGGGACTTCCTGTGTGTGGAAATTTGATGCAGAATTTCAGAGGATGCCAAAGTATTTGCTCAAGTGACAATGCTTGCACTCCGGTTATATATCAGTGCCAATGTGAGGAGTAGGTGTTTCTTTACAAGGAAGGGGCAGATGAAAAAGAAACCGCACTTCAAGCTTGCAATGTGTTTTTTTTCCACATCAATGCAGAAGTTGACAGAACTATGCATCCAGCGGCTAGCATCTGCAAGCTGCAGTGGCAGCATAAAGATGACAGTAAATCATGAGACTGCGTCAATGATGAGAAGCGAAAGTGGGAAATAGACTTGAGGGAAGGATAAAGCCTCTTGGGAGTGGCCCAGAAAACCAGAAATTTTGCACTGAGAAATTCTAAACCAGGTGCTGTCTGCTCATTGGTCAACAAAAGCCTTTGATGTTAATCTTTGTTGAGGTCAAATTTCAAGAGGCCTTGCCGATGAGCAGATTCTCATCTTGATAGTGTGATCCCTCATTACATAGAAATTACAGCACAGAAACAAGCCATTGAATTCAATAGGGCTACACGTGACACAAACCTCCTTCCATTCGACTTCACTTCATCCTATCAACAGATCATTCTCTTGTCTTCTCCTTCTTGGGGTCAAGTTTCCTTTAAAACATATCAAGTGGGCATGTAAATTCCTACACAAATGTACATAGATCTACAAACGTACACGAGTACATATAGGCACACACAGACACATGCATACACATCCACATACAGGTTTAAACAGCATTACACATACATATCTTCCAAGACGGTGACGGCAGAGTAGGCAGTGTCTGGGCTCCTGGGTCTGGGGCTTGTCCACTCCATCTGCTTTTCTTCTTCTTGTTTTTTTTTCCTTTTTCAGCTCTGACTTCTACTTACCTTCTGAGGAGAGCTGAGCCAGTAGGAAGGTGGCTTCGACGGGGTCGGGAGCAGCAGCGGCTTTAGCAGAGGCAGCACTGTGAACCTGAGTACTGGTGGCAAAATGGCGACATGAGTCAACCAGCTGGTGAACCAGGAGTGGGGCTCTGGCAGCGGTGTGGAACAGGCGGCTATCGGTGGTCATGGAAAAGTTGGGCTCCCTTTCAGTTATCTTGTTTTCAATTTTTTTAAAATTATCTTTTTTAATATTTTTAAGTTACTCAAAATGGCTCTGGCTCACGGCGACATTTTAAACATTTCACTGTATTTCTATATTAAATATATGTGACAATAAATGATACAAATTCAAATTTAAATACGTATTCATACAGATGTGTACGCACACTCACAATGTGAACATGGAACCTGTCTCTGGGAAACTGCCCTAAACAAGCTCCAGTATGGTGTCAGCTTCATTTAAACCGCGTTGGCATTGAAAGCACTGGTGAGGCCACTCCACAGTGGGATATCATTCACCTAAAAGTTTAATCTTTGCATGAAACATTTCCTGCTACTGTAACAGTAACTTGCACAGAACATGTGACAAATTAAATTAGGGAGAAATGACTACGCATAATACTATGAGTGCTTTGTACAGTTACTTTCAGTCCTGCCCTCGTTATGGTACTGAGGAAAGGTTCAGTGATCACTAATTCAGCAACAACAATAAATTGCATATTATCACCTTTGATCTCCTTCAACCCTAGCAACTTCCCTGGGTTCCCTGTACACCATCAATTCTTGCCAAATAAGCAATTTTGGAATTGGTTGCAGTAACTTTGGCTGCTAAGCCCTATGTTCTGGAATTCTCTCTCTGCGTCTGTCCACCCCACTGCCTTGCTTTCCTTCTTAAAGTTCTTTTTAAAAACTATTTGTGGCATTCTGGCCTTGTAATTCCTTATGCAACTTACTGACCGGTTTTGCTCTATTTGCCCCTGGAATGTTTTGTTGTTATCAAGAATGCAAATATAAATGCAAGTTGTTGTTGAAAATGTAGTAATCTATCCCAAGAAGTTGCACAAGGACGTTATTTGAGTAACTCAACTGTTCGAAGTTTAAACTATCAGTACAGATAACAGATATTTTTAATTGTCCAATAATGACTTCCAATCACAATAGACAGCCTTTACAGGCAATTACTTTTACACTTTTGGCTCCGTGTATACAAGACAATAGCTTCTTTTCGTAACACACATATTGTGCCAACATATGCATCCAACTAAGGAAGGTATGTATATCTAGATTTATCTAAATGTTATATTTAAAATTCTAAAGAGAATCTGAAGTGAAATCCAGTTCAGAAATAGTGAGGAGCAGTAAAATTTAAATTCTGTTCCAAATCACAGAATAATACAATAGAAGGAGACGTTCTGATCCATTGTGCATTTGCAGACCGTCTGAAAGCCATTTTAGCCCCACACTGTTGATCGTTACCAATAGACAATTTCCACTTCAAGTACATTTCACTTCTTTGTGGGTAACTTTTAACTCTACTTCCTTCATCATCTCAGGCATCCCTGATTACAACAAATACCCTGCCATACCCCTCGGATATTTTGCCAATGATCTTACATCTTTAACCTGTTATTACATTGCTTCCTTCTGCTGGAATGATTTTCTCCCTGTCTACCCTGACAGTGCATCAGATATACTTCATAGTTTATATACTTTACTGACACAAATGTGAAAGACATAATTTCTGAACGTCAATTAATTTTTTTTTAAAGTGCTTGTTGCTGACTTGTTTTTATTTACTTGTATGCAAAGTATCCCAGAGCACCTAACTCAAAATGCATCCTTTTGTCTTTAATCTGGCAATCTCCATGATAAAGCATTGCCCATGCATGACCATCGTAAACATGCAACTGTAATACCACCCACATAGCAGCGGTGGCACAGGTGATTGGGTTGGTCTAGGTTTCGAAAACATCTGTGAAAATCAACTGAATTCTGAAACATGCCTGCAGGGAGATAATGACAGCATTTTGTTTTAGCACAGATATTGAAGTCAGGCTCAAAGAAGTCAACACAAGTTGTCAGGACCAGTAACCAGTGGGGACTATATTCCAAATACTCCAGACAAGAGAAGAAACCGCTGTCTGTTTTTTTATTGAGTGTGTATATGTTGGACTGGCTGAGAGCAAATCAAAGAGCTATCAGTGTGATAAGTTAAAATGCAAAAGATTGGTTAAAAAAGTTAAAAATAAGTTAAATAGAAGTGTTAATTTTCATCTTGCCAAACTCAGCGAAGACAGTTTTGAGAATGAAATCGTGGGATGGGAGTTCCGTTTGTGTTTGAAATGTAAAACCTTTGCTTACAACTGTTGTAAACAGCGTATTTGCACCCGACCACATTTATAAATATTCATTGACCTTTGAAAGTATTCGATTCGGAGCTTGCCCTTTTAGCAAAGCCATCCCATTCTCATCTATACAAACAGCTGAGGCCCACTTCTTAACCATTAAAGTGGCTTGAAATCTTTATTCCTGCCTTAAGTTGACCCAGGTGCACCCCAGGCTCATGTGATCAAGATAGTGCGAGTTGGCCAAGGGACAGGACACTTTGAAGCTTTCAGATGAGGGGCAATGATTGTTAAATAAAGGCTCCTTATCTTAGTTGAACTGGTTGAACATTCCTGAAAGTGGTTAGCTGTTTTTATATCATATAAGGGAATTAGTTGAAGACAAAGGGTATTATATTTATTCTTTCTTTACCAAATAGGTTTAAAATGTTAAATCTGCAATACAGCAACTTTTGTTCAACTATTTTTTAACAATTTAAATAGCATTAAGCTCAATGTGCAGCATGAGCTTGATGAATTAGCATTTCTTACTACATTGTAAGGAACTTTTTAACAATCAGCATATCCTTCTATTCACTGTTACTTCTTCATTTGCTGATGTCTATTTCCACCAATGAGAATTACAAGTGAGATTGTTACAGTTTAACATTCAGAAGTTTCCTCCTTGTTGCCAGTAATTTTCCTTCTTCGTTTAGAAAGCCTAATTCAGTCTGATGAGGATTTCAATAGATTTCAGGAACATTCCAGCATCTCACTTTGTCAGCTATTCACTATGTGCAGTTATTTGACTACAGAGCTCACTTCCCTTGACATCTCCAAGTTGCAGAATTTCCAGGACAATTCTCTGGGCTGTGATCAAAAGCAGAAATAGATGTAGATTTCTGCCTTCCTAGCTTAGGACACTAATCATTGTCAGGCACCATCCAAATGCTTGAGGTGGACAAGCTCTGTAACCGACCAAGGACTGAACATGGGGTTGTTCACGATGATCATCACAATTTTCTCCTTTGGCAGCCCCTTGTAATCAGGGATGACTTGCTTTGACTTGGGTCTGAGCCTTTTAATATGGTTAATGACAAAACAGCAAAGACCTGAGTCAATGCTGGGGGATGATTAATGTACAAACCCTTAACACACTTGTGGGAAATTCCTCTGTTGGCTATCTTAATGGTGAGATGTAGCACAATTATTTTAAATGGGTTAACACCTTCACTAAAATTTTTGTACCAGCAACACGTTAAGCAATTGTATGCTAATATCACACAACCAAAACTTCTGGAAGTATTTTTTTGACAAAATGCATTATTGGAGCAGGTTAGATATAGAATTTAAGATCCAAGTCCCAAGTGTTCATCAATTAGTTGAAACGAGCTGCCGTTACCAATGAAAAGATGCAAGTCGAGTCTCTGGGAACCTGGTTAAACGTTTACCATATTTGCAGTTTAAATTACCCCTTGTTTACCTAGCAGAGGAGAAACAATAAATGCCTTAAACTCTTGCCCCAATTCTCAGCAGCAGCTTACCATCCTGTCAACACTGGCAAGAGGACAAAATATTTGTCACCTACTGCTCAAAAGGGTTTTGCTCTGTGCTGCACTTTGACAGTCACAGAAAGCAATCTTTTAAAAAGATTACACAGTCCTGGTATGTTTTACTTATTTATTGTGCTGTTAGAAAAGGCAGACTTTATTCAGTGAAATGCTGCAGATAATTCTTTGGCCTCAAAACCATAAATGTCTCCTGTTATAGATTGCATTACACCATGAAACTCTTTCACTTATAAATAATAATTCCATTTTTATTTAAGCGACCACAGGAAATGAATCTGACAGTGTGCCTTACAATTAATGCATATTGCAGCTACTGTTAAGCATGGGGTTCAATCTGCTTCAGGTGACATTTCCCAAAGAGAAGGTCAGAAGTCAACCTCTGCAACTAAAGATCACTCACACTCATTTACTCAGCTGAATGATTTTATTTTCCCCCTGTCAACTGTTAGTCGGCATGTGGAGAGAGGCACAAACTTAAAACCGTTCAGCTTCTGGATGGTAGGGCAAGATAGGACTGGGGTGATGCATTCCACAGTGGAAAAGCTGCCTTGATTTACCCACAGGGAAATGAGCGCCTGAGTGAGATGCTGGAGGATTCTTGACCCCAGCAGAAACACGTGTCACAATAAGTTACCCACTTCGGGAAAGAGGAGACAAATCATGCAGGGAGGTGAGCCTACTGAAGGAATTGAAAGTGATACTTGGAAATTGACACAGCCTCTCTTAGATATCAACTGTGCCAACAAAAATCCAGGAAAGCCTCCATTTGTATGGCACCTTTCACAACCTCAGGAAATCCCAGCCAACGGAGCACATTTGAAATGTGATTGCTACCATCTTTTTATTTGTTCGTAGGATGAGGGCATCGCTGGCCAGGCCATCATTTATTGCCCATCCTTAATTGCCCAGAAAACAGCTAAGAAAACAGCAACTGGAGTCACGTGTAGGCCAGACCAGGTGAGTATGGCAGTTTCCTTCCCTAAAGGACATTAGTGAACCAGATGGTCATTCCCTGACAATCGACAATGTATTCATGGTCATCATTAGACTCTTAATGCCAGGAAACACAATAACTTGCAAACAGTGAAGTCCAAAGTGGCGGGGTTCAGTGGGGGTGGTGATATAGAGGGGCTGGGGGAGTGCTGCAGTGGTTCAAGGAGGCAACTTACCACCACCTTCCCCAGGGCAATTGGGGATGGTCAATAAATGCTGATTGTACAGCACGGTAGCAGCAGGTAGATAGACTATGTTTGCCAATTTATTTCCAATTGTCTTTTGTACTTGCTTACATCAGTCTTGGTGCTCACCAGGTCACCCAGAGAAAACCATCAGCTCATTGACTTTGAGATAACACAGTATGGAGCTGG
>NC_063340.1:11225463-11347448 GCF_021869965.1 Rhincodon typus
ATTTCTCAAAGCTGACGTTTCGGGTGGAATGCAAGAAATGAAGAAGGGTCCCGACCCGAAACGTCAGCTTTCCTGCTCCTCTGATGCTGCCTGGCCTGCTGTGTTCCTCCAGCTCCACACTGTGTTATCTCTGACTCCAGCATCGGCAGTTCTTACTATCTCTGAGCTCGTTGACTTCATAGCCCTGTCTCCGAATGTTAAATAGCGGCAATAAAACACTAAAAGAGATTTGTTCTTGAATTACACATCACGAACCAGCAGAGCTAAAAATAAGATTCAAAACCAAGGCTACAGTGATGGCTAGCCTTAGAGCAGTGATCCCCGTGCTCTGGTGAGCTTTCAAGGCTTGGACAGCCTACATCACACATCCGAAAGCTCGATAAATACCTCCAAATCCAGTGGCAAGCAAGGACAGCAGAATCATCTCTCAAGCCAACAGGCCTGGCGTTGAAGTGCTAATCACACAAAACTGGCTACAATGGGTGGGGCACATCATTCTGATACCAGACGCCCTGATGCAACTGCTGTACCTGCAACTTGTTCACAGCAGGGCACTCCAAACAGGGTTGAGGAAATGTTCTTGGGGATGTCCTCAAAGCATCCCTGAAGAGGTCTGCACGGGCAGATGGGAATCCCTGGCTTGTGACCAGCTAAAATGGAGAAAAAGGAAAGGCATCAAACACATTGAGACGCTGCCTCAGGAACATGCCAAGGTGATGTCAAAGCTTTGGAGAAAACACACAAACTTCCAAACAACTCATCAACCCGAACCTTCCAGGCAGCACCAGCCCAACGTGAGGCCCAGTCTACAGATCACACCTTTGAGTTATCAATCATGACAGAACCCATCAAACCAGAGTGGAAGCAAAGTCACCCTCTATCCCAGGGAAGAGAGGGAGCACTGAGAGTGGTGAGAATATGATCTCTGGTGCTGGACTTTTTCCCAGGGTGGGGAGTCCAGAACTAAAGAGCATAGGTTTAAGGTGAGAGGGGAAAGGTTTAAAAAGGACTTAAGGGACAACTTTTCCACGCAGAGGATGGTGCGTGTATGGAATAAACCGCCAGAGGAAGTGGTGGAGGCGGGTACAATTACAACATTTAAAAGGCATCTTGATGGGTACATGAATAGGAAGGGTTTAGAGGGATATGGGCCAAATGCTAGCAAATGGGACTAGGTCTGGTCGGCTGGATGAGTTAGACTGAAGGGTCTGTTTCTGTGCTGCATGACTCAATGACTCGATATTGCTCAATGATAACAGTTTTCTCTCAAAATTGTGTCAATAAGAGAGCTAAGCAATCTTACGAGGTGCACAGTTCCCAAAGAGGTCAAAAGATAGTCAGTGTTCCTTTGCTATTTTTGAGTAACTCACATTATGTTTTCACCAATCGCTGTTTCTCAACATAACTCAATATTTGAAAGGGTTTGTAATCTGCTCATCAATCGAAAAGCACAGCACCTGGTTTGGTTAATGAGTGGATGGACATCATCATAGGCCTTCATCCTTCAATCTGTGAGGCCTGGATATTGTGGTGAAGTGGGGAATGCTGCGTAAAGGCAGTGAAAATTCCGCGGTTGAGCGAGTCAAGGATTGCACAAAAGAAAAGAAGGGTAAGGAAGAAAGGAATATGTACTTCGATCACAGTCAGGGGGTGTGATTGTGATCTCAGTTCGGACTATTTCCATGCTGAATAGGAACCTTTTCTTAATTTTGATCATAGGAGATGGGTGCGCAGGCTAAGTCAACATTATATATTTTCAATCTCTAATTGCCCCTGAGAAGGTGATGGTGAGCTGCTGCCTTGAGCTGCTGCATTCCATGTGGTGTGGGGATGCCTACAGTGCTGTTAGGAGAATAGTTCCAGGATTTTAACACAGCAATAGTGAAGAAACAGTGATATAGCACCAAGTCAGAATGATGTATGGCTTAGAGTGCACTTGAAGGTAAAAGATTCAAGCTTCAAGTGGAGTGAAAGGTCACACAGAATCGAGAACAACAACACTTCAAGCATTTTGAAGGGAAATGAAAGAATGAAGACCGGGCTGTTTTTGCTGAGCACTGGGTCATGGGCAGGCTCTTGGATATGTGACAGTGTCTGCAATTTTGGAAATATCAGGACAGTAGCTGAGGAGGGTGAATCAGTTAGTGTCAGTTAGCAAGGATGACTGGGAAATGAGATCTGGCAATCTGATGGGAATGCGGTGAGCAGAACAGACGAGATCAGCAAAATGGTATTTTAAGGTGAAGGTTGGTGATAGCACTGGAATTCTGTCTGCAACTTATTGACCGCAGTAATCTTCCAAAAAGGCTAGGACCAGGTGAATTAACTTCTTTTAAATAGAAAGTGACATATTGCAACACTAACAAAGGAAAAGGAACAGATCGTATAGATTTACAAATTAGCATTGATGATACAAGCAGCTAAACACTGAATATGGTCATATGCAATTTCTCTGTCAGTCACTTTGTTGCTGATTTTAACTCCCATTTATTTATTTTCTTTGCCAAAGTCACAGGCTCACCTGCAATAAATGTGTGAATGTTACTAGAAGCAACACAGACTCTCAGGCTAAATTACTTTCCAAAACGATATTTAGTTTTTGAATTAAATTTCAGGTCTGTCAGCAGGCTTTAGATCACCCACTGGGGATGGCATGAGATCACAAAATTGCCCATTCAGCCCTGGTTAGACCTGTGTGAGCAAATTAGTCCTATCAGAAAGATCTAACAGATGCTAATCTAACTTTACACCAATTAAAACTTTTCCTGAACACATGTTGAATAATCTGGTTCAGATTGGTTTAAAGGGATTTAAAATGGTGGTGTCACGAGTGATTTCCTTAAGAAGCTATTTCCTTCCTGATGGAATTCTAACCTGCGTCGATGTGGAGATTATCCATTTGCAAGTTTTCGTGGTTAACAATGTGGGGTTGAATTAAACTAATGTGCCCATCATGAACAATATACAATTTAAAATGGCCCAACTAGGGTGGCCCTGCCTACCTAAAATGTTTAAGTATGCATTATCTGTTGTTACAGCCCAAACCCTCTTAGATCACCCTCAGTGCAGGATGTGGATTGTATCTTTGTTAAGTGCTGACTGCTTGCTGAGTTACTGTACTGTCATAGAATAAGACTGACATTAAACAGATTTGCACCTCATTGACTCCCTGCAGCCACAGCCAAACTTGACTTTCTTCACCTAGGAAGTGATGTTCTCCTTGTGATACAGACAGACTGGAGGGGGCAAGGGACACTTCCTGGTGTTAAAGTAGCACAGCTGCCCAGCCTTCTCTTTAACACGTCATTTCTTTTTTTTGCAAACTGGAACTTGCAAATTTCTTATCCACACTGCAGTACTGTCATGCATATATTACTTCAGAGACAGAAGGGGGTGAGGGAAGGTGATTCCACATCCCCCATCAGATAGTTCCCATAAACCTAGGGCATCTGAGCTGGAATGCAAGTTGGTATTGTGTGCTCTCTGATAAACTGGGAGACAATGGCGGTTGCAGTGATGGTCAAACAATACAACATGCACACTTTGAAACAATTATTTTTCATCTTGCAGAGAATGAGGCTGGCTAGTACACTGCTTAGGCAGTTCACAGTGAACTGCGAGCTCCAGAATGTGGATTGCAACTCCAAACACAGATTATCAAAGGTGTTTCATCTCCGATGATCTAATTTTCACAAGGTTGTCTTTGCATAGAATAGAACTGGAGAGCTTCCAAGAAATGTTAGAGCATTAAATACAGCAGTGAAACTTTGATATGCAAAGGGTTTACTAAAGATCTTTTCCTCAGGTTGTTTTGATAACAGCAGAGCAACTCCACTGAACTGCCAACCTCAGAAAACACCAGTTAATTGAAGGCAGCCCCGAAGCAACTGTTTTTTCACCAAATCAGGGCCTGTTGGAAGGGAAAAACAGCCCATGTTGCACCAATAAACCCAGGATAGATGTAAACCATCCCATGTCACCATTTAATGTTGAAGTCTTTTGATTTTTTTTATAGTTTCTTTGGACCAACCTGCCAGGTGTACATTTCTGATGACATGTTCCGTATTGTAGTTGCCTTATCATTTCCACATATTGCCATGGAATATGCTTAGAACTACTATACCCAGTGCCAATAATTTAAGGACCATCCTGAATGATCAAATCTGTCACTCTGCCTTTCTCACAGGAATCCAAATGTAGAATTTTCTGATGGTCAACAAGCTGTATGTGTTAAGGGATTTGTGTTTACATTAAAATTTAACTCCTATTTCTTCCTTTGAAAAGCAAACTCATTAGAATCAAGAAAATTTTGAGTCCAGTATGACTCTTCTTCAGAAGAAATGTTCTGAAGAAAGATCGTATTGGATTCAAAATGTTAACTCTGTTTGTCTCTCTGCAGATACTGCCAGACCTGCTGAGTTTTTCCAACATTTTCTGGGATTGTTTCAGATTTTCAGCATCTGCAGTAGTTCACTTTTACAAAATACATTATTTCACACTTATCTATACTGGCCATCATCTCTGACTTCACAACCTCATCACAATTTCACATCCATCCTCCCCAATTTGGTATAAACAGTAAAATATTGATATTATTGCCTTCAATACCCAAATCCAGATCATTTCTGCGTATTTAGCAATGAACAGTCTTTCAACAAAAATCTAGATTTGTCAAGCAATAAGCTTCCTGCTGAGAGATTTTTAAATGGTTGATTGATTATTGTCACACACTGAGATACAGTGAAAAGTGTTGTTTTGTGTGTTATACAGGCAGATCGTACTACAGAAAGTGCACAGGGTAGCAACACAGAGTGCCGACTGTAGTGTTACAGCCACAGAGAGGGTGCAGAGAGAGAGAGAGAGATCAGAATTAACATTTGAGAGATCCATTCAAAAGTCTGATAGCAGTGGGGAATAAGCTGTTCTTGAATCTATTCACACATATATTCAAATGTTCATATCTTCTGCCTGATGGAAGAGGGTGGAAGCATGTCTAACCGGGTGCAAAGGATCTTTGATTATGTTAGTTGCTTTCCTGAGGCAGTAAGAAGTATAGATGGAGTCAATGGGTGGAAGACTGGTTTGCATGATGGAATGGGCTATGTTCACGACTCTCTGTAGTTTCTTGTGGCCTTAGGAAGGGCTGGTGGCCTGTCAAATATTGGTCCAATAACAAATGAAATCAGGCCAGGATGTGCATTTCTGGATTAAATTGCTGCATCATAAGAAAGAAGGCACAATTTAAAGGTTATTCAAAAAAAAAAGTTGAAAATCTGAAACATGAATAGAAATTGCTGGAGAAACTCAACAGCTCTGACAGCATCTATGGAAGAAAGCAGAGTCAATGTTTCAGCTCTAGCAACCCTTCTTCAGAACCGATTGTAGTAGGAAATTGACTCTGTTTTCTCTCCACAGATGCTGCCAGGCTTAAAAAAAAATTGTTCTACAAAGAAAGAGAGAGGCAGCTAGCTTTTAATTTACTAGCGACACACGCTGGGTGTGGGGGAGAAGGTATTGCAATGTCGTTTCTATACCTGGTGTCTGAATGTATTCCATCACTAAATGTCTATTTTATCAGATTTTCCAATTGTCACAACCTAGAATTCTTGATAGTGAAGGACATGAATAACACATTACCTTAGTGTTACCTGGATGGCACAGTGGTTAGCTCTACTGCCTCATAGTGTAAGGGGCCTGGGTTCAGTTCCAGCCCTGATAACTGCCTGTGTGGAGTTTACACATTCTCCCCATGTGTGGGTGCTCCAGTTTCCTCTCACAGTCATCACAAAGATGTGCAGGTCAGGTGGATTGGCCATGCTAAATTGCCTGTAGTGTGCAGGGTCAGTGGATTAGCCATGGGAAAATGCAGGGTTAAAGGGATCATGGGGGTGGGCAGTGGGGTGTTTTTGGAAGGCCAGTGTGGACTCAATAGCCTGAGTGCCTCAGTCAAGGGGAAAGGTTGAGAAGGAGAGACAACCTCAGCCAGAACAAGAATTGAACCCATGCTGTTGGCATTGTTCTGCACCATGGACCAAAGGTCCACCCAAGTGAACTAACCAACCCCTTTAGCCACGAAGTGTGCATTCAAAAACAATTGAATGTGCTTGCTATAGTATAATAGTGCACCAGTCTTCCTCGTTATATTGAGTAACTGCAAGCATCAAGTCTACCGGCCCCCATCTCTCCCCACAAAAAAACCAGGAATCCTGAGTATTTTCGTTGTGTTGCATTCTCTCCTCACTGTTCAGTGCGTTATAATGTCCAAGTGTTGACAGGGTATGCTTTATTTTCACCACCTTATTCAAACGGAGGCAATAGCAGTTTGCCACTGTGAACACACGAGGACCTCAGATCCACGTGTTTCAGATTCACAGGAAGTATTACAGCGCAGAATGAGGCCGTTTTGCCCATTGAAGGAGTCAAGAACTACCCTTCTGCAGGCCTCATTAATATTATTCACAACCCACAAACTCGCGATGGTTATTGATGTGAACTCCGAGAATTACCCTTCCTGTCACTGGAAAGTCAGTCCATTCCAAGCAGGGCTAAAACTGAAGAGTTTTGCTTGCTGGTGCAGCGCGTTTAGAAAAAAAAAACACAATAAATCGACAATGATAAAATTGCAAAGGAGTAAAATAAAAGTAACATGTTTTACTTAAAATTGAAGGCTTTATTCCTGGTGGAGTTGAATGGCACGATATTTGTGCTTGAACAGAAATAACAGCCGTCAATAAACGCACTCCTGTGCAATAGGAACACCGCTAGATGGAGCTCAGAGCACCCAGCATCGAAAACCTCAGACCGCTTTCGATTGAAATGATTTCAGTAAGGACAGGGAACGTGCAGGCATTGTAATCAGTAAAATCGACACTGGACTGTTGCACTGCAATAATGGAGTTTAATAAGTTTTATTCAAACATATGGCAAACAATATGTATTGCTGCAGTTCGTTGCAGGTTGTATGTAGCATATTCCATTTATAATGTCCCGTTCTCTGCTCCAGAACGTCTCAACTGTCTTTGCAATCTGTGAACCATTTCTGAAGTGCAGTCAACAGGGAGAAAATATATTATTGGTGCAAAGCTGTAACTATAAAAATTAGGGTGAGGGTTAGTCAAAACTGGGAGTTTGCAGTGGAATCTTCTGCAAACCACACAGTTAATGTAAATTCATTGAGATTAATAATTTCAGGTCATAACCTTTTTTTTCCTTTTCTGTCCCTCGGGAGTTGTGAAGAATACACTATTGGGGTCGAGATCTTAACTTTGGTTTCTTTTCCCACACTGCTGCCCGATGTTTCAGTTTCTCCAGCGATTTAATTTTAATGACTAATAATCTGGACGAAGGAACTGTGGGCGTTGCTGCTAAGTTTGCACATGATGCAGGGACAGGTGATGGGACAGGTCGTGTTGAGGGAGCCTGGAAGCTGCAGAAGGTCTGGGAGGGTGGGTGAAGCGTTGCATATGGAAAACAATGTCATCTTGTGAAGTTAGTGAGGTTAGGGAAACTGTGAGGTTATGCACTTTGGAAGAATAGAGGTGTAGACTGTTTTCTAAATGGAGAAAGGCTTCAGAAATCTGAAGCACAAGGGACATGGGAGACCATGTTCAGGACTCTCTTGACGTTATCAGTTAGGAAGGCAAATGCAATGTTAGCATTCATTTCAATAGGGCTGGAATGCAAGAGTAGACATGAACTGCTGATGCTATATAAGGTTCTGATCATTTGGAATATTGTGAGCAGTTTTGGGCTCCATACCTGAGGAAGGATGTGCTAGCATTGGAAGAGGTCCAGAGAAAGTTTACAAGAATGATCCAGGGATGAAGGGTTTGTCATATGAGCAGAAGTTGAGGACTGTGGGTTTGTACCCGATGGAGTTTAGAAGGATGGGGTTGAGTGGGTGATCTTATTGAAACTTACAAAATACTGAGAGGCCTGGATAGAGTGTATGTGGAGATGATGCTTCCACCAGGAGGAAAGGCTAGGAGGTGAGGGCACGGCTTCAGATTTAACAAACGACACTTTGGAACTGAGATGAGGAGGAATTTCTTCAGCCAGAGGGTGGTGAATCTGTGGAACTCATTTCCACAGAGGGCTGTGGAGTGTCTTTTAAGGAGAGATGCATAGGTTCTTAATTGGTAATGGGATCAAAGTTTATAGGGAGAAGTCAGGGAAATGCGGTTGAGAAATGTATCAGCCATGATCAAATGGCAGAGCAGACCTAATGGGCCTAATAGCCTAATTTTGCTCCCATATCTTATGGTCTTATTTAAGATCTCTAGCATCATACTTTCTCTTATTTCTCATTTTCTCTTTCGTCTTGGAGGGCAGTCTGTGGTAATAATTCTATTTTCCCCATTTATACTTTGTCCAAACACTTTTTTATTTGTTTCGCTTAATTAATTACCCTCCCTTTTGCCTTCCACTGTCATCCCTTTTGACATCTCATCTCCCCAGCTTTCCACTTGATTACAAGACTTCCTTTATGTTCTTCATCTCTGTGACCCATTAAATCTGTGACATTCCGTAGTACCTCCCACCTTCTGTCTTTCCCTGCCTTTGTACTTGTTCACAAACTGTTACATCTTTTTGCTACACCTATTTCCCACTTCTGGTAATGTATCATTGACCTGAGACATCAACTTGGTTTCCTCACTCCACAGACGTTGCCTGGCCTGTTGAGTACTTCCAACGTTTGCTGGCTTCATTTCACATTGATAAACAGTGACATAATGTTACTGGACTAGTAATCCTGGGGACATAGATTCAAATCCAACAATGTAAGTTGGTAATTTGTATTCAGTCAATAAATTTGGAATCTGAAGCTAATCTGACCATGAAACCACTCTCAATTGTTTTTTAAAAAAAATCCATTGGACTCACTAAAGGTAATGTCCCTAGTTTATGTGTGACTCCACGTGGTTCAGTCTGAAATGGCCCTGCATAGCCATTTAGTTTATGGAAAAGTTAGGGATTTGGCAACAAATGCTTGCCTTGCCAGTACTGTCCATGGAAGAATGGGTGTGGGACAGAATACTTTGAGGCCATTTCAATTTAGCTTAATTTAATTTAGTGATTTTTTAAGTTAAATTGTGTTTCATGGGAGTTAAGACCCAGCCTCTGGTACCATCAATTCAGCATAGGGGGATGGCCAAGATTAAGACTCTCAAAATGATTGTGATTAGCAACAAAAAGAAAGCACCGACATAAAAATAAAATAGAATCAAAACTAGAGAGTGCAGTCTCAGCCCAGCAGTGCTGACACTGTGCTCATTGCAGGAAGCAGATCACTGTCAATATAGGTATCTTCACTGGAATGTCTCTGGACACCTTTGAATTCATTGTAGAATGATACACTACAGTTGGAGGTCATTCATCCTACTATCCCTGTGTAGGTTGTTTGAAGAAGTTTTCCAGTTATTCCCATGACACTATCTTCTCCCCCATAGCCCAGTAAGTTCCCCTTTTAGGTATTTATTCAATTTCCTTTTAAAAGTTATACTGAAACTGCTTATTTCTCTCTTTGAGTTAGCTAGGGATGCAATCAGTTCCTCAGAATAAATTTTGAAGATTGGATGATTACATTGCTTTGCCCTCAGCCAAGTGAACATTGCTGAAACGAAGTTGGTTTTGGCAGGTCTGATGAGGTTAGTTTACAAGGAACAGAAATGAATTCTTGGTCATTTCTTCACTAGTTTCACTCCTGTTTAAAGCTGGGGTTGTTGCGGTTCAAGACATCTTTTCTATTATTCTGCTTTTAACGTTTAATAATTTATCATTGTAATGTAGTATAGGATTGGAAAATCATTTATATCAACTGAGTCATAGAGGTCTATAGCACATTGCGTCTACACGAGTCAAAAACATCCAGCTATCTATTCTAATCCCATTTTCCAGCAACTGCCCGTACCTTTGTATGCTTTGGCATTGCAAGTGAACATCTCAATACTTCTTAAGTATGATGAGATTTCTGCCTCTATCCTGCTTACAGGCAATGAATTCCAGATACTGCCACCCTCTGCGTGAAAATGTTTTTTCTCACATTCCCTCTAAATCTATGCACTTAGTTATTGATCCCTCCATCAAGGGGAAAAGTGTCTTCCCATCGACCCTGTCTATGCCTCACATTATTTTATCTCAATCATGACCACCCTCAGTTCTTTTTTCTGCACCAAGGAAAACAATCCAATTTCTCTTCAAAACTGAAACTCTCCATCCGAGGCAACATCCTGGTAAATCTCATGTGCACCCTCTGAAGAAGCAGTCACATCCCTCCTTTATAATGGATTCCAGATTTGCATACAATACTCTAGTTGTGGCCTAGCCAACATTTTGTACAATTCCAGCATCACCTCGCTGCTCTTACAGCTAATAAAGTAACCCATATCTCAACTTAACTACTTTATCTACTTGTCCCGCTATCTTTAAGGGATCAGTGGGCATGCATAACAATGTCCTTCCGATCCTCTGTGCTTCCCAGGGTCCTACTGTTCGTCAACAGCTTTTGGGTAATTTAATGGAACCTTCAGAATAACAATTTGGCTGTAAGAAATAACATTGAGAGATGGAAAAATGAGAAATTTTCCTCAACATGAGAATTCTGAGTTCTGTCATTGCCTCAGATTTAAAACAGCAAAACATGTTTCGAAATCAATAGCCTTTCACTGTTCAAGAAAGGAAAAACAAAGTTCATATTCCGAGTATCGACAGTTGGTGAAATCTGTCCTCTCCCAAGTTTTTGATTGGGAAATGTTGGTGAAGGGTCAAGTTCCGTTAGAACAAGATAGGCCAAGGCTGAAAGAGGAGAAGGGGAAAAACAGAAAAACAAACTAAATCTGACGAACCAAATTCTGCAAAACAGGTCCACCAAGGAAAAGCACTCAAACATGAGAAATGTTGGCTAATATCTTTTGCGTCTCTGACATGACTGAATGTGAAAAATAGTTATCATTCAACTGCAAAGAAAATTATTTCTAAAAAATGAAGTTGTATTTTGTTGTGTGAGAGATTAACAAACTAAGTCAGTGCATGTACAGACATACACTCAGTGGGGTGGCATGGTGGCTCAGTGGTTAGTACTGCTGCCTCACAGTTCCCAGTACCTGCGTTTGATTCCACCTTCGGGTGACTGCCTGTGTGGAGTTTGCACATACTCCCCGTCTCTGTGAGGGCTTCTTCCCACAGTCCAAAGATGCATAGGTTAGGGAGGTTGGCCGTGCTAAATTGCCCTGTAGTGTGCAGGCAAGGCAGGTTAGGCATGGCAAATTCTGGGTTATGGGGATAGGGTGGAATGCTCTTTAGAGGGTCTTGCAGACTTGATGGGCATAATGGTCTCTATCTGCATCGTAGGGACGATTCTACAAATACTGAGAAAGACTGATTTACCTCAGAAATAGTAGGAACTGCAGATGCTGGAGAATCCGAGACAACAAGGTGCAGAGCTGGATGAACACAGCAGGCCAAGCAGCATCATAGGAGCAGAAAAGCTGACGTTTCGGGCCTAGACCCGACTTTGAAGCTCTGTTTCAGATATTGCCCCTGCTGGCTTTTTAGTGGCACTGCATGTAGGAATGCAAATTCTATGCTTGGTGGACTCCACAGTGTAAGGGAGACACAAGAGTGCAAATGGTTGTGACCAACACCTCACTTTTCCTTCACTGACAGCACCAGTCTTTCCAGGTATCTGCTTACTGCACTTGTCAGCTCCCCAATTACTTGTTCATTACCTTGAGGAGTCCATCCAAAAAAGAAAGCAATTCAGCTCGTGGCCTCTTGTTGTGCAGAGGTAGTGTCCTGACCCCTGGAATAGGAGGCCTGGGTTCAAATCCCACCTGATCTACAGGTGTACTAATAACAATTCTGAACAGGTTGTCTAGAAAAATAGACTAAATAAAAAAAACATCCATCTGTCTTCAGTGCCTCTATAAAGGGCCAATTAATGGTGATGATGTTCCTAGAAATTGAAGGGCAACTCAGCACAGCCTGGGCTGGAGGGGTTCAGCTATAATGACAGCCTTGATGGGTTGGGACTTTTTTTCACTGGACCATAGAAAGTTGAGGAGTGACCTTATAGAGGTTTATAAAATCATGAGGGGCACAGATAAGGTGAATAGCAAAGATCTTTTCCGTAGGGTAGGGGAGTTCAAAACTACACAGCATAGGTTTAAGGGGAGAGGGGAAAAGATTTAAAAGAGACCTGAGGGGCAACTTTTTCACGCAGAGGGTGGTGCCTATATGGAACGAGCTGCCAGAGGAAGTGGTAGATGCAGATACATTGACAGCATTGAAAAGACATTTGGACAGGTAGACAAATGGGAAAGGTTTATAGGAATATGGGCCAAACACAGACAAATGGGGCTAGTTCAGTTTGTGAGACTTGGCATGGACAGGTTGGACCAAAGGGTCTGTTTCTGTGCTGTATGACTCTATGACTCATTATTACACTTTTAGCAGTTGCAACTGAAAACAGTTCTTCATAAATAAATCTATTTTGAAGGAGGAAGCCCTAACATGCCTACCACAGGCATCCCGAAGCCTGCTAACACAACACAGTATAATCTTCATATAAACATAGAAGATGCAAGGACAAGTTAATGAGAATGTTAAAACTAAACACATGAGGTCCTTGGTTTTATTAATACACACTTAGTAAGAAAACTATGCTGAACCTTTGAACTGAATTAAATCAGTTTCAAACATTACATCCATCTCTGCACATCACACTTTGGAAAGGATGTCAAAGCCTTGATGAAGGTACATGTAAAGTTTGAAATCTCTGAATAGTGTTCACTCACAGGTGCTGGTCTGAACAGATGTAAGAAGGACATCTCAGATTTTAATTTTAATTTTGATCTCGCTCTCTGTGCACCTTCTCTGCAACTGTTAACATTCTATTCCTTGCTCTGTTCTATTGCCCTAGTGTCTTTTGAATGATCTGTACTGCGCACAAAACAAAACTTGTCATTGTACCTAGGTACATGTGCAATAATAAATCAAATCAAATCAAAGAAGAAGGGAGAAAACACAACAGTAGCTGTCAAGCATTCATTGTTCAATTCTGGTTTAACTGTAGCTGAGTCTGAGTTTCAAGAACTTGCACTTGGCTGACAATATCACAGTACAGACAAAAAAATTAGAATAATATCAGATTAAAGGGACCTCAATTTTCTAAAGGAACTAAAGATGCTGAGCTCATTCCACTTAGAATAAAGGCGGCTCAGGTGAAATCTAATGGGGATGTTCAAAATACGGTGTCTCAGTGGTTAGCACTGCTGCCTCATAGCGCCATGAACCTGGGTTCAATTCCACCCTCGGGTGTCTGCCTGCGTGGAATTTGCACATTCTCCCCGTGTCTGCGTGGGTTTCCTCCGGGTGCTCCGGTTTCCTCCCACAGTCCAAAGACGTCCAGGCTAGGTGGATTGGCCATGCCAAATTGCCCGCAGTGTCCGGGGATGCGCTGGTTACGTGGATTAGCCATGGGAAATGCAAGGTTAGAGGGTAGAGGGGTGAGTACAAGTGGGATGCTCTTCGGAGAGGGGGTGTGGACTTGTGGGGCCGAATGGTCTGTTTCCACACTGTGTGGATTCTACGTAAACAGTTATGAATAAACTGTTTCCAGCAACTAACACACAAATACGAAATAGTAGGCTGTAGAATATGCAGCAAGTTGCCTCGGTGGGGTACGCCGTGCATGAAAATGTGGTGAAGACTTGTTTCAATTGTGACATCAAAAAAAATTGACTTACACATTTCTAAACGGGAAGACCTGCCGTGCTCTGTGTAAAGATTAAAGGGGATTGAAACTGACTGTAGAGCTGAAATATAGGCCAAATGGTTTCCATATCCAGGCGAAAGAAAAAAAAACTGATCCGCTACACTTTCCGGAGGTAGGAAACGCGGATGTTCACAATGTTCAAACACCTACCGGAAAGGCAGATTCCCGTCGAATAAACAGTGTTTGGAGTAATAGGCGAGAAAAGCTGGTCAGGACTTGCTGTGGTGTAATTACCATCAGGGGGACCCCTTGTCCAACTTTATTCTGTTTATCGTGATAAACTCATTCATATCATTACAATACAAATCATTCAAGTCGCGGTCCGTGTACTCTGTCATGAGATAGCAGCCCTCTGGTTTGGTAGGACTATGGTGACTTTTTTTTAGAACATTTTAACATCAAGAGATTCTTTCTATATTTTGTTGGCTACTTCGCTGCACAAGAAGAAAAAAATGTTTCAATATTAATTAAAACCAGCACTGTTCTTACCTCGGCTGTGTGTCACAATCAGGTGTCGCGTTTTATTTTTTTGTTGCAGGAAGGGACGAGCCGCTAACACTTTTTTTAAAATAAAGTTTGTGTAACACTCCCCTTCAGACGGTAAATGCAAACAAGGGCAACTTTTACAGCTTTGAGGGCTGTGAGCCAGACGAGGTGTTTTTCAGTAAACATTTGCTCCAGGGAAGTCACTGCTGCTGGAAAAGCTAAGAACGGCCCACACAGTCGCTTGGGGGAGAAAGAAAAGCATTTATAAACTTTATGGATTAACAGCGAAAAGTCCAAAACATCAGCGCTGTTTGCATGAGCTGGAGGCACCCGTTAGATGTGATCAGAGGGGCTCAAATCTGTTTCTTCCTAATGGACCAACCCGCCCCTTCAAATTAGGGGCCGCATTACTGATAACCTGCAGGAGTGCTCGAATTATACCTCCTTTTCATTAGTATTTCATACAGCAATGAGATTATTGTTTATTTATTATGGATTTGTTTTTCAGTAATAGTTTAATAACGTGTTTGTTTTTATTCTTCTGTGGCTGCGTGGATGTTTTAGGTTTGCTGTTACTCTACCAGACACCCCTTGTGATTTTGATGGGGACACAGTGGGCAGGACCCGAGATTCCCTGAAACGACCTCCCAGACCCCAGCAGTAGTGGGGTCTGTAATCTGCTGCCGGATTAAAATATACCTCAGACATCCTGATTTATGCACCCCATTCAGTGGTCTCCTGATAGGAAATCGAAAAGGCTCTCACACTTCCATTGTCGTCCCTCTGTCTCGACAGGTGAAGTACAGATTGCAGCCTTGCAGTATAAATCTTGTAATGCCCGAATTCCGCTTACACCTGGTCTCGCATTAGAAGCTGTTGTCACTGTAAGTTGTTAATGTACTGCAGGGGTTACTGAAACTCAATAACATTTCCTCCAACTCCCCCCAAATCACTCAATTCCTCCCCCCAAAATGACTAAACGAAAACATTTTTCAATAAGGGGTGCCATTTTCTCATGAATGTTAAGTCCACCAGTGATGCAGAAATCACAAAGTGGGTCGGTTTCAGCTGCATTTAAACTCGGCTCAAAAACAAAATCTGCTTTGAAAAAAGACATTTGACCTAAAAAAGAATTTCGAGGTGCTTCAAGCGTCTATTGACAAAAACACGCACGTGAGATTGTTGTACATATACAAACGCTAACTAATGGTCGGAAACTGAGTTGTGTTTTGACGAAATGAACAGAATAATATTTTTTGTGTGTGTCCGCGCGGGTGTGTCTGACACGCCGTTTTACTAAGATTATTAACATCTCCCGTGACTTTAGCAACGATCAATTTTAAATCACGGATCTTTCTGAATTTCTCGAAGGAGATAATACACCTTTTCCTGGCAGTTCAGTATTCGCAAGTTTGGCGGCGCCAGTGAAAAGGCGCACGCTGCCTCCTCTATCCTCAAGACAATTAAAACTGAGCCAATGGTAGAGTGTTACCCTCATGAAGGCGGGTTAATATTATATCGATTTCCATTATATACCCCCTGGAAAAAAAAGTGTGCTTGTTTTTCTTACAATAATGGTCGCAAGAAGGAGTTCTTTGGGACTATGTTAAACGTACAACCGAGTCGGCTTGCACCCCATAATCACGCCCCGAGGTCTCCCTTTGAGATACGGATGGAGCAGCTTTGATTGTTAGAGGAAAGCAGCCGGTCATTTTAGCAACTAGATTATTCATGTGTGCAATACGCTGTGACAGTCCACGGTTTAAGTTTGCGTTAGGTGTAAGAGCAAAGAGCTCTGGGTGAGGGAGGTTGGGGATGGGGGTGGCTGGAGACACATACTTAAACGTGATAGATCTCAAACTCCTGTTCAATTAAAAAAAACGAAATCTTAATTTGCCCATTTCCATTGACAAAATGACTCACGTTGCAGCGCGGCCATTTCTAATGGACCAGGTTTTTTTGGACTTTTTTTTCCAAAGAAGTGAGGTAGAAATTCCCTCCATTCCACACGCCCCCCTCCCCCCTCCAAATCTATTAATGGAGCAAATCACACGTCAGTTTAATGAATTTGTTCAAAATTCCCCCCCGCCCCATATGATGCTGGTAGCAGGTGGGGGCCAAGCTGTAGTGTTCTCACGGCTAGGTGTGAAATGATTATTCAAATAGGATTGCGAGGAAATTGGGGATTGGCGGTCTGACTGCTTATATCACCGTGCACCGCTAAGCCACCCACGTCACTTCAAACTACTGTCATCACTGGGATCGCTCGTTCGCTGCAGTTTAGCATTAGGGCTGCAGAACCCAGCACTTCCCCCACCCTCAACCCCCCCCCCCCCCCCACCTCCTCCACCCCCACCAACACATGCACACACCTCCTCCACCACCTCCCACACTCAACACACCCCTCCCCAAAAAAAATAAGCCATTCCGCAATCGGACACGGGGGTAATCTATCGCCCACGATCAGCAGGAACTTTTTCTCTCTCTCTCTCGAGCCCTATAATGCACCCTACCTCCAGTATGCTAGGCGCAGTGAAAATGGAAGGACATGACCACACAGACTGGAGCTCCTACTATGCAGAGTCCGAGGTAAGCTTTCGGCGCTTTTTTTTGGTTTTTTGAAGCAATCCTCTTTATGTACAAGATAATATTAGCCTTAAGATAATATTAACTTTGTGATCAAATATTGACTTGCGCGGCTCCAATTCCTCCTCGATTTGTACCTCAACAGTCTTTAAACAATGTTGTATTTGGCTAAAATAAAGTTTCTGTTGTACATTTACATACTTCGAAAGCGCTGGAGACATAACTTATTTAGTTCCCTTTTACTTTGAGCTGATCATTAAACTCAAACCTTATTTATTCGAAAGTCAGATGTTGAGTGTGCTTTGGCTATGTCATGGTTTTATTAAATGCCTATTGACAGGTCCACTTTAATGCAGCTCTTTTTGTTACAATTTACCTCCTTTTTCGTACACTCGCCTTTTTTAGTTCAACCGTTTCATTATTTTCCTTTTAAATCGTTACTGCAGGAAAAATTTGTTGATTTTTTTTCAGGCAGAATTAATAATCGAGTTTGATAGTTAAAAAGCAATTCAGTAGATTTTTCTCCTTTTATATACAATAATAAAAACCGAATTATCAATTTTTTAAAAAGTGAGATTTTGCTTCTCACGAGTGAATGGGACGCGTTGTGAGCGATGCCAACGTGGAAGTGAATGCCTCGTTTCTGTCTGCTTTTAAGATTAGCTCAGGCGCTTAGGGGCAGTTAGTTTCTCAAAAAAGGTGACCGTCTGCTTTTCTTGTTTCCTGCCCTAGGGTTACCCCACAGTGAGCAATATGAATGGGGGGATTGGAATGAATGGCATGAACACCTACATGACCATGTCCGCGATGGGCACCACAGCCAACATGACAGCAGGGTCCATGAACATGTCTTACGTCGGCACCGGCATGAGCCCGGCTATGACTGGCATGTCCCCCGGAGCGGGGGCGATGAATGGCATGGGAGCAGGCATGACGGGCATGGGCAGTGCCTTGAGCCCCAGCATGAGTCCGATGAGCGCCCAGGCGACTTCCATGAACGCCCTGACCTCGTACACCAACATGAGCATGAGTCCACTCTACGGCCAATCCAACCTGAACAGGTCCAGGGATCCCAAGACCTACCGCCGCAGTTATACCCACGCCAAGCCTCCTTACTCCTACATCTCCCTTATCACCATGGCCATTCAGCAGTCTCCCAACAAGATGCTGACTCTCAGTGAGATCTACCAGTGGATCATGGATCTGTTCCCTTTCTACCGCCAGAACCAGCAACGTTGGCAGAACTCCATCCGCCACTCGCTCTCCTTCAATGACTGTTTCCTGAAGGTGCCCAGATCCCCAGACAAACCGGGGAAAGGCTCCTTCTGGACCCTGCACCCTGACTCGGGGAATATGTTCGAGAACGGCTGCTACCTGCGGCGCCAGAAGCGCTTCAAGTGCGAGAAGAAACAGGCGCTAAAGAATTCGCAACAAGACCCCGGCCGCAAGGCTTCCGAGAGCTGCTCCGCCGGTAGCGGCACCGATACCAGCGCCGGGAACGAGTCACCCCAGTCCGGCGGCTCTCCCGGCGGCGGAGGCGGAGGAGGAGGCGATCCCAAGAGACCCCTGGCTGACCTCAAGTCCCGGAGCTCCACCCTGAGCCCGGAGCACGGTAACGGAGCGGTAAGCCAGGCGCCTCCGCCACCGCCTCACCTCATGCACCAACATCACTCGGTGCTGTCCCATCTGCCGTCGCAAGGTCAGGACCACCTGAAACCCGAGCACCACTACTCGTTCAACCACCCGTTCTCAATCAACAACTTGATGTCTTCCGAACAGCAACATCACAAAATGGACTTGAAGGCGTATGACCAAGTGATGCATTACTCTAACTATAACTCCCCTATGTCCGCCAATCTCCCCATGAGCTCCAAAGGGGTCTTAGATCCATCGTCCATCGCCAACGACACGTCTTACTACCAAGGTGTGTATTCCAGACCAATCATGAACTCATCTTAAACCTATCCCCCTCTCACAATCGGACTGGGCCAACTCTGTACATTTTTGTAAGAATTATTAATTAAGGGAGGGAGGGAGGGTGTGTGGGGGCGAATCTTATGCGCAGGCAATTGGAAATTTTTTGTTTGGTTGATGTTTTCAAACTGTTAGCTGTTCAGCGATTCCTCTTCACGGTTGTTTTTTGGACTGTATATTGCGGGCCGTTTTAAATGTCTTCTGTTTGTTTTGGCTGCTTCAGAATACAACGAGGCGTTTAATATAACGACGTTTCTGTACTGTGCACAGTTCTCTTGTCGATTTCTCTCATTGAGGACCAATTCTTTTTTTAAAAAAAAAGAGAACATCCCTTCCCTATACGTTTCAAATTTCGAAAGTGTTACTAGCATATAACGTCAAAACAAAACCCCCACCCGCAAGTAATTTATAGTTTTTGTCCATTTATTTATAATTGGGGGACACCCTATAATGCTACCGGCTTCTCTCTCTCTCAGAATCTTGTATTAACCCGAAGTGTTCAATGTTCAATGTATACACCGATTTCTGTCTGATCCTCTCCCCTCCGAGAACTATGAAAAGGGCAGCTGACTCACTCCCGCTCGTGGAAAAGGTTCATTGCTGTTAAAACTGTTGCACTTTTTGTTTCTTAATTCCTCAGACAACCCCGTCCCGAGCGCACGCAGCCGGGAGATTGTAAATTCTCACTTGATACACCGACTTTTTTAAAAAAAGAAAAGTGATTTTAATTTATTGTTGAGCTGTAGATTTTAGAGCGGAAGTCTTATTTGTATGTGTGTGTGTGTGTGTGTGTGTCCTTTGATGCTGTCGTTCCCCATGTAAGAAACTTGAGAAAGCTTTTTTTCTTTCCGTTGAGAATGTTAACATTTTATAAACGATAAAATGTAATTAAACAAACAGACATACAACAACAAAAAAAATAAACGAACATATTTTGATCCGGTTAAATGACCCTTTCTTCTTGCTTAGCAGACTTAACAAATTATATACTTAATTAGATGTTGGAAGCGTTTGCGAAAGCAGAACTGAACAACGCGGTGACTTTCGCCTGTTTTCTTTTTAATTTAAATGCTGACACATTTGGTGCTGACAACATTTTCCCCTCCATCGCTGGTAAAATGCACTGCCACGTTTCACATTTCTTTCCAATCGAATCAAAAGAGAGATACCTAGGCAGCTGAATGACCATTCTCTCATTCTCGAGTCGAGATGTCGCGCTCTGCTCCATCGGTGAGACACCTCAACAGTGTGAGCGAATCTGGGTTTGTACCTCGGCGCAGGTAAGGAGATTAGTGCGCCGTTTATATATATACATATATATACATATAATGGAATCAGCGTCCGTTTTGCATTCTCCCTGTCACGGTGATCACTGCTCACCGTGTTGAGTGGCGCCAGGTAGAGGACTGCACTCATCTCTCCCCCGTGCTTCAATTTCAAACAGTAAGGTGTAGGTTTCGCTCCCATTCAAAAGCTCCTCCAGTATAGTGGCATTTGGAATGGAATGCATCCATATCGACTGGAGTCGGTGTTGACTGACAACGTTTTTATTTTAACGCGGTGGGGCTCCCCATCAGGGCGAATTTTTACAAACTTTTTTTTCGTCTGTGTAGAAATAAACGCGAATAATTTATTTGAAAGGGGATGCAATGCGCAGTTTTTTTTACACAAAAAAACGTATCCGAGGTGTTCTTTTTTTCGTTATTTACCAGTACCACTTCGGCGGTGGTGTGTTTTTTGGGGGGAATTTTTTTTCCCCGTAGTTAACGGTGCGATTGCTCTGAATCTCTCAGTCATTAAAAGCTGTTAAGACCGTTCGATAAAACCGCAGTTCACCCGTTCGGAGAGAATGGTGCAGGGATATTGAAATCACCCCCAGTCCCATTATAATTGCAGCTTTATACCCCCGACTTCTTTTTTCCTCTTTTAATTTAATTACGAAATATGTCAGATTAATTTGGCAGGTTTGCTGTTTAACCAACTGTCGCAGTCAACCAGAACTCACGACCTCTTGTTTTTTTCAATAACATAACTGTAACTTTTTCACCGACAATGCGCAGGCTTGGCCTTCGTTTGAAATATTAACATAGACATTTCGTGTCTATGCTACACATAACTTTTACCGATTGCATCAAGCCAGTTACATGAGTTTCAATCGGTCTATGCCCCCTTGATCAGGAGAATTCAAGAGCAGGGATAAGTTCTCTGCTGGGGGATGGTCAGCTTTCTTATCTGGTTGGTTCAATCTCTTGGACCGCATCATTGTTGAGGGAGATAATGGATGCATTAGCTCTGATCGTGTTCCCTGCTTATCTGGGACTGACGTGTTAAAAGCCCAGAAAGTTTTTTTTAAAAAAACACACACTAGTCACAAATCCACATTTAGTTCATTTCAAAATGGCAATTTAAATGAGTCACACATCCACATTTAGTTCATTTCAAAATGACAATTTAAATGAGATTTTACATACAGAAATTCCAAGGATTTCAAAACACTGAAATTAGCTCACATTTTTTAAGAAAAAAGAATTGAGTTTGATGCCATTTTCAGAAGTGTTTTATTCAAACATTTAAAGTTCTCAAGTTAAGTTTTAGAACGGGGAACAGTGTTCTGATCCATTCAAGTTTTAAAAACTGTTTTAAGCAGATACCTTAAGCAGTTTGACTGGCGTCTTGGAATTCTAAAATCTAAATATGTGCAAATACAGGCGGACAGGCAACTGATATACAGCGGACTGTGCAATGCAGAATTTGAGGGCTGATTCACCTCATCCATCGATAATAATTTACACACACCAGAAGACGAGACCTCAGGGACAGTTCCACAAGCTGGAAAAGTGTACAAGAGTCGGTATTTTACTCCGGCCGTTGTTTAACGGGATTCACTGTCCTGTCGGTTAGTTATAACGGGCGGGAGACGGAGGTCGAGTATTTTTCAATCGCTGAATTGGAAAAAAAATGCCTCATTCACAACCTGCAACCTTTTCCACCGTTAGACCTGGCGGCTCACCTGAAAGTTAAATATAAATTTTGCATCTTAGCCGCACGGGAGGAATTGGCAACAAAACCTGAGGCATATCTACTTTGGAATTAAAAGCCAGATATTTTAACAACTGCGAGTTAACATTGAAAATGTAGCACATTTTTAAAAAGGGGGATGGGGAGTGGACAAATCTTGGATTCAAATTTCTCAGTCCCGGGTACAGTCTCTCTCTTGTTAATGATGAGCAAGTTCTGCTCTATTGAAGTGACAATGTTAAATCCCCTTTCTAATTTCACATTGTCTCAGCTCACGGTGGACACTGCATCGCCCGGGAGCCCAACCTTAGTCTCTCACTCCCGAGGACACACACGTCGCGAACCAGCCATGAAATCTGTTTCATTATGATCGCATAAAAGCCTCCCGGAGCGAAGCAGAATACGTGGAGAAATGAACCAGCCGTGGTGACAAAAGACGCGTGAATGCGCTATTCTAACCCTACATGTTCCATATCACAGCACCATTGTCAGCGGGTCGTTTTAAAACGACTTAAAAGTGTCTCACCGCGCTGATCCTGGAAGATAAGATGTCACACACTGTATTGGCGGGTTGGGGGGGGGCGCGGTGGGGGAGAGGGGGAGCAGTCAATTTGATAATTGTCAAAATAAGCACATTTAAAAACACTCAATTTTAGATTCCCCTATCAAACGTTATTTATACCATAAGTTTTTGATCCTGACGTTTTGTTTGGTTGTCGCTTATTTTACCTACATTCCCAACTCCAATCATATTTGTTAATTTCTGTTAATCAAATATCACACGGGAGGGACGAATAAGGGAGGCCGAAGTAAGCGAGAAACATTTCTGAGAAGGTAAATCTTTCGTTGATGCCTCATGAGTTTGAACAGGTAGCTGTTACTCTCCTCATCATCTACCTCCCCCCGCCAACCCCGGATTGTGTTTAAAGGAATTTTATGAGACCGATCAATATCTTGCTAAAATAATCATTTTGGACCTTGCCGGGCCAGTGAAATCTTTGCTTTGTGCTAAAGTCAACACCAAGCAGCCCTGAGCTCAAATAATCCAGCGGTGCATCAGTTTCTGTACAAAGAACAGGCTCAGAAGAAGCTGGTTCTATTGGAGCGACTGGACTGAGAGGCACCAGGTAGGTTTATCCGTGAGGATGGCGCAACGCATTTCAGGTTCAGAAAGAGATGTTAGAATTGTGCTAGCGGATATCGTGGTGACTAGCCTCAACACAGTGTTGCTCCTCAGTTAGATATCACACCGCGCCAGTACATTAGAAAGTTAAATAATGTTATTTAATTCGGGTCGAAACTGAAAAAAAAAATTTTCTTGGAATTGTGTTACCTTTAATGGAGATTGCGACTTTTAGTTGGGAATCAAACAAGCCAGAGAGAGAGGGCAGTCAATATAATGATCAAATTATGTCTCCGAAATCAAGAATAGCTTCAAACTCATTGGAGCCAGATTTCAGTCTCTTCTGCATTTTTCTGAAAATCCCACATAACTTATATGCATCTGAAAATAGCCCCCACGAATACCCATTCCCTCTCACCCACTATTGCTGGTTTCCTATTAACTATTGGTGGAAAAAAATGGTCAGTGGCGTGTATATGTAAGAGGATGCATCTCTTAATTGAATGGAGGAATAGATTCTCACGCTGAGTGTCTTATTGTGAGCAAAAATCAACCTGTTATAGATCTGACAGAACTATAAAGGAAAGACGGATAAAGATATACAGCGCTGGATAAACAAGGAGGTCGAGATATATAGGGGGAAGATGCAAGAGAATTAGGATAGATGCAAAGACAATTGGAGATGACAGATTTTTCAAGCTATTCAGTTTTGATGAATCGGGAAACGATGGCGGACAGCATTGTTTTAAACAAGTGGCATTGAGAGGAGTGTCAGTCCTAGTTATCTTTTCGACATTGTTGCCGGGGATCATTTGCAAACAGATAATTTGATAGTGGCGAAATCGAAATGAAATGGGGAAGATGGTGGTTGTGTTTGTGTGTTGCGGGGGAGGCGGGGGTGCGTGGGGGGGTGAGGCGGGGGCGGCGGTGGTGGGCGGTAGAGAAAGGTTCCAGGGGTGGGAGGGGTAGGGTGGTTTGGCGACAGTCAGATAGCCAAGCAAACCCATCATTCAAACCCATCTTAATCATGTTCTTAATTCAGATCAATTCGTGTTTTGGAGATGGATAACTTCCAGGTCGCATCTTGAAATTGCAAGAGCCCCAAATAGACAGGGTCATTTGTCTCCATGAAACGTTAACAAAAAAAAATTAATAAATCAGTCCCTAACGTTCTTAATAACTATTCTATTTTTTTGTTGAAAAAAGTCAAATTCCTGTGATGATTATTTAAAGGGCGAAGGAGTGAAATATTAATTTGGTTAAAATTGCATTTAATTGCAGTTGTTCATTGCCATAAGTTTTGGCAGAGTATTTATTTTGTCAACAGTTAGTGCTGAATCTTAACACTATTTTCGAGCACCACCGTTAGACCAGAAATACCTTGGCACACTACTATTATTTTCTGTCGTCTCTATGCCATTCTCTATTCTGTCTGGTCTTGGGTTGCAATGGGGTTCGTCAAAGTTATTCCGATTTTACCTCTAAAGAGTCCGAACAATTATTTCGACTTGCTTTTGTTTTATTTTTAATTTAATCGAGCTGTGTGGAGTCTGAACGCATAAGTTCGACATCCAGAAGAGACAGCGGGTGAGATCTGCCGCATTGTCACAGTTGGGATAGGGCGTTTACAGTTAGTTAGCAAACCGAAGGAATACTCGTTCTGACCCATGAATGTGGAGAGAGAGAGAAAGAACACTATCTAAGACAAACCCCAGCACGAATACTTCCATTCTCAGTCGATTTTCCCATGTGGTCTCAAGGCGAAAATATTCTACGTCTTTATATAAATGGAAGAATAAATAAATTCTGAAAAAAAATCACGCAGTATTTATCTTAGAAAAAGCCTGTTAGAATATTGACCAGATTTTCTTTAGTAATTGCTACTCTAATACTGCAATGTTTACGCAAACTGTGAAACGACAAAGTATTTTAATATGGTGGCTGAGGATATATTTGCGGAAAGGGAGAGTTTAGAAAATATTAGTCAACGGAATACGTCTGCAAGTTGTTTATATATCCACCATCTATCGATCATTCGATCGATTGACCCATGGATCTGGTTTGGGAGTAGGGACTGGGGGAGACAGGAGGACGGGTGGGTCCCGGACTAGGGAGATAAGGTGAAGATCAGAATCCGCTCTTTCACAGGATGGTTTTCAGGCACAGGGTGAGGAGAGTGTGGAACTGTCTCATTCATACAGACAAACACACACACGCACACACACACAGAAAGAGAGAGAGCGAAACAGGACGTGCCAATTAATTGACCATGTAAATCTGAGGTGGCTTTTGTTTTGTTTAAATGTATAGGGACTTGTATAAATTGGCAGATGTCTCATTAAACGGCAGGATAGGATTGACAGACTGAATGGTTCTGTCCTGTTCTTTTTGCTTGTTTTTTTCTATCTATCTATCTATCTATCTATCTATCTATCTATTCCCGTGTATATTTAAGATTGAGATAGAGACTTGATCAGGAGGAGAAACAAGGGTTTTGGAAAATGCAGGAAAGTTGATGTGAGGAATATTGGATCAGCTGTGGCCCTATTGGATGGCGATGTAGGCTTGAGGGGCCGAACGGCTTACTGTTCCTTTTTTATCGTCTTGTGGCCTTATCCAACCATCTATCTATCTATCTATCCAATTACATATGTATATAATGCCTATGATTTGAATTATGAAGACTTGGTGAGGTCAGTTTTACATCACATGATTTATGATTTATTTGGAAATTGCCAATCGTTCTTCACCTGAGGAGCAAAATATCGATCCTCCTTTCTTGCCCCTCCTCTCTCTGTCTGTTGCAGGAAAGTGCGCTTTAACTTGTCATATTTTCAATACATGACCACTTCTGTACAGGACACGTTGCAAGGGTAATCGCTGTTAAATAATTAATACAGTCCTATTCCACTAGTAATGCGCGTCTTCGGGATTTGTCAATTACTTGTCATTAAATGAGTGTATATCCACGTACTTCATTTCACATCCTTTGATGGGAATAACCTTTGTCAAGCGCACTCCAGCTTTGAATTAAATGCAACTGGCCTTTTGATATCGAGGTTCAAAGTAGGCCGGTCCTTGCGTCTGGCTAAGAGAGACTCTCGTTAACGTCACAGAATTCATAGCAATATTCCGCGCTGCTCGCGCGTTTTAATTTTAATTCTTCCTCGGATAATACACAAAAGGTCACTGGGCTTTTGAAATAAATTTGCGATAGAATTAAACACCGACCTTCCGAAGGGAAAAAGTAGGTTTAACAGTAAGGAAGGACTGTAGCAATGAACTTGGGTTTATCTCTGACATTAAGTAATTAGCTTGGTGAGGATTTTTTTCTCTCTCTCTCTCTCTCTCTCTCTGTGTTGAAATTCACATTATAGCAGCCAGCTCTTCCTCGGCACCATACCAAAGGACTTTTAATACCTTTTGATGGGGATTGCATTAATTACACCCAAAGAGAGGACAGAAGGCCGTCGAAAAGAACAAAGTAATACCTTCAAAAGCATTTTTTTTTTACCCCTGAATGCACCAAAAAGAAGATTTCTGTACGGACATAACTTGAAACCATGGTGCTAAGTGAATCACAAAACGACCTGAGCGACGTTTGCAGTGAGGGGAACGGTTTTAATTAGGTTATAACGTGGCGGCTCCTACTTTAGTGTTTTTTTCTCCGCCTCAGCAAGGGAGGCCAGTGGAGAGAGAGCATTGTGGAGCCCTGCTCTCCCCACAGCACTAGATCCACACAACTCTAGCAAGGAGGTTGCTGTAAAATGCCTTCGCTTGAGAGCTGGTTCATTGCAGACCGTAAGCTAGGACAGTTTACTGTTGTCCTGACAACAGACGCCAGTTCCCTCCTACAATGAGGGGTCTGCTTGATCCCTTCACTTACTGCGGGACAATTTAATTACATTTTGGTACAAGTTACTTTATCTCTGTGTAATGAGTAAATGTCAACCACAATGATTTTTTTCCTCTCTCGTCTGAGTGATGGGGTTAAGAATCCCAGGCTCTTTCAGGGAATATATATTTTTAAAAAAGACAAAATAGAAACGAGAGACAACTCAAACTCCCTGCCGTAACCAACAAAACTCTTCAAGTTCAACAAAAACAAAAATTGTTCGGCAGTTTCAGTTTTAAAACTCTTCGAGTTGTTTTAAGATTTTTTTTGTAAAGTATCAGTCAGGTAGCGTGGATGCCTGACAATGGGATTGTCACAGTGATACAGTTAACCCCTGAACGAGAATTTATATGTCAACATTATAGTATATTAATTTTTTTCTCTCTCTCGTTGGGTGACCAGTTTGCACTGACACATTTCAAGGCCTCTCTCCTGACTTTAACGATTAGAAAGTCTGGCTACATCTCCCCCCACAAAAAAAGAGAAAAGGTGGACGTTCAAATAACAGGAAAGAACGAGCGAGAGCAAACAGAGAGCTGGACAGTGATCAGCAGCCGATGACCATTGCCATCTGAAAGCGAGAGGATGCTCGCAGCTTTCTGCTAGTTCACCGGGATGAGGAACACCCAAGTTGTGTAGTCTCCCGGGAGACTGATGGGAGACGTTCGTAACAAGCTGTAATTCGGCTTTAGCCTATTGCAAAGGGTGGGACAGTTCACACTATACCGCATTAACTCGCCTTTTCTCTTTGCGATACGGTTAATCCTCTGTTAGCGGAGCGGGGGTAGTCGGTAGCGCACAGCAGTTCATTAAGACCCCGAGAGGGGACCGGGTCCGGTCGGGACGTCCGGCTTTTGCATTACCCCGTTCGGGTACACTCCAAAACAGACGGCGAACAACATCACAATGTGACCTTTATATCCAAAATCTCGCTCTTCTCCATTTCCAGTAAAGGAATGAGCGGGAGGAAGACTCGTTAACAATACACTCTGTTTAGGGAGGTTTCCAAAAGTTCCCTTTATGAAATGTCACTATCACAAGTTACTAATGTTTCAAAATCTTTAATTTTGTTTTATCCTCATTGTTTGTTTTAAACATAACCATTTTAATGTTGCTTTGTCAATACGTATAAATAACCAGCTTCCAATTGTACTTTGACCGGAAGCTGCTCACCATTTATACTTGACCTTCTCGTAATAAGGCAATTAAAGAGTAATTTTTGTGCAGAACCATAAAGGGAGTCATTAAAATCCCGAAAGGTTTAAGGAGAATCATATAACAAAGGCGAGCAGGACGAGGATGAAAGAGACAGGGAATAAGACTGGGAATAATAATTCGAGCCCCAAACCGAAATCAGTTTTTTTTTGTCAAATCACCACGATCCTGATTGATATAAACTCGGGGAGAACGGGAGAACTGGGTGGATAACGGTAGCATTCTAAATAATATAGTGGAGCCTGCGAGAAAATCCAAAGAACAGGGAAGTCGTGCTGAATGTCATTCGTTTACGCTGTACTCCAACCAAATGCTTGCACCTCAACGTAAGAGAGATCAGTTTAATCTCAGCTCAGATGCTTGTTCTAAACCCCAGGAAACAGTTCTGTGAGGCAGGTTGATCAACTACAGGAGTAGTTGTAGCTGGAAATTTTGTAGGGGACGTGTACTGTTTTGGTCCCTTTAAAAATCATTTCTAAATAATCGTAAACATATAGAGATTTTAAATCGTTTAAATAACACAACGGAAAGGGGCAAATATCCGTTCGCAAATCTTAGTAGGTCATATTAAATTAGTTGTTATGTTATTGCAATTTAAGTTAATTTTACCAGTTGTCAAACTTACAGATCTCGATTGTTATCAGATATGAAAGACCTACTTCATAAGTAATTGCGGTCTGACTGCAAAGAGGCAGCTCTCAAGTAATCTATATTGTGATCCTATCGAAATCTGCAAGGTTTATGTTCTATATGAAAATTCAAATATAGTTTAGAATATGACGGATCCTATCACAATAATATGAACGTTATTTTTTTGCTTCCTAATTTATGATTTTTAATTGATAAGACTAAATAGAAGCTAGCAGTGGACATGGGATCACTTAATCAAATTTTATGTTAACGTTGGTATGCAAGAGGCGATTCACACATTCTATCTTGCAATCGATTTAACTGCATCTTCTAACGAAACACTCACAGTATTTTATAAATTAAGGCACACCCGCAGTACAGTTGGAGATTATACTACCCCAGGCTTTCTTTTTTTTTTGTACGAATGATTTAGCGGCTGGGTCGAAATATTGCGCGGGTTTAAAAACAACACGCATTCTGCCAAATACAATGTGCTCCACTGCAGCGGCACAAGGCAGCAAGGAAACGAGCCAAAATCCTCTGAGGGGGCATCGAAAACTTCCAACTTCTTGACAATAAAGGCTCTGTCGTGTGGCAATTGTTAGGGCTTCTTTTTTTAAAAAAACTGCAGCAATTTTGTTTCTGTTTTTGCTTTAAAAGAATCTTGGTTTTTGATCTGTTCTGATTTCATTCAGTCGTGATACCGATCAGGCTTCTTGAGTCACCAATAAGGAAAACACACTCATTAAGATCCTACTGTGTCACTTCATTCTCATCCTGGTGAGAAATGTTGCACTTTAAAGAAACACGCTTCCGCAAGGTCTAAGAAACAACAACTGTATGTTAAGAAAACCCACTAATTTATATAACTGTATATAATTATATTTTGTGATATTCATTGTTTAGTATATGTATCATATGTATAATTACATTTAGAAATTCTATTTATAATCTTTAATTTATAGAAATGTATATGTGTGTGTGGAAATCGATTCTCATCGTTTTCAGCATATTTCCTGTGGAACTTTGGGAAGGATTAATCAGGAATATCAATGTTTATTTCATGAGGAATCTCTTCCATACCATATTTGAATATCCTGTGAATCCCCGACAGCTCAACGGCTGCTCTCCTTTGCATTTAAATTTTAACTTTTGACCATTTCTTTGTATTTACATTTAAATTTTGCTCTCACTTTGCATTCAAATTTTAATTGTTGTCCCCTACCTTGCGTTTAGGTTTTAATTTTTGCCCTCCCCACTTTGCATTTAGGTTTTATTTTTTCCCTCCCTTTGGATTTAGGTTTTATTTTTTTTCCCTCCTATTCACATTTAGGTTTTTAATTTTTGACTCCATGCCCTTTTTCACGGCTCTCGCTTGTTTATTTTTCATGATTATTTAAAAAAAGACGTGTTCTTTTAAGGTGTGAACCCAGGGTGAAGAGAATGTTATAATTGTCCCTGTTTAGCAGATCGTGCTTCGTTATCTCCTTCGTAATAGATGTATTCACGGGACGTTAACGGATGCACTGTCCTGTCAGATGGGAATCGATTAAGACAGGTTGCATTTAGTGACTTTTACAGGTGCAAGACTTGCTTCAAGAAGTTCCCTCAATGAATTAAGTTTCCACATCAAATCTGCAACACGCAGGTGGAGATGCTATTTGTCTTTATGAATAGATTTATACTCCAGACCACCATATAATTGCGGGAGCTCCACTGAGTGAGTGCTTGCAGGCGTCTGTATGAATGTGTATGTGCTCGTTTCCCTGAACATCTCCATGGATGGTATGCCTGTAAGCGAGGAGCTGTGTGTCTGTCAATATTATCCCGTGTAAGCGGACGAGCGTTCGGGTGACATGTGTGTTTGTTTGTATCTGGTATGCGTCCTCTGAGCACTGATGTGTGTTTCGGTGGGCGCAGATGTCGGTGCAAATATGATTCTGTCTGTAGGCAGTGTTTGCACCGGTATGTGCACACTATGAGACTATGCGAATGTTTATATATGTAGATACAGTGTAATAGTGTGTCAACATGCGTGTGCGTGTGTAAATTGACTGTATTCCGCTTATGCCTGTCCGCTTTGTGAATCATATGAATGTATATTCCCTTTATGGGTTTGAAAGTGATTTGTAGCAGTGTTCCCTATGTGTGTTTGAATGATGGTGTATGATTCTTGTGTGTGTGTGTGTGTCTGTGCTGAGATATATGTGCTTATTACTTGTGTCTGAATATTTGATGTAAAGGTGTGATGGGTGAATGCTTTCTGTGTTTTTTAAAAATATGTCTTGAGTATGTGTAGGGTAGGAGTGAGGGACTGTTTATATCTGCAGAAATTATGTGATTAAGAGCTTACACTGTGTGACTACGGTGTTTGAGAGTAACCTTGCGTTTGAGTGTATAAACATTGCTTCGTATTCTGTGCATGCCGGGCGTTTGCTGCATGTTTCAGTGCGATTCTGTGTCCATTTTATCCTATTCATGCATGTTCTAAGGGTGTTTCAGCGAAAAGCGTGTGATGCAACGACTATGTATCTTTTTTCATCACGGTGTGTGTTAAATATGGTTTCCCTTGGACAGTAAAACAGAGCAACTACCCACAAACAAACTGACAAAAAACACTTATTCATGAAATTTAAAAAATAAGCACTTGTTTCCCTCTGAACACTGTATATTTTCGTTGTAGAAACCAGGCGAAACAAGTCTGCCTTTGACCTGAGGGCGCCCTCACCTGCTACGGGAGAGTCTGATCCCTAATTTTTTTGCCTCAACGTGTAATCTATTTTGTCATTTCATTTTATGAAATGTCAGGCATAATTTTCACAAGGAACGGAATGGGCAAACGACCCAAGAATGTCTGGTATTGACCTTAAAATGTAATAACGCAGTAAGCGCTCGTGTACACACTGGTGGCCCTGATTTTACGGCTTAAACTTCAGAGACTGAGGCGAAACACAACCGAACTGCGGGCTATACAGACGGCAGTTTATTATTTATTTAAAAGAAAGACATAGAATATTTGCTCATTGGTGCAGGGCTCTTCTGACATTGTGGTAATCATAAAAATCCCTATAATGTGGAAGCAGGCCATTTAGCCTACCGAGTCCACACCGACCCTCTGAAGAGCATCTCACCCTGCCCTATCCCTGTAACCCTCCTGTTCCATTTGCTAATCCACCAAGCCTGCACACTATGGGTAATTTAGCATGGTCATTCCACCTAACCTGTGGGAGGAAATTGGAGTACCCGGACGCAGGGAGAATGTGCAAACTCCACACAGCCACTCGAGGGTGGAATCGAACCCGGGTCCCCGGCGCTGTGAGGCAGCAGTGCCACTGAGCAACTGTGCCATCTGGATAATGTCCCTACATCTGAGCCAGGAGGTACTGGTTCAAGTCCCACAGGCTCCAGAGATGTGTAGTAACATCTCTGAACAGGTAGATTCAATTAATATTTGTAATCCACTCGTTCGGCATGAGCATGCCTCCAGTAGAATTCGATACTGAACATAGCTTTCTGATTTATTCTGATGAAAAATTAGCCACCACCCAGATGCTCTGCAAACATCTGCAGTGTTGTTGAGTCACTCGTCGTTCCTTAATTTCTTAGGCTTTCTAAGCCAAACTGAAAGCATTTTGACGTGTCCTCTTCCAGCTATGTTTATCCACCCTGACTGTGTGTGTGTGTCTGTGTGTATCTGCGACTGTGTGTGTGTGTGTGTGTACGTTTGTGTGTGTGTCTGTGTGTGTGTATGTTTGTGTGTGTCTGTGTGTGTGTGTGTTTGTGGCCCATTCTTAACAAGCTGAGACTAAAATTTTGTGGCTGGGGCTGGAGTTAGGGAAGAAACAATAACTGCATACATTGTTCTGTCTTAATTGATAAACTTAACGATTTTATATTCAGGTCCTCTGTAAGTGATGGAGAACTAACATCCGAGTGGGAAAAAATAATTAGTTCTGAGAAATAAATAAAAACAGTCATTACAGATTGTAATCTATCCTCCAGATGCACATTGTGAATTAGAAAATGCGCAGACGCTCTAGGTTAACAGTTGTATGAAACATAGGCAGAAAAGTGCTGGAGAAACTCAGCAGGTCTGGCGGCGTCTGTGGAGAGAGAAGCAGCGTCAATGTTTCCAGTCCGGTAACCGCTCACCAACCCTCCATTTCTCTCTCTCTCTCGCTCTTTCCATAGATGTTGCCAGGCCTGCTGAGTTTCTCCAGCGCTTTCTGTTTATGTTTCAGAGTTCCAGTCTTCACAGATTTTTTTTTTATAATATTGTCCCACTTTTCGGACTGTCACACCTGGATCCATGTAATCCTGTGGAGCGCATTGCCTCCAAAGAGATGAACTAGTGAGGGGGGAAATTAAGACTGGAATATCCTCTGTCACCACCAACAAACCCCCCCCCCCCCGCCCCCCCAAACCACCAACCTTGGCGTATTAAAGGTTGGGCAATCATATTAAATCAAAGGGATATCTTCTGTTTGCACGTGAATCCAGAGGAGATTGAGGGATGCATGATTGAGATGTGTAAGATTATGAGGGGCATATACAGGGTAGACCAGAAGAAACCTTTCCCTTTGATGGAGGGATTAACGACCGGGAGGGGGGAGGGGGAGGCTTGGATTTAATCAAAGGGGCAGGAGGTTTACAGGGGATGTAAGGAAAACACCGTTTCACCCACAGCGTAGTGGGAATCTAGAACTTACTGCCTATAAGGGTGGCAGAGGCACAAATCCATAGTTTAAGAAATACTTATGAAGCCAAGACATACGAGGCTTACGGGCAATTGCTGGGACGTGGGGTTAGAATAATTAGGTGGTTGTTTTTAACCAGCACAGACTCGATGGGCCGAATATCCAGTACATGGGCTTTAGTACATGTGACAATACCTTCAAACTCGGGGGTCTTGGGTGGGTCAGGTTTTGATAAAACAAAATGAGCAGCAGTGTCAGCAACTCAGCGAAACTGATTGAAGGTGATTGGGAAGAAAACAAGAGAGAGAGCGTGAGAGAGAACAAAAGCATATTTTAGCTGCTGTAATTTGGAATGCAATCCCTGAAATGATAATGAAGGCACTTCAATAATAATCTATAAATGGTTCTCATCGTGTAGCGGTTTGCCTTCTGTCTCTGATGGGAGGCGAGCAGACTTAATCGGACTCCCCTTTCAATGAACCAGGAAAGACACAATAAACCAAACAGTCTCATCCTAGGCTGCATCATTCTCTGTATCTCTGTATTTAGAGTTTCTCTGGCAACTTTATTCAGTAGCTGCCTTTTGATTTATGGCCGAGGCGATGGAACCCAGTCTCCAGACTCTGCTTTCAGTCAATTGCAACTTACTGCGTTCAAAAAGCGCAGATCGGAGTTATACTGCCTTCTGTACGGAGTGAGGCACCTACATTTCAATGCTGGCACAGTCAGCAAAGCGATTGGTCCACAGTCTCCACGGAATGGGTTCTGGAGTTTTTGACTAACTCGCCAGTCCCAGCGAAGAAGCTGCAATCCACATCCAGAAGTCTCTCTTATCAACACGGCATGATTTTTCCGAAGGCAGCGAGATATTTTATCTTTTTACTGAAAACGAAAGAGCCTGACCAGAGATATAAAACCAAAACAAACTCAACAAAAAGGGGTAAAAATACTGTGCAATACCACTGAGTAACTGACATACAGAGGGTGGTGTGTGTACGGAATGAGCTGCCAGAGGAGGTGATGGAGGCTGGTACAATATTTAAAAGGTACCTGGATGGGTATGTGGATAGGAAGGGTTTAGAGGGATATGGGCCAAATACATTAATTAGGGAAGGAGGTGCTGGCTCGATTAATTTAGGATATTTGATCGGCATGGACTAGTTGGACTGAAGGGTCTGTTTCTGTGCTGCACAACTCTGTGACTCTAATTGAATTTGTTTGTCACATGGAGCCATTTGAGTTGACAATTTCATTTGGTTTTATATCTAAAAGAAAACACCAGAGATTTTGAAAACGTGTTTCTTTCTCAATGCAAGGGGCAAATGGTCCCGATCTATAAGTATTGACAACATTAAAGAGATGCACAGCATTTAATAGGTACATTCCTCCTTGATAAATCAAAATGAGCAGAATCATGACATATTGCAACATTCCAGCCAGAATCCATACACCTGTAGGATCTGCCTGCAATGTTTTTGCTCTGTTGCAACATTATTTTTCAATTGTTTCAGCTTATTGCTGCCACGATCATTGATAATGAGAATCTTCAGGATCAATGGCAGCTGGCACACGATTTATCAGTGACAGACCTGAGGAGCATCAGCCCTGTCCTAACATAAAGTCAAACCAATGCCATACATCGACAATCAATCGATCAATCAATTGCTCCATCTATCCTGCTAGTGTAAGTTTTAGACAGGGAGTATTTTGAATTCTTTTTTCTGTTCATCACCACTTCTGCTTTCTACCTTGTTATTTGTCCCTTGCAACATGTTACCCAAATCATTTGTGGGAAAAGTGTTTCCCTCTCAAACAATAAAAAACACAAACTGCACCAATTGTTTCAAAGATGAAGCAACAATAGCATGGAATATAAATTCTGCCCCATCACATTGCAGTGAACATCTCAACATTACCTTTGACAGGGCAATTTCTCACCCCTATCTCTTCCCAGAGAAAATATATTTAAAGCATTGCAAGTGCATAGAATTTCAGAAAAATCACTAGGTAACCTATTCCTTCACTGATTACAATCTCTCTCTGTCTTGGAATCTGAGGGATCTCAGGCAAGACTGGTCAACCTTGGATGCACTCTTAGTTCTGAAGAGGAGTCATACTGGAGTCGAAACGTTAACTCTCTTTCTCTCTCCACAGCTGTTGCCAGACCTGCTGAGTTTCTCCACATGGGCTAACTGGCTTTATTTCTGATTTACAGCATCTGCAGCATTTTGCCTTTGTTTGGCTGCACACTTTGTTATTTCTCACTCCAGTCTAGCCCATCATTTGAACCCAAATAAGAGAAATGTGCATCAGAAAGCATTGTATATGGGAATAGATTGAACATTAGTAAGAAAGCAAGGTATGTCCTTACGAGCGTAAGATATAGGAGCAGAATTAAACCACTTAGCCCATTAAGTATGCTCTGCCATTCCATCACGGTGGACACGTTTCTCAACCCAATTCTCCTGCCTTCTCCTCATAACCCTTGGTCCCCTTACTAATCAAGAACCTATCTCTCTGCATCTTAAAAACACTCAATGATTTAGCCCCACAGCATTCTGGCTGAAGAAATTCCTCCTCATCTAATTTCTAAAGGATCATCTCTTCATTCTGAGGCAAGAAATGGTCCAAGTCTCTCTTACTTGTGGGAATATCTTCCCCACATCCACTTTTTCTAGGCCTCTTAATCTTTTGTTAGTTCTAATGAGAATCCCCCCCCATCCTTCTAAACTCCATTAAGTATAGACCCAGGGTTCTCAATTGTTCCTCATATGACAAGCCCTTTATTCCCAGGATCATTCTTGCGAACTTCCTCAGGACCCTTCCAAAGCCAACACCTCCTTCCTTAAATATGGGGCCCAAAACTGCTCAAAATAAATGTTTACAGCTACAGTTATCACTTATTGTTGCAACAGTTAACAGAATTATGTGACAATGTTGTGAATCGGCCATTGTACATAATATTCACTGGATACTGGGTTTCTGCTCCATCTTATTGCTCATTGTTGAAGTTGTTTGTCTGTAATGTAGCACAATGGGTTAAGCCTCATTGTGTGATGAAATGAGACACAGCATACATCATCACAGGGATATAAAGCAATGTCATATGATACTGCCCTCTCTTGCAGGCTTGTGGCAAGATTAATCTACAGTAAGATGTTTCTTAAATAAAGTAAATGTTTTCCTTATCAGAAAATAACTGTCAATATTCTTCAGCACCATACTAAAACCGAGAATATTATATGGCAGAAACAAGTGTCTGAAAAAACCTGAAAATGGTTGTGCCCTTGCCGAGAATCTTCTGACAAGTTCCTTTCAAGCAGAAATGTTGCTTTATTAGTGCAATACAGTTACCAGGTATTACATTGCATTTGGCCTTGCTGTGAAACTGATGCCTTCCAATGGGCAATAGATAGCAGAGGACTTAATATTCCCATCAGGCAAGGGATTGACAAAGAAAATAGTCATGATGAGGAAATATTAAAAACCCTGTATGCCTACTTCAATCTGTGAAAACCATTATCATATGAGCTAAATATACTAAGCTAAATACCAGTGACATGGGAAACTAACAACACTCTTATCAATTATACAAAGAGATTTGCAGACAACTGTGAGTACAGCAACTTAAAAGCTGAAGTAATTAGGCGCAGAATGATTGTTGAGTCTTGTACCCCATTGTCTGACCACATAGAAAGCACAGTTTGTAAGTTTGTGGATGACACCAAAATTGGTGCTATGGTAGACAGTGAAGATTACAGTGAAGATTACAGTGAAGATTATCTAAGATTACAAAGGGATCTTGATCAATTGGGCCAATGGATTGAGAAGTGGCAGGTGGAGTTTAATTTAGAAAAATGTGAGGTGTTGCATTTTGAAAGATGAACAAAGCAGGACTTACACAATTAAAGGTAGGATCCTGGGGAGTGTTGTTGAACAGAGAGACCTAGGGCTTCAGGTACATAGTTCCTTGAAATTTGCCTCAGAGGTTGACAGGATGGTTAAAAAAGCGCTTGGCAGGCTTGCCTTCATTGATCAGGCCATTGATTATACAAGTTGGAATGTCATGTTTTAGTTGAACAGCCATGATGCTGAAGTGCCAGTGTTGGACTCGGGTGGACAAGGTCAAAAATCACACAGCACCAGGTTATAGTCCAACAGGTTTATTCGAAGACACAAGCTTTCAGAGTCTCACTCCTTCTTCAGGTGTTCATGAGAGAGGTGGCATCAAACACATAATTTATAAACAAAAGATCAAAGAGTCATAGAACTAATGTGAATACATTGAACAAACCTAACATGGCTGTTAAATCTTTAATCGGTTAGAAAGGATTAATATGCAAATCCCAAAATTTCTTTCAACTCACTGCCCCAAATAACTAAAGGTTTCATCAATTCCCTCAGTCGACAAGAGATGACATCCCAGGTCAGACAATGCATTTTAGGTGTGAGGCCTTGTTTAGAATCTGGCCATGTGTTAACTTGGAGTCAGACTGGTTTTAGTTCCAAAGTAGGACTTTATAAAATGTCACATTGACTGTCTACAACTTGTGTGCATTTTGAATAAAAGAGAATGTATCTGCATTACAAATCTGCAAATGCAAATTCACCCCATAGATTTTTGTGTGTGTGTGTGTGCGCGCGCGTTTGGCAACTTCTACAAGACATGTCACTACCATGGACACTACCATCACACTTTGGCACACCACCCACCATGTGTATGGCAGATATTCATGTGACTCGGTCAATGCTATCTATCTCATATGCTGCAGGCAAGGATGCCCTGAAGCATGGTATATTGGCAAAACTAAGCAGATGCTGTGACAACGGATGGTTGGACACCACGCAACAATCGCTGGACAGGGATGTTCCCTCCCAGTGAGGGAACACTTTAGCAGTCAAGGACATTTGGCCTCGCATATTCGGGTAAATGTCCTCCAAGGCCCCATTTTTTGTGTGACCACCTCTCTGCTTTTATACATAACATACTCCACTGGTTTGGCTTTTTTTGGAATGTAGTTCTCCATATCACTGATCACATTTGTTTCCTGACTTCAGCTTATGTGTTCAGTTGAATTGCTCTTGTTAATGTTAAGTCATCCCTCATCTGCAAGTCATACAGCATGAAAATAGACTTCTCAGTCCAACTCATCCATGCCAACCAAGTGACCAAAACTGATTTAGTGTATGCTTGAGAGAGAGAGAGAAAGAGAGAGTGTGTATGTGTTTGTGTGTGTATGAGAGAAGGGTGTGTGTGAGTGTGTGTGTGTGTGTGTGTGTGTGAGAGAGAGAGACAGAGAGAGAGAGTGTGTGTTTATGTATGCATAGGGCATAATAGGACAGGCAAACTCTGGTAACCATTATCAATGTGGCTGGAAACAGCACAGGTGAACAATTGCGTTAGTAAAGAGGCCAAATGCCACTCTTGCAAGAGGTCTCACTTCCAAGCTATTTTTCACACTAGAAGTTTTTTGCTTATTCTTGCAACAAGCCTTACCATCTTGTCTCAAAAAAATTGTACTTGTAGAGAATAAGCAAAAAAGGAGAAGCCTTCAACTGGTGGCATGAAAGAGAAGTCAATGATTTGGAGTTGCTTTTTCTTGGTAAGATCATGGAGCCAAGTGGAGGCTACTGGAATGCTGATATCATAGTAGAGGGAAGTAAAACACACATTAAGTTTTGGCAGTTTGGTGCTTTCTGCTGCTGAACTATGGTGAAAAAAAACGTTCTCTTCAGCCATCATGCATAAAACTCCTTGGGCCAGGAGGTATAGAACTTAAGGTCATACATAAACTGAATGCTGTTCTTCAATATATAGAAGAAAATCACTGAAACCTTAAATGTCATCGAAAACCAGAATTGTTCATTGTTAAGGAGGAAAGGCTGAATCAACTTAACTTGCATTTGCAGAGCAGATGAACTCAATAGCTGAGAAAATCAACCTAAAAGCCTGAGAGCTGAATTTTCACATCTGTCCACAAGGCGAGGAATTCTGAAGATAGCATACTGTAACAGTGACAACACAGTGTGAAGCTGGAGGAACACAGCAGGTCAGGCAGCATCAGAGGAGCAGGAAAGTTGACGTTTGGGTTGGGACCCAAACTCATTACACCATTTGGGAGATCTTGTTCTAGCAGATTATGGAACAAAATCTCATTGATGCCAGAAATCTTGAAGAGGATAATTCCTAGGAGGACTGGATGGAGTCATATGTCGCATGGATGACCTGATCTATGCATCCATTCAGACAGTGTGCTTGTTTATAGCCTGAAAAGTTCATTATTCATTCTTGCTAAAGGTAATGTAGAAAATTAACTGTATGTTGAAGCAAGGGGCTTAATTCACTTCTGACAGAACTCTTATGCTGGTGCTCAGGGACAGTCCCAGTACGAGAATCTGATGGAGATATTAGAATTCATGTACATCTCGCACAGTTAAACATAATAATTGATAGGACACCCGTCCCACATTTTCTGTGGATGAGTGCTTAGCAAAATTAGAAAATAGAATAATCTAGATTGTTTTTGATAACTATCTCCCAGTGAAGAGCCAAATTTGCTGACAATACTCATTACACCATTTGGGAGATTTTATTCCAGCAGATTATGGAACAAAATCTCATTGATGCCAGAAATCTTTAAGAGGATAATTCCTTGGATGGAGTCACATGTCACATGGATGATGTCCTGATCTAAGGGTCCATTCAGACAGACCATGACACAAGAGTCCGAACTGTATTGCAATGCTATAGGAAGCAAAACTTATACTCAGCAAGAAATGCCAATTCTTCCAGCTGGCTGCCCAGTGTTTTGGCTGCATTTTGGATGCATCTTTTGTCAGACGTGATCCACAGAAGACAAGAATAATTGCAGAATTTCCAGCTCCTTGGGACGTGACGGAACTCCAGAGGTTCATGGGTAAGGTAAACCAAATTGGAAAGTAACTATCCATACTAACCGCCATCAGTGAGTTATGCCATGAACTGTTCCAAGGCAATAAACATGCTGGGAAAAAAACAGCAGAGAAAATTAAAGAGTTGCTGTTATCTCTTGATACTTTAGCTCATCATGACCCAGATCTACCCACTATTATTTCTGCTGATATACTTTGCGTGGGACCAGGAACTGTACTCTTTCAGGCAGACGGTGTAGATTAATAACTATGCATCCCATTCATTGATAGAGATGGAACGAGATTATTAAAAAGCTGCTTCCAAACTTGGGGCCTCTACCAATGAGAAGGACAAAGGCAACAGATGCGCGAGAGCAATACATAAGTTCCCCTCTGGTTTTCTCACCATCCTGACTTGGAAACCCTCCCAAACTACACACCCTCCTGACTATGATGGCAGTGTCGGCAGGTTAGGAGGAGTTCAGGCTCTGTGCCCGCACGCTCCCGCTCACCTGGCCAGCTGCATTCTTTCTCTGTTTCATTTTTGTTTCTTCATTTCTTCATTCCTCTTCGGTAACAAAGTTCAGTTTTTCTTCTTCTCTGTGGCTGCAGTGGAGGAAGGCGACTGTCAGGGCATGGTGGATCCGAGTGTTTGTTCCTCATTGTCATGGTGGCCATGGCTTTATCGAAGGCTTCATCGTCGCTGGGTCTGGCTTGTTCCTGTTGGCGGCCGGGACAGCGGTTTCAGTGATGGCGACATGCTGGGTCCGGTTCGCTCCACGTGGCTACGACGGCAATGTGGCAGCTTCGGACGGTGACTGAAGCGGCAATAGCTTCAGCATGGGTGACCTGGTGGGTGTGGGCTATGCCTCCTGGCTATGGTGGCAATGAGACAACTTCAATGTCATCTTCAGCATTGGCACAGTGGTGTTTCCGGTCCAGAAATCCTTGCTTTGGCAGCCTCAGGGGCAGCTGTGGTGGCGTCATTCTGTAGCCAAACCTAGGAGCCGTGGATGGAACAGTGGATGAACTATATGCTAACTTTGTCTCAATTATTTCCTTTTATAATTTCGATAATTAAAATGGCCCTGAACCGTGGTGACCAATACCCATCTCACTGTATTTTCACAAATACAAGTAACAATAAATTGCTGCTGTATTCTATTCTATTCTATTCTATTCTATTCTGTTCTATTCTACTCAGTTCTAATTTGTTGCTCCTTCACTATAGTTGGGTCAAAATCCTGGAACCCTTTTCCAAGCGCACTGTGGATATACCAACAAGGACTGCCATGTTTCATGCTTACTGTCACTTTCTCGAGCGTATTTAGGGATGGACAATAAATACTGGGCTAGCCAGCAACACCCACATTCTATGAAAGAATAGTTAAAAAAAAATTAGCTGCTCCATAAGCTTGAGAAAAGTTTGTGGTTTATGTACTTGGTCTTCATGTAAAGACAGAGATAATGCAGATGTCTCCACTAGTACATACTTTTAGAATGAACATGATAAGGTTTGATGCAAAGGCGGAGAATGCACCAGCAAAGCAACAGATTTCAGAAAATGCTCTGTTCTGTATCCTTCTGGCAAGGTCTGAGCAAGATGATTGAATTTTCATTGAAGAGTTAGAGACCTTCACATCAATGACAACTGCAGTTGAGTGACTGAATTAAATCAGACAGGCACAGGTATCTCAAGAAGAATGTTAAGACAAAGAGTAATACTTCAAGGGATGGCCAGCATACACACCACACTATCCTACTGTCTGACAGAGCTATAAACAGAGAGAACACCTGCATGTAATGAACGATTTTCTCATTTATGATGAGAGATTGGTCATTTCGAGAGTCGTGAGGGTTGATACACTGCAACAAAGTAAGGATATTTGAGTATCACAAATTGTTGAACCAGAGGCAGATGTCCTGTTTGGTGGCCAGTTTTCTCAAAATCATGGGAAGAGATGATTATAATCAGCATTACTCAAGCTTAGACAGGGAATTAGAAGGACTAAAAAGGGTCATGAAAAGTCATTAGCAAACATGATTAAGGAGAATCCCATGACTTTTTATACATATATAAAAAGCAAGAAGATAACTGGGAAAGGGTTGGCCCACTCAAGGACAAAGGACGGAATCTACGTGTGGACAAGAAGAGGTAGGTGAAGTCCTAAATGAATATTTTGCATCGGTATTCACCAAAGAGAAGGAATTGGTGTAGGATGATTTCAGGGATGGGAGTGTCGAGTTTCTAAGGCAAGTTGCTGTTAAAAAGGAAGAGGTGTTGTGCATCTTAAAAAGTATTCTGGTAGTTAAGTCCCGAGTCCTGATGGGATCTATCCTGGAATATTGAGGAAGGCAAGAGAACAAATTGCTGGAACATTGACAGACATTTTTGTATCCTCTTTGGCCACAGCTGAGGATCCAAGGGATTGGAGAAGCTAATGTTGTCCCACTGTTTAAGAAGGGTAGCAAGGATAATCCTGGAAACTATAGGCCTGTGAGTCTCACGTTGGACATAGGGAAATTATTGAAAATGATTCTCAGGGTCAAGATCTACATGCATTTCAAAGCAAATAGAGAGCTATTGGCATTACGCTGCATGGTTTTGTACAGGGGAGGTTGTGCCTCACTAACTTGATCGAGTTTTTTGAGGAAGTGACAAAGATGTTTGGTGAGGGAAAAGCAGTTGATGTTGTCTACATGGACTTCAGTGAAGCATTTGACAAGGTCCTTCATGCAGACTGGTACAAAAGGTGAAGTCACATGTTATCAGGGGTGAAGCTGGCAAGATGGATATAGAACTGGCTTAGTCATAAGAGACGGGGGGTAGCGGTGGAAGGATGCTTTTCGGAGTGGAGGGCTGGGACTAGTGGTGTTCCACAGGATCAGTGCTGGGACCTCTGTTGTTCATGATCTACACAAATGATTTAGAGGAAAATGTAGCTGGTCTAATTAGTAAGTTTGCGGACGATACAAAGATTGGTGGAGTTGTAGGCAGTGAGGAAGATTGTCAGAGGATATGGCAGGACATAGATGAGTTGGAGGCATGGGCAGAAAAATGGCAGATGGAGTTTAATCTGGATAGATGTGAGGTGATGCATTTTGGAAGGGCAAATACAGGTGGAAATTATACAGTGAATGACAGAACCTTTAGTAGTATTGATATACAGAGAGGTCTGGGTGTGCAGGTCCACAGATCACTGAGGGTGGCAGCTCAAGTAGACAAGGTAGTAAAAAAGGCCTATGGCATGCTTCCCTTCATTGGAAGATGCATTGAGTATAAGGATAGGCAAATTATGCTGCAGGTTTATAGAACATTATTTAGGCCACACTTGGAATATCGCATCCACTTCTGGTCACCACACTGCCAGAAGGACGTGGATGCTTTGGAGAGGATACAGAAAAGGTTTACCAGGATGTTGTCTGGTACGATGGATTTTAGCTATGAATTAAGGTTGGCTAGACTGGGTTTGTTTACACTGGAACGCAGGTGGATGAGGGGTGACCTTGTAGAACTTTCTAAGATTCTGAATGGTGTGAATAGAGTGGAAGGTTTGAGGCTTTTTCCCAGGGTGGAGGGGTCAATTACTAGGGGACGCAGGTTCAAGATGTGGGGTGGGGGAGGGCAACTTTAAAAGAGATGTGCGAGGCAAGTTTTTCACACAAAGGGTGGTGAGTGCCTGGAACGCACTGCCAGAGGAGGTGGTGGAAGCAGACTCAATAGCAACATTCAAGAAGCACCTGGACTAATACATGAATAGGAAGGGAATAGAGGGATATGGATCCTGTAAGTGAAGACAGTTTTAGTTTGGAAGGGCAAAAAGTGGTGACACAGGCTTGGACGGCCAAAAGACCTGTTCCAGCGCTGTACTGTTCTTTATTTCTTGTTCTTTCCAACATCTGGAGACATTGATATCATCTTACTTTCCATTGAAAACGTAGAGAAAGCTTCTGGGGATGAACCACTTTGGTTGCAAGGGGTAAAATATTCATGATAGTAGTTGACTACTATGCCAATGAATGGAAGTCAAGCAACTGTAGGATCACATATCTGAAGTCTCACTGAGTGGTGTGCTAAAGAGACATAGAACATAGAACATAGAACATTGAACATTACAGCGCAGTACAGGCCCTTCGGCCCTCGATGTTGCGCCGACCTGTGAAACCAATCTGAAGCCCATCTAACCTAAACTATTCCATTATCATCCATTTGTTTATCCAATGACCATTTAAATGCCCTTAAAGTTGGTGAGTCTACTACTTTTGCAGGCAGGGCATTCCACGCCCTTACTACTCTCTGAGTAAAGAACCTACCTCTGACATCTGTCCTATATCTATCACCCCTCAATTTAAAGCTATGTCCCCTCATGCTAGCCACCACCATCCAAGGAAAAAGGCTCCCACTGTCCACCCTATCTAATCCTCTGATCATCTTGTAAAGATGACGCATCAATAGAGGGGGCGACAAAATGTCACATTATCTTGCTCTTACATCCTCAAGGCAAGATGAAGCCATAGTTAGATGTTTCTTAAATAAAGTTAATGCTTTCCCTACCTTAGCGGACTCTGTAGACACTCTTTGGCAGCACAACAAAAAAACAAAAATATTACATATAAAGCTGATGCTGTCACTCAACTGAATTATTGTCAAAGTATTCGTAGTTCAGCTTGGAGCTCAACATCTCCTGTTTTGATGTTTACATATTCAGAAATGCTTTTTAAAGATGTGTGGAATGAACTTCCTGAGAAAGTGGTGAATGTGGACACAATTACAACATTTAAAATACATTTGGATAAGTACATGAATAGGAAAGGTTTGGACGGATATAGGCCAGGAGCAGGCAGGTGGGACTTGTTTACTTTGGGATTATGTTTGGCATGGACTGGTTAGACCGAAGGTTCTGTTTCCATCCTGTATGATCTATGATTCTATGACTCTATGACCTTCCATATCTTTACATTTAACTATACTTCAGTGTAATGGCATTTCTTATACTAAGCAATTAGCTGTCCTAATTTTCTACCATTCTCTTTGTGTTATCATATATTTTATGTCTAATGCAAATGCATAATATTATGTACTGAACTAATTTGATATAATTAGGTTGTTACATGATTTATTAGGTATAATTCTAAGTATATATAATTTCTTTATAACTACATATATTCAATACTTTGATGTGCATTTATTCTATTTCTAATTATTCGAGTGGAGGCAGGTAAATGTTCAAGATTTATTCATGTCTTGAAGGTTTCCTATTTAAACTAAAGGCATTGCCATTGGGCATGTCCATGCATCATTTCAACAGAATGTTACAGAATAATAACTCATGCATTAAATAATTAGCCACTAATTCACTTAACTCCTGGTAGTGCAACTTAATGTTCCCTCTATTTAATGTGAAATGATCTATTGAATATTTATTGAATTTTTGATTTTTATTTCAAATTTCTAGCACTTACCATTTTTCTTTCACTGCATACTTACCCCAAGGTTTTCATGGTGGCTGTAAACTGCTCCAAGTTTGTAATTTTAGCCCATCAATTTAGTTTACTGGCTTGTTATCATCCCCTGGTATCTGAAACACTTTTCTATATTATCCTGAGCAATATTCTGCTATTGTTTGTTCTGTTTAAACATTTCTCATTGTAGCTCTGTGTTCTGCTCGTTGAATAGAATGGGAATGAAGCTGCCAAACTGAATCTTAAACACTTTTCGAAGAGCCGTGTGTGAAATAGATTATTCAAAGATCAGACAGCATCATTAAATAGCTACAGTCCATTTAGTGATTGTTTCCAAGTGGATATTTTCAGGCACTCATTGCTGAATCAACAAAGATGAGGAATAAAACTCTAAATCATTAGGCAAAAGATTTCTATTGCTATTTAATGTCAACAGAATACTTCCTTTGATGTTAACTTCAGTTAGCATTTATCAATTTCATTTTATTGGTCTTAAGTGTAATTTAGAAGTGCAGAGCTTATAACAAATGCCAAATATTGTTTTAAAAACTGAAGACTTGAGACATGATACAATCAAATGTAAATTGCATTCTGTGGGGAAAAGTGAACCTTGTAATTGATGCATTGTTGTAAACTAATTGGAAAAAAAGCATTATGTTAACAAATTTCCCTTCTATATTGAAATGAGTTGTCACATTGTGAAAAAAAAGTAAGTCGCTGACTCCATAGATAGGCTTAATGTTTGAACTATGGGCAGAATGTGTAGGCTTCTTTAGTTCCACACTGATTTTATTAATCCAATCAAGAAAGATTACCATAGCAACAAACAACAAAAATGCTGCAGCCACTGACTGCTTTCTCAAAAGGACTTCAAAAGGAAGATGCTCCAAAGAACGTCGCAGGAATAATATGTCATTTCACTTTCAATACATTTTGCAACAGTGCCTGAGTGTAGCAACATAAAAGACTTTGAATCATTCAAAATAGACAGCTTGTTAAAAGAAGCAGCCAAGAATGCCTTTAAAGAACTTTGCTGAATAAACATTTTGCTTCTTTAAGGTTTTTTAAGTTGCTGGCTTTTGCACAGATTTTGATGGTTGTTCTGGGAGATACCAATTTCGAAAGTTGTCTTGTCTGATCCTCCTGTAATATTTCCATAGTTTAATAGGAGGCTGTATTTGATGTGAGGATGGCACTGTGCCATGGTTGGTTTGTGCCCACATTTCTGAGGTACTGAGTTCATTATCTTAAATCTGCTGTCATAGAAGGTGCTGAATCCAGGAGTCTTCCTCATACAGAGGGAGAAAACTAAATCAAATATTTTATCACTCCCTAACTATGCTGTTTAAATTGATATAAATAAGAGCTAGTCACTTGGCCCGAATTTTTAACAGGAAAACAGTGTGTGACTGCATGAGAAATAGCAAACAAAAATAATTAAGAATCATAGACTAAAGCTCAATTAAAAATGCAAGAATATTTGGTAGTCTGTTCACAAAATGAAACATAAAATGAAGATTACTACCATATCCACACCCTGCTCATTTTCTACTGCTTGAAGAAGGTAATGGACTTAGAGAGGGTAAATTGATTTTAAAAATCCTCATGCTTAGTTTCAAATTCATTCATGGCCTCCACCCTCTCGATCCCTGTGACTTCCTCAAGCTCTACAACACTCTGAGATATCTACAATCTTCTGATTCGGGACCCTCAAACTACCTCAATTTTAATCACTCTTCATCAGTGCTGCTTTAACTTCAGTTGCCAAGGCCCTAAGCTCTGAAATGTCTTCTCTAAATCTCATTGAGAATGGCGTCGATGCATGACAGAAGTATAAACTTTTCACTATCGTTTATAATGAACACATGTGACAATAAATGACTCAATTCAATTTAATACATTGTCTTTCTTTCTCCCTTTAGGACACTCCTTAAAACTTACCCCTCTGATTAAGCTTTTGACCATTTGTACTAATATCCCTAAATGTGGATTCATGTCAGATGCTGTTCAGTAGCATTCCTATGCCATCCTGTTGCATAGTTTAGTTAAAACTGTTGTATAAATGGGAATTTTGTTGTTGTGCTGGAGTAATGCAGAATAAGAGAGCATAAATCCTCCTTCCCAAAAGATTAGATGCTAGCTAAATTGAAATTTTCAAGATATCAATAGCTTTTGTTTGTTGGCAAAGGGCATTAAGTAATCCAAAGCAAAGGTTGCTCAATGGAGTTGAGGTACAGATCAGCTATGTTTTAATTGAATGGCACTTCAGTTTTGCATCCGTCACTTGTCTGCTCTCGTTCCTATGGTTTGTTAGACACAGGCGTCAAAGATTTATGTACAAATTAAAGGAGCGAGGGACAATGAGTCAATTCTTGAGTTAAATGTGAACATTTCAACAAAAATAATCTTGTCTTTAATCCTTTGTTTTCAGTATTTCTTCATGTGATCGATATACGTACAATATATATTGAGTTTGTGTTACCAAAAAAAACTGTCAGCTCAGACTGGCACCATATTGACTGTAAAACTAGCTACACTCTAACAATACAGCACATACTGTGTTATGCATGGGGCACAGCTAAGTGGATCGCCATCTCCCTGGCAAATACTTTTGTTTGTGTTGCGCATGCCATTTTTTCATTCACCCATGCAAGCCTTTGTCTGACCTGAATCAGTGCAGGGTTTACTATAAACCACAAACTATTTTTCAAAGGTAATCTAAAATGTAGCTTAGTTCCCTCACTGCTAAATCTGCCTGGTTTATAACATAGGATAGATTTTCAGGCTAGAAAATCAATCAATATTGAAGCTTGAAACACTTTAAAACAAGAATTGGAAGCCTATGAATTATGAAAGGTCAAGGAATTGCATATTTGTCAATAAGTGAATTTACATAAAAGTAACAACTCTGCTTAAATTGTAAAACATGTTTCCCCATCCACTGTCTATTGGGAGAAAGAGGATTTAACTCTAATGAGAAAAAGCTAATAATGTTGATGCCAAAGGTTAGAATAACCTAGTGTATAAAGGACTGCAATTAAAAACTTCACTTTAAACACTTACCTGTACCCTGCAAAAGTCAGTGTCTTTGGAAGGGAGAACAGGGGAGAACATTGGAATGTAAAGTAATCTTATTGTGAAGGTCTGAATGAACTTACACACTCTTTAACCACAAGTCGGACAGTGGGGGATGGGAAGATACAATCACACACGCTCAGCAAATAGAGGCTCAGGATTGCTGTTTACTGATTGTCAGGTTTATTGGAAAAAGTTTAGCTTCGTAACCTGATCCAATCTGATCCGCTTCTGATAGTTTAAAATGACCAGGTGATTGTAACCTGCCCTCGCCGATTGATAATGACAGATGGATTAGCTCATTCCTTCTTTATCTTTGTCGACCTGTATTTTCTCTCTTCTTCCATCTCTAGCAGAATCAGGCTGCGGCCTGGTTTGACTGTTTAGTCTATTGACCAAAGAATAGGGATCTGAACATCAGCCTGAATGCCCATATGTCGGCCTGCACAACACATCCACGCTCCGAAACAGCAAAATTAAAGTGTATCAATTGCAAAATGTAATTAAAGTGTCTTCATGAGTAATCAGTCAGTCATTTGTGGTATTGTGGATTCAGCTCAGTTCCTGTCTCCTATGCGGCTGTCTTGCAGAGTGGTGTAAAATTCTAGGCTTTGCCTTCTCTGCCAGCTGTTTCCCCAGGCTGCTTGCCTCAGCAGCCATGTGGATGAATTGTTGGGGGAGAAAAAAATGTTGCCCCGTTGAGGTCTTTCCAATTAACTCTTTGAACTGCTTCACGGTGCTTTGTTAAAGAAAAGAAGAAGAGGCTACAGTTTTGGCATCTCACACTTTACGTTCCTCGGTCTTACTCTGAGCAATCACATCTCCGTGTGAGAGTTGACCTGGTAATTACCTTTCACCCAATGCTGCAAGATCTGGCAGGTCCTGTAATGGATGACACTGATGGTGTGTGCTTATTACTTAACCACATCTGGCTGACTCCAAAAATGGGCACAACTGATCATTCAACCATCCTCAATACAACTTGAGCAGTTCAGTTCCAATACAGGTTGCTTGGAAATCTGTAAGCTGGTAAATGTAGCTAGATACAGTGCAGTAAGCACGTAGCTGAATACTTGTTCGAAGCAAAAAGCCTGGAATTTCCTCCCTGGGAACAAATTAGGAGATGCACCTAAAAGTGCACTCAAACCTATCAAGGTATCTACAAGTAGTCCTTTCAGTCTTATTGGAATATTTGCAAACTTAAAGTGAGAGCAAATGGTCATGAACCAGTCTAAACAAGGAAATGACCAACATACACCAAAGTAATTTTCCACTTTGAATCTTCAAATTTTATATTCCTGCTTTTTTAACCATTATCCCGGCACAGTAGAGACAGTGGCAAATCGAGGAGCTTTTCAGCTTTTAATTTTGCTACAAAAACCAATTAAAAGTACAGCAGGTCTAAGTGAGAGTGAATATCCTTTTTCAAAAAAAAGGCTGAAAGATTGCAGCGAGTGCAAAAGAATTTCTTCCCTCGCTCAAAAGCAGTAATTGCTAGATAAACTTAGCAGGTCTGACAGCATCTGTGGAGAGAAGGCAGGATTAACATTTCAGAGCCAGTGACCCTTTTGCAGAGCAGGTTGTCTGATCAGACATAAAAGCTCAAGGTGACTTGGGTGTCTTTTAGTTACTTTTTTACTCCATAAATTCAAAAACGTGTTTAAAATCCATGTCGGAATATGTGTGTGTGTGTATATGTTTGTGTGTGTGTGCGCGCGCACGTGTATGTGTGTATGCATGTGCGCGTATGTGTGTGTCTGTGTGTGTATGTGTGCCTGTATGAATGTGTGTGTGTATATGAATGTGTGTGTGTCTGTGTGTGTGTGTGTCTGTGTGTGTGTGTCTGTGTGTCTGTGTGTGTCTGTGTGTTTATGTGTGTCTGTATGAATGTATGTGTGTGTGTGTGTGTGTGTCTGTGTATGTGTGTGTGTGTGTCTGTGTGTGTATGTGTGTCTGTATGAATGTGCGTGTGTATGTGTGTGTGTATATGAGTGTGTGTATGTGTGTCACTTGCTCAAAATATGAAGGAATCTCCAGGACAAATTCTCTGATATTTGAAAAGCCATTTGCAGGAGGTACAGCACAGTGAAAGAATGTTGAATGACACCATTGTACTTGTTATTGAAATGGCTAAGTTAAACGCAACGATGGCAGAGCAAAACAAAGGCACTCTCAGACCCAGTCAGCAAGTATCATGGAAAGCTCTGTCCCATTACCTTTTGCTGTCAGTTGGGAGGAGGTAGAATGTTGATCCAAGTGGAAGGGGATTTTACTGAATTGGATGAGGCAGTTGGTGTCCATTGTAGGATGCATGACTTGTAGGATATTCAACAGTTTTTGATGACTGATAATATACACAAATACAAGCCAATAGATATTTCCGTTGAACTAATGCTGAGATTAGCCCCGCACTAGTCAATGCATTGGGAATTAAGTGCATGCTCAGTTTGTTAGTGCAAATAATTCCATAATTCTGCAACAAGGATTTTTTAAAAATTGCTTTATTCTTGCTCAGACCATTGAATGTGGCAATTGGGATATCATGTTAAGATTATACAGGAAGTTGGTGAGGTCACTCTTGGAGTACTGTGTACAGTTCTGATCACCCTGCTATAGGAAGGATGGTATTAACCTGGAGAGGGTTCAGAAAAAGATTTACCAGGATGTCACCAGGAATGGAGGGTTTAAATTATAAGGAGAGGCTGGATAGGCTGGGACTTTTTTCCCTGGGGTGTAGGAAGTTGAGAGGTGACTTTAAGCAGGTTTATAAAATCATGATAGGTGAGATGAATAGCAAAGGTCTTTTCCCCAGGGTAGAGGAGTTCAAAACTAGGGGGCATATTTTTAATGTGAGAGGAGAAAGATTTAAAAAGGACCTGAGGGGCAACTTTTTTCACACAAAGAGTGGTTCGTATGTGGAAGGAACTACCAGAAGATGGGGTAGATGCACATTTTGCCTTTCCATACTAAAACTTACTGGATCTGTATCCTTCTATTTCCCTTCCTATTCATGTATTCGTCCAGGTGCCTCTTGAATGTTGTTACTGAATTTGCTTCCATCAGCTCCTCTGGCAGCATGTTCCAGGCACTCACCACTCTTTGTGTGAAAAATGTGCCTTGCACATCTTGTTTAAACATCGCAAAACATCCCCCAACCTCCCAAACCCCACAACCACCGCCCCCAACACCACACCTTGAACCTGTGTCCATTAGTAATTGACCTCTCCACCCTGGGAAAAAGCCTCACACTTTCCACTCTATCCATGCAATTCACAATCTCATAAACTTCTATCAAGTCACACCTCAACCTCCCGTGCTCCAGTGAAAACAAACCCAGTCCAGCCAACCCTTCTTCATAGCTAAAGTTCCCCAAAACAGGCAACATCCTGCTAAGCCATTTCTGTACCCTTTCCAAAGCATCCACATCATTTTGGTAGTGTTGAGTATTGTCTGCTTTGATGCACAGTAAAAGGTTGGTTGGCGTTGCCCAACACCTTGCATTTCCATTCATGCCTTCATGGAATTTCCTATTTCTGTTTGAGCTTGCTGACACAGGCATTATACTGAAAAAAAAACCTCAAAAAATCCTGCTATATTAGACTGCCGTAACATTATAAACTGAAAATTGCTTTTGTAAATCCTTTGGTGCACACTGGAAGAATGTGCCACCTGGTGCTGTAGTAAATCCTCAAGTCCAGCAAGATGCCCACTTTGTCCCACAGTCTGTGAAGAGTTAGCTGACCTCAGGTGAGCGCAGGCAAGCCCACAGCAATTGGTCCCAGTGTAGCTGAGCAAGGCAAGGGAGAAACATCCGCATCCAGAACAGAACAGTGCAGGAAAACGGATGACCATGGATGTTAGATGAAGGCACGGTGCCTTTGGCTGTGATAGCCTCTTGGTCAATCAGTGTGCTGCCTTGCTTGATTCACACAGGCTGCTCCTCACACAGCATACAGGGCAGATTTAGTTAGAATCTTACACAAACTTCAGCTGCCGCTTTCAAGGGGAGCAGAATTAATTTTCAATTTTACTTGTATTACAGAATTCCTGCACTCATTGAGGTGAGATGTTAGTTCTGGGCATAGATTTGTTCTTCCATTTTACCACATCAAATCAATGTAAATCATTCCCAAATTCTATTGCAACACAAGCAATGCAATTAGGCACTTTTGTACCTAAAACGGCACTGTCTGTAGCGACTCGTAAATTTTCAATGTACTTATGTGAGTACGCTTAGCAATAAAACTAATTCAATTCAATTAGGACATGGGGTGAGAGGAAAAACTCTGTGAGAATGGGTGTCCCAGCAAAGGATAGGGCTGGCTTCAACTGCAATGTCTTCAGTGTTGAAATGTATAATGCAAGTTTAATATCAGTGCAAAGTGATTTCAACTTCAAACTAACGTAAAATTTGTGGCATGGGGGTGGGACAGGCTCATTTTGACTCCAACAGAAACTGAAGCCAAGGGAGGTAGTTAACAGGAGGCCGACAGTACATCACACAATTGTCCACCATCAAATTTGCTCTCCGCAGGGTGTAAATTGGATGACAAGGTCAGAATGCAGACGAAAGCAAAGTGGATTTACACCCTCTCCTTCAGCAAGTCTATTTCCTCTTCTCTCTAGCTTGTTGTTGCATTCTTGTCTGTGTTTCCAACAGTTAGCAGAGTAGGTGCAAGTGAAACTTGACATGGATAGTTAAGTTGCAAAGTGATTGTATTCATCAATGCAGTTGAGTAACATTGATGTAGAGTAACATCGATACAGAGTAATGTCTATGTTGGGTCCAACAATATGCCTTAAATTTGATTTGATTTAAGCATTATAGTCAGGAGTACAATGAACAGTGTTCAATGTCACCACACATGGTACCATCTTAGCCATGAAGGTACCTAGATACAAACTTAGGTATAAATAGTAACATGGAAAAATAAAGTTAAAAGTAAAGCATTACTGCTATTCTTAGTATAAGTAGAAAAATAAACAAATAAAGTTAAAAGTTAACATTGCAGTCCTTCCTAGTATTAAGTGGAAAAATAAAGGAATAAAGGTAAAAGTTCAGCAGTCTTTCTTAAAAGCACTACCTGCAAGGGCTCTGTCTCCTCCACTTTGGCCCTCGCTCTGGGAAACCTCAGGCTTCCTGCTCTCAATGCTGTAGATGCTGGGGGCCCTCCCTTAACTGTACTCTGGGCTCGCTCCAGCAAAGTTGGGCTCAGGCCCACAGCCGCTTCCATGCACTGGACCTCCAGCTGACACTGTTCCGGGCTCACAGCCTTAGCCTCTGTCTCAAAGAAGCCGGGGTTCAATTTCATCAGAAATTAAAACAGAGAGTGCTGGAGAAACTCAGCAGGTCTGGCACTATCTGTGGAGAAAGTAACAGTTAACATTACGAGTCCAATATGACTCTTCTTATGAACCCTGCTAACTCTGTTTTTCTCTCCACAGATGCTGCCAGACCTGTTGAGTTTCTCCAACATTTTCTGTATTTCAGATTTGCAGCACCTGCAATATTTTTGCTTTCATTTGCTTTATTTTGTGTTTTGCTTTCATCTCAAAAGTGTGGCTGGTGGAACATGTTTGACAATTGTTTCTTTATTGCTCTGCTCTGTACCTAAGATTCTGTACCTAAGTACCTTTGTACCTAAGATGGTGCCATATGTGGTTGCTTACAAACTTTTCATTGTACTCATGTGAGTACATGTGACAATAAAGCTAATTCATTTCAATTGAGAGGTGGTGTGAGAGGAAAAACCTCATGGTGGGATCAAGTTCATGATTACTAATGATTTCCTGCTAGAGTGTGCAATGCATCATTTGAGACCCATCTCACTAGGCTTCACAAACAATTCAACAACCCTGCCCTTAGCAAGCTACTATCAAAGCTCCAACTAAGGCAAATACATAATTCTACCAACTAGCAACTTGATGGAAACGCACTGATGATGGAAGATTGCTGTGATAGTTTCACGACCTGTTTTTGAACGTGCATCCAATCAGGAGAGTATACGGGAACAGGGTAAGAGGAAGTTGAGATTATTACTGCAACATTTATGCGAGTATTTAGTTTCCAGTTAAGTTCATTCTGGATGTTACTGAGATCTAAGGAAATGAGAAGAACATGGCCCATTTATTCTGTGCAAACTGGTAGTGTATTCTTAATAGTCTTAAGGCTGCTGGAAAATCCAAGCCATTTGGTGATTTTAGGGTTTTGCTACCATCACAGTGCTAAAGGTTCATTTCTGAGCAATATAAATGCCTGCTGGTATTAGAGATACAGGACTGAGACTGAAATTCAGAGATCAAATCCCTCTTCTAACACAAAATCCAAATTCTGCTCTTGGGTTTTAAGGTCTTTCAGAAGACGGTGGTGAACTGCCTTCTTGAACTGTTGCAACCCAGAGAGTGTGGGTCCATACACTGTACTGTTTAGAGGACAGTTTTATGTGTTTGACAGTGACAGTGAAGGAACAGTGATATAGTTCCAAGTCAGGATGGGGTGTGGCTTGGAGGAGAATTTGAAGGTGGTGGTGCCCCTACCTCTGCTGCCCTTGTCCTTCCAGCTGATAGAGATTGCGGGTTTGGAAAGTGCTGACAAAGGAAGCAGTTTTAGGGGCTTATTGGTCATGAGAACCCGGCTCAGTGGTAGCACACTTGTCTTTGGAATGTGGGTTCAATTCTCACTGTAGGGTTTCAGTGCACAATGGTTGAACTAAAGACTTCAGTGGTATGTCAAAGGAGTGAAGAAATGGTATGAAAGGCATGATTGCCAGTTTCCTGGATGTTCGATGTCGTGCACCTTAATGTCCTGTGTTCATTAAAGGCCTTCTGTACGTACAAGTCTACTTTAACAGGGTTGGAAATGTATTATAATGACAGCAGGGAAATCAGTTGTTCAACCCATTATTCCACATTAAGGCTTATCTTCCCCATGGGGAGATGTTGGCCCTAGTGGTGTTATTGCCAGGCTATTAACCCAGAAACCTAGGTTTTGTTTTTGGGCCGCTAGGTACAAATCCTGCCGTAAGAGATGGTGGAATTTGAATTTAAGCCTTTTTAAAAAAAATCTGGAGTTCAGAGTCTAATGATGACATTGAATCCATTGCTGATTGTCAGGAAAAGCCCATCTGGTTCACTAATGTCCTTTAGGGAAGGAAACTGCCATCCTTACCTGGTCTGGCCTACTTGTGACTCCACACCCACAGCAATGTGGTTGACTCTTAATTACCTTCTGGGCAGTTAGGGATGGGCACCCACATCTTGTGAATGAATAAAAAATAGTAGCAGACCTTTGGCTGCCATATTCTAATACATTTTAGCTTTTTTCTTGTTAGCCAGTCATTTTAACCAATTCTTAAATTTGGCATAATTTTTTCTTCAGCCAGCATCTCTGGAACCTGACAACAGCTGTGTGTATAAAAAAGGCAACTCCACACCTCTGTCCTAAATCTCTTGCAATTAATATACTCCCCTTTGTTCCAGATCACTTAATCACAGGGAACACTACTCTGACCTATCCTCCTCTCATTTCAAACACTTCCGTCAAATTACCCTATAATCTCCTCCATGCACGTTTTTTTCAGCTATTTCTTTGTACTTATATTTTCTGATACCACGGGGTATTCTTGTGAATCTGTACTGTATTCTCCCATTCTCCCCAGGATGCTTCCTGTATTGTGGATGCACATAATACTCCCCACTATGTTCTCAGTGGGGTTTATTAGCCTTTCACCCACCTTCCTAATAAGTGACGCAGAGATGCTGGGAGCAATTAGACATTCCTTTTTGGAAAAAAAAGAGAATCAACAGTGAAAAAGAAGCAGAATTTACTACAATGTAAACCACTCTCATGATAATGGCAAGACTGTGTAGTTTGTCCTTGGTCTAACAATTCTACCAATCTCTCTAAGCTCATGTAACCTTCACAGCCCTAGCAAGTCTGTGTTAGCAAACAACATGTGGCCTCTGAAGCCTAACTGCTCGCAAAGGAGACAAGCTGCCTCTTTCTTATTCCCTTCTGCAATCATGGAAACCTGCTCCTCTTGCATACTGGTGCCAACTTTTTACATGGTCCAAGAACTTCCTTCTTGGAAACAGATGACTCCTTTTTTGTCGACACTAAATATACTTGAGTGCATAACAAAACAAAGAACATGTTTGTCTCCATTCTTCCGAAAGCAGACTGTTATATGTACAATCAATGCATTAGGAGACACTCCCTCATGAGTTTCAGCTAATTGAAACTGCCAGAATGCTGATTCACACACACTGTGGGCCGTTACAATATTAATAATGTAAAAGTTTTGTGATCTTTGATCTATTTAGGATTCTTTTGCCTTGGCCTCAGTGAAAGAGCTGATTGTTGAGACTTTGAAATTTGCAACATCAATTAAAAATGGAAAGAGGTACAGTGCTGAATTTATCTTCTCTTTGACTCTAATTTTCTGTCCTGGAGATGCTAACCCAAAGTTTTGTTTGGCATCTGTTTGACATAGGAGCCCCATAAGTAAAAGATTTTGGCAGGCAGATTCCCCAGGATTATTATATAAGCCTACACTAATTTCTTCACCCTCAAAAAACTATGCACAAACTTTCTGCCACACTGGAAGGCATCTGGTGACATATCTACATTGTTACATATCATGTGCGGAGTTAGATAGTGGGTTATACATAATTAACCAACATATTTAGCAAGGTTTCAGATAATTCTTAAGAAGCAAGGTCCACGACAATACATTTTGGTTGACAAGCTTCAGAAATCCACTTCAACACTACTTTGATTTTCTCGGTTGGCACAATTGGAGTTTGTGGTGGGAGACCTTCGGAAACCTGCGGTGTTATTGTTTTATAAGCTGAGTATACTGATGAGCGAAGGACTAGGATTACACCACATAACCACAGGCACGAGGAGTCTAAGGAGGAGCATGCTAGACTAAGGATGTGAACATATGTTGCTCCGCAACTGTGAGTTCTCAGTTTGTCTAAGGGAACCTGTTTGGGAATTTCATATAAATTTCTCGAAGGCTACTTATCATTGCAGCACGAGTGTAGTAACTTTGTGTTAAGGAATGCAATGTAAGAACTAGGTGCAGGAGTTGGCAATAGAGCCCTCAAACTTGCTCATGGCTTATGTCTTAAGAATTCAACATCACCAACCTGTGGACGCGCTTACAAAGATCTCAGAGAAACGTTCACATCTATTCTCTGACCTCCATTTTGGTCCAAATTAAGCTTTGCCTTGGTTTTGAAACACTGTCCTTGTTTTCAAATTTCTCCATCGCCGCTCCTTCCTCTGTTTGTCTCCTCCAGTCCAACAACACTCTGAGATATCTGTGTGGTTTGTACGTCTCCTGGGGACAGTGTCTTCGGCTGACTCCTAAGTCCTGGAAACCTCTCCCTAACTATTTCTGGCTGCCTCTCTCTCTTTGCTCCTTTAAGATGTTGCTTAAAACCCACCTCACTGACAAAACTTTTGCTCATCTACAGTTTATGTGACAAGACGTCATATCTTGTTTGACAATGCTCCTGTGAAATGTCCTGTGATTTGACTAGGAAGTGAAAGGATGAAAATGCAGGTCAGATATCAGGGTTTGAGATAAATGATTATTTTCAGTTCCTCAAGTTTCATGAGCAGTGCAGCTGTGCACAGCATTAAGCGGGACACTAGAGGGGACTTAATGGGCCGAATGGCCAATACCCAAATGGTAGGGATTCTATGCTTGTCAGCTGTACAGGTACTGAACTGTCTCTGTGCTGTGATTGTAAGGCATGCAATCAGACATGGATCTCTGTGTTTTACAACAAAGAAAGAGGGTTGCATTTTTTGAACTTAACCTGGTCCAGGAAAAATAATAAAAATGCTCCAAGCACCTGTACAAAAATAGATGATAAAGTTAATTAAGGGATAAATCTGAAGTCCAATAGAAGTTAAAATGATATAGAATTCTTCAGCTGATAACTTGGTTAAATTCAGGATGGGCTCAGTGGCCCTTCTGGTTTTGTGGTTGAAAAATGTAGGTGGATGTTTAATATGTTCTTTGAGGGACAGCAGCTGCTGGATTGAATTCTTTAAATATCTCTCTGACTGGAGCATGCAGACAGTCAGGAACTGTGGACAGGGTTCAAAATTGTGGAGATGGATGGAGAGAGAGAGAGTGACACAGTGACAATACTGTGCCTTTAAGACATGTGTTCTGTTCTGTTTCTCTTGCAGAGAGGTGTTGTCACAGTGGCGCCAAAATACCTCCTTCAGACAGGCAGTTGGTAAACAACTTTGATTTCTCTCTGGATTTTTTTTAAAGTAAGACAAAAGAATCATGAGTGGATGGGGTCAGGCTCACAAAGGCACAGAAGTCATTAATTTTGCCTTTCAGTTAGTTGGTGGTTTTTTCTGGCTGCCAGAGCTGAAAGCTAGAGTTCTCTGCTGCTAGTGTTAAGATTTAGATAGAGAGGCTTCCTCTTAAAAATCAAAAGGGGCAGATTGTTTCTTTCGATTTTCTTTCTACTAGACTGGAGAGAGACAGCACGTGAGATACTAACTGTGTTTCTGAACTGCCTTTGCCAAGGGTGTGTTTATGGGACGCTGCCCATATTGGAACAGTTAATGACTAGTGATTACAGAGAAAGAAAAATTAAACTGAAGCAAATGGCTATAAGCATCAGAGTAGATGCTTTAAAAACATTGTAAATAAAACCCCTGCTTTTGCATAGAAACTGCTGACAATCTCTGTATATCTCTGAGCTGGAATGGAGTATAGTGGTTCAAGAAGGCAGTTGATCATCACTTTCTCAAGCACATCTTGTTAAGCATTCCAATGAAGTCATGCCAATTCTTCTTTTTGTCGTATTTTAACTGTGTTATTGGAATAAAGTAGTGGACCAATCGAATCATATCTGGAAAATAGATGTCTGGAACACTTGCCATTTTAAATAAGTATAAAAGTTAGGATGTGGGCTACCTCCATAATTCACTTCGGGGTCTGGTCTGGTCCAAAATAAGATCCAGACAGAGATTTTGTTTCTGGGGCATTTAGTTGACTTCTACAGAAAAACATCAAAGAGCTGGCTTGTTCCATGACCCTTTCAATCCAATGAACCAGTTACACTAACTGTGATTGGGCTATGGTGGATCTCAGATACATGCTAGCTTACATGATTGTACGATGTCTCGAAAAATTCCATTCATAGCCAGAGTCCCGCTGTCCATGTGATTACCTCTCATGAGTTGTCTCTACTCAGTTGAGTAACCAGCTGATTGTCTGGACATTTTGGACACACTGGGCATTTTAATGACCCCCATCCACATTCTTTCAGCGTATTTGTTCCTGGTGGTGCATTACAGATAGATTGTCTTTTCTTCAAAGACATCAACGTGTAGGAGGTACAGTCATCTTTGAGACTGCAAATCTTTGACATTTCAAGTAATTGAAATATGGCTCTCCTCTTTCCCAACCCCTGAGTAGTTTCCAACCAGTAAATTCATGAAACATGTTGTTTTTATAAAGTATGGCTTTTTAACAGTATCTTTGATGTCAATTCAAGTCCATTACACTTCAGAAATATGAAGAAGAGTTATATTGGATTTGAAATATTAACTCTGTTTCTCTCTGCCCAGATGCCTCACCACACTCTTAGGCTCAGTTATTGCTTTACCATATCTTTTCTGAATGATAAATTACACCAATTAGAATGGACAGAACTTACAATATGCCAACATTAATTCCATAAATTATTTGCCAGCGATTGATTTTGAAATCCATCTCAATCCTCATTTCTTAAAATTTTTCAGTGGTGTTGTTTTCAAACAATTTGCAACAATAACTTCTTTACTAATCTGAGTTCATTTACACATCATCCCTTTATGCTGACTTTACTTTCTTTCTGCTTTAAGTAGCTGGTTAGAAAGTGCAGCAGTCGATTTTTTTGATTATGTTTGATTATGTGTGTCTGGCATGTGCCCTCTGTTCTTTTTGCTGTTAGTTAAGCCTGGATGTGATTCCAGAGAAAGAGAAATTAAACTGAATCAAATAACTATGTGCATCAGAGTGGATGTTTAAAAGCATTGTGGGTAAAACTTCTGCTTATGCATAGAAACTGTTAACAATCTCTGAGGTAGAATGGACTAAAGTGGTTCAAGAAGGCAGCTGACCATTACCTTCTCAAGGACAACTAGGGATGACCAATAAACGCTGGATTAGACAGTGATGCCTTCATTCTGTGATTAAATTTAAGAAACATTATAACCAATCATTGAGATGGACAATTGTTTAAATTTACCAGCTCCAGAACCTTTTCTTTATTCACAGGGCGGTTCATCCACGCCATGGGGGTTTGATGGATTTTGGATTCTTGCACGCTGCGGGATGGATATTTTAGATGCAGGCAATACACGTAAATTATTTCAGAGCAGAAGACCAGTAAGCATTCAAGCAGCTCATGGAAGCATTATCTATACTTCACACAATGGTAACTGTTCTTGGGACAAAGGAAAATGTGATGACTGAGTGACTTACATTCCATCAGAGATGGTCAGGGAAACAATAGCCCCATAAAACAGCACATGGCAACAGCCCCAGTAGTTGACTTCCATGTGTAAACTTGGCACTGTAACCAATGAACTAATTTCTGACTAAGTCGTTGAATTTTGTGAATGAGAGAACACCTTCTCATTGAAGATAGTGACCAGCGCTTCATATAACTTCTACACATCTTGTATTCTCATGCTGTTAATGTAAAGGACTGTATTTCATTAGCCTTTTTGATTACTCTTTCTACATGCTCATGAGAGTTTACTGTCACATATACATGCATTTGAAGTTTCACCAAACACATGCTGTTGCTATCCTTTCATTACTTAGAGAGTACAATGTTCCATTCTTTCTAGAGCCAAGTGAATGGCCTCAGATTAAAATCTATTTGCTACAGTATTATCCATTGACATAAAATATTAAAATATTTCTTTGCTATTTTATGCTGCCATAAACATAGCTTACAATGTCTCATAGCAAAAAGAGTGAACTTAGACTATGAATGGAATCTTCCCATTCCCCTGAATTACATGGTAATAATGAGATTGGCAGAAACAAAATTCTTGATGTTAAGAGAATAATTCCAATTCTGTAAAAATGTTCCGAACAGCAAGAGATGAACCTCACTAGTGAGTGGTGAGAGTCCTATTTGTATACATTTGCAAGCCGACTTAGTACCTAATCTTGTCTCTTTGATACGCGTTTTCCTACTTGCATGAGAGAGAAACTAGATGGTGGCAATTCTTGACATGCAAGTCAGAGAGGCTACCTGGTGACTTCAATACACGGAAGTTTGCATCAGGCACGTACCAACCTCACTGCATCCCCATGATCCATCTTCAACTCACGTAGAATGCAGTTCTCTACACCAGTGTTACAGCTTGGAGTTCCCTAGTACCTTTCATTGTAATGCTACTGCTATGAAACAGAGACAAACACCCATCTCATGTATTCGAACAAGGTGAAACTCCAGGCTCTTGTCTTTCTCTCGTAGTGCTCACTCACTTTGTACCTACTTGAATGCTCACATCATCTCTGCTTTGCCTTTTTGCACTTTGTTGCTTCCGTCAGAGCTTAAAGGCTTACAGTATTTCTGCCTGGCCTTGCCTTTTAGCACTTGCAGAAAGCCTGGCAGTGTATCACGGTTGTTAGGACCATCATTCGAGGCGTGGAGATGTCACTTATGGCACTGTGCTACCTCAATTTCACACCTGTACTGTGCAGTAAACACACTATATGTGCTTCAACCGAATGGCCATCTTTCAATGTCTAAAGGGACTAGTCCTCAGCCAGGCCAAGGGAGACAGCTTTGAGTCAGGGGTTTCTGGCACAATCAGTAAAGGGCCTCTTCTGATTCTGTCCAGGGGCTTAGACACAGACAGGCAGCCCCTTAGGGCAGTGAAAGTCAGGGCTCCATACCTCTGCAGTTTAGGAATTGAGCCATGTCAACCCTCTGGGTCCTGTGCAACCAGTCCAGGGATTCACAGTAAGTCAGTGATGGACCTGCACAACTATCAATGAGGGGCTCTGTCACCCATCAGTCAGGGCTTGAAGACTCTGGGAATGGGTGGTGGGGTGTGGGGCTGGGGAGGATGCACCGTTCTTGGCTAACTAAGGAAGTTGAAGGTAGGTTTCACTATTTTTCTGGCATTCCTGTCAGAGCCAAGCAGTTCAGACAGACTAAAAGTAAAGATCTGACAGCAGGTTATTGACGAGGAACATTGTTAATTATTTGCTGTTAGTGACTCCTACCATCATATTATTGATGATTAGAAGGAGACTATTCAAGTTTTTCTGTGGCTAAGACATAACTGGGTGCATTTCCACATTGTTGAGTCAATGCAAATGACTTTATTGTATTTGTGTTGGTGGGATTCACAAGTGAGGCCAACTGTGGTCACCTACTTGATGGTTTTGGTGAAAGATGTTGGCAAACATTTCACTCATGCCTTTTGTACTGTTGTAAATATCTTGACTTTTCTTAAAAAAAAGTCTTACATAGGACGAGACCATCGCTGGAAGGGAAGTGCTTGCTGCCTTTGAGCCATTGTGTTGGGTATACATACAGCATTATTTGGAAAGGAACTCCAGGTTTTTGACCCAGCAACAGTGAAAAAATGGCAAGTCAAGATGGTGTTCTGCTTGGAGAAAGACTTACAGGTGGTGGTGTAAAGTCACCATAACCCCAGAGGATGTAAGGGCTGCTCTCTCATTGGAGAGAGATGACTGAGGGTCACTGTGCCTAAGGCAAGGGAAGAAGTTGAGAAGGAGAGTCCTTCAGGGTAACCTCAACCAGTGTGGGAATTGAACCCACATTATTGGCATCACATTTCAAACCAGCCTACCAGCTAACTGGGTTGCAAGTGATGATGTATCACGAACCAGATCCCCTTGTCTGTCCAGGTGGCAGGAGTCATAGGTTTAGAAGATGCTTTCAAAGGAGCCTTGGTGAGTTGCTGCAGTGCGAATGTGGATGGTCCGGGTAAGGGTGGAGGGAATTAATTCTTAAAGTGGTGGGTATGATTCCAGTCAAGCAGGCTACTGTCTCCTGGGTGGAGTCAGGATTCTTGAGGGTTGTTGGAGCTGCACTCTTCCAGGCAAGTGAGGAGTATTCCATCACACTCCGACCTGTAGCTGATAGACAGGCAGAGGTGAGTCAGGAGCTGAGTTAATCACCCCAAAATTCATGACCTCTGACCTGCTCTTGCAGCCACTGTATTTACGTGGTTGGTCCAGTTCGGTTTCTGGTCAATGGCATGCTCCAGGATGCTGAAAGTGGTTTAGATAGACCGGCATAGTCTCTTACTTTATTTAAGAGGAGGCTTACAGAATCAAGCTGTATGCCCACTCACGCACTCCACCTGAAGAATTGCTTAAAATGTTTCACAAATCATCTGCTCAAAAGTTGTGAAATAAGCTAATTTACAGGCACACATTCAACTGTGACTTAATAAAGTGTAAATTAACCAGCCTTTCAAAATTACATGTGGCAACATGCAGAGGATTACATAAACCAATGTCTGTCTCTATCACACTATCTCCTGAATTGAAGTCTTTGAGTAAGTTAATATTCACTTGGTAAAACAGAATCTCGCTGGAAAGAGAGATATGTCATTGAAGCTTTTCACCGTCCACTCATCGAGACCAATGCAAGAATGAGAAACTTCAAAGCAAGCAGCAACTTCAACTTCAGGAGAAAAGGGTGTTGATTGGTTCGCAAGCCAACTCTGGTTGGTCGAGGCATTGCTATGGAGAATGTAGCAGCCATTGTCCCTGCAAGTTTTTGTTTCATTCACAAATGGTTGAAGGAATGGACATGTTCAAGTTTGCTGCAGAGGATGAATTATGCAAACATTTCAAAATTTACCAGTTGGTCCTGCTATGCAACTCTCTAATGCTTGCTGGGTGCTACATAAATGCAAACATAGGGAGCAGTCCTCTGCAGACAAACGGAGCATTTTCTAAATTCAACAAACACACACCTGGTCTATTCTCCTTGGCAACACCTCGACCAACCAGAGCTGACTTACAAAGCACTCAGCATCCTTTTCTCATGCAGCATATATTGTCATTCCCATTGGAATTTGGCTTCTGAAATCTGACTGAGCAGCATTCCTGCTAATTTCACGTATCTCTGTGCAGGCCTCTGAGTCTGTGTACAACAGTCAATTCTAGAACCAAAGTTGGAAAGAAAGAAGTCTGGAATTAAGGGTCTAATAATGACCATGAATGCTTTGTCGATGTTCGGGCAAAAGCTCATCTGGTTCCCTAATTTTCTTTAGGGAAGGAAACTGCCATCCTTACCTGGTGACTCCACACCCACAGCAATATGGTTGACTCTCAACTATCCTCTTAGGCATGGGCAATAAATGGCCTCATCTCATGAATGAATGCAAACAAGGAAGTCAATACTGCAAGTGGAGTCGGCATGCTAATCACCATGCAGGAATCCACGAAACAGCCAGGCAGCGTTGAGGGAACATTGGTCCTAAAAAGTGTAAGATAAAAGGCTTCAAAAGCATGTCTCATTTCTCAACAGTACTTCAACTGATTTAATTGTACACCAATAATTGAAGAATAACAGTCCTCTGAAGTGACCCAGCCAACGAATATTGCTTCAATGTGGAATACAGTGGCAAGCAAAGGCATATTAGCACTGGAGGCAGTGCAGAAAGGTTTTACTGATACCAGGCCAATCCCAGGTATGGGAACTCTCTTACAACGAGAGGTCGGACCCCGACTCATTGGAATATAGAAGAATGAGAGGTCATGTTATTGAAACATGCAAAATTCTTAGGTTTGACAGGGTAGATGCCAAAAAAGATGTTTCACCTTGTGGGACAGCCTAAGGCTAGAGGGTATAGTCCCACAATAAAAGGTTGCATATTTAAAACAAAGATGAGGAGCAATTTCCTCTCTCAGACAGTAGAGAATCTGTGGACTTTTTTGCTACAGAGGACTGTCGTAGGCTGAGTCATTAAGTATATTCAAGGTTGAGATAGACGCATTTTCAGTCAGGAAGGGAATCCAGGATTGTAGTGAAAAGGCAGCAAAGTGGAGTTGAGGGCTATCAGATTAACCATAATCTCACTGAATGGTGGAGCAGACTCGACGGGCTGAATGGCCTACCTCTGTTTTAAGTACAGCACCATAGATAATAAAATAAACTGAGCTATGCATGCCTTAAAATCCTGACGTTTTTAATCTTTTCTCTTCCAAGATACATTGATGCTTGCTTCCACTGTTACTTTTTTAGTGACTTCTCGAGTTTCACTCCTGAGTGTGGTTACTAATGGTACACTTCTGTCAATGCCAATGGGCTTACCTAACCTGAGTACCTACCTGGGTGAATTCAAACAGTGAGTATCGGACGGTTGGACAGTTTTGAACACATCACAGCTCAACCTACTCCTGCCTCAATCAGTTCAATCCCCATATTGGGGAATTGCCCAAAAGGGCATTGTTGGGTCAGAAATAGAATCCCTGGCCAATGTTTCTCCTGCTAAGGCAGAGAGTGTTAGTACAAAGCGGCGACCCTTGTTGTCATCCAGATTGAGATCAGATAATATAGAACAGGGCAGGAGACAAACTGAACTCACTTCAGATCGACATCCCTTCCAAACCATGCATTTACCTACCGGGATGTTCGAGAACCAAGGCTTTGCTTGTGATCATTATGAAAAGGATGGCATTTATAATCATCCAATACAGCACACAGCAGTTAAAAAGCAACAGCTGTTTGCTGTTTAACTGTGCTATCTTTATTTGCTGTGAATCACTGTGACCCAACGCAGGTCTTAAAATGTCTCTTAATTGAAATCACAAAAACAAAATAAAATATGGAAATAATTCAGTAATACGACAGAGAACAAAAAAAACCTGTTAGGAACCACGAAAAATGAGAAAAGTTAAACATATATCATTGTTTGAACAAATTGCATAACAATTAGCATTTTGTTGGTGCAAAACATGACTGTGTGTCCAATCCTTTAATCCACATTTCCGTGGCTATTAGGTCTTACGCTCACGAGTAAAGAATCTGATTAAATAACAGTTAACTGTTTACTTAATTATCAATAAATAGTTTTGATGTGTAACTTTTTAAATCAGCATTGCACTTGAAGTGCATTCAAGTATCTGACCAAGCTCTATGGCAAATGTGTGTTTACTCATAGATTTGGAAAATCTCAAAATAGATTCCTTTTGTAAATGTTTGAATGCACAGAGTGGTTTTTGTAGGAAATTAGCAGTTGATGGTGAGCAGTGCATATAAACAATGATCCAGCTGTCAATTCAAGATCCTTTGCTGGATAGGCCCATTACCAAACCCTTGTTGCATGTAACCACAGAAGTACTTGGTGATATGTGTTTTCTTTTAACAACACACACACCTTGTAAACCATGGATGGAAGCTTGAAGATACACCCAATGCTGAAGTTTCCCTTAGCCCCCAGGCTTGGGCACTCCACTTTGATTAGAATGTCAGGACAGAATTGACACAATTAACCAAGCAACCAAAGTAGAAAAGGAAAGGTCTGTACTGCAGAAGGATGATGTGCAGCACAACATTAAGTGATAATAATCTTTTTCTTGTGTTTTTCTCCACCAGTAAAATATTAGAGTAATCTCTGAGTTCGAGGCTCCGTTCTCAGACTCTAAAGAATATGCAAATCTGTTGAGGTGAAAAATGAGTGCTTGGTTTGAAAAAGAAAGCAGCATCTTGGATGCAATTTTTAAAAAAAAGGAGGATAAATGGGAGTTTCACCTGAGGCTGAGGGACAACCTAATGAAATGGCAAGCATCGGTGATGATGAAGAAGACATCAAGGTGATAAGGTGGCATCCATAACCATTTGCTGAGAGATGCTCTAAAGCCTTGGGCAGCTGCCACTAAGGTGGGGAAAGACCACCATCCAAGGTCTTTCTGCCAAAGTACAATGGGGATCCATTCAGTTATTGCACATTTTAAATGCTTCAAATGTATGTAAATATTGTCCTGTATAAGTAAGAAATGCCTTGGGTTTTTTTTTGCAACTGCAGGGAATGAGAAATTCCTGTGTTTGTTTGTTCTTCATGTGTAAAGATTGTACAGAACTGCTTTAGTAACTATGTATGTACATAAAGATTTTCTATGAATAAAGAATATTTTGCAATAAAAATAACTTGGCTGTGAAGAACCTGTGAACAATTATGAACTTGAAGATTTGGGAAAGGAAATACATTGTAAGTGACAAGATGTTAAGTGGAAAGATAGGTCAAAGGCTCTTCGGTACCCAGGGTAACAAGCCATTAAAGGTGTTAGCACAAATGGGGAAAGTGTGGAAAAGGAAACAGAAGTTCGTGGTTATACCCTGGCAAGAGACACAAAAACAAGGAAGCCATGTTCAAATTGGACAAGATGTGCATTAGGCCAGAGTGTGAGTTTGTGTACAGTTTTGGACACCAGCTTTGAGGAAGGGAGACAAGCAATGGACAAAACCCAATGTTGATTCATGAAAACTTCATCAGAGATGAAGGGTTACAGCTATAAAGAAACATGTGAGAGGTTTTTGCTTACTAAATCTGAGGCAGTAAAAATGTGGCCTGATTGAAGCCCTCAAGGTTATAAGAAGTTATGATCGATTATTCCCAAGACAGTAGCAAGGGAGGACACATCTAAGATAATGGGAAAAGAAATTTGCGAAAAAAATCTCTTTTCACAGAAGAGGAGGCAGGTTAGAATATGGAATTCTCTGTTGGAAACCTTGCACTTTGATGTTGAAAAAGTAGTTACTTATGAAGAGATTTTTTGCTTGAACAGAAGGAAGTATTCAAGTAGATGAAGAATAAATGTGGGGTTGTATGGAGAGAACAGTCTATTTAAAGGTAATAACCTTCTGTTATTCCGTGAAACAAGTGAAATGCTTACTGCCTCATCAATGGAGCATGACAAAGATTAACATGCATTGATTCTGTCATCACATTCTGTGAGAAATGAAGGACCTAAGACTGTAGGACTTAGGGAATCTTCAATGTTGGGTGTCTCTTTGAGCTTTTATCCATGCCAAACAAGGTGTCTGGTTTTCCCAGAGCTGGAATTTCACAGTCTGCCACTGCCATGTGCATTTTAGAGTGGTCTGGGCATCCTTTAAACGCACCTCCTTAGCCACCTCTTAAATTACTTCCTTCTTTGGCTGTGCCATGGTTCACACCTTCCTGAAAACCTTTGGTACAAAGGCAAGTTGTCATTGCTGTCTGAGGGAGGTCATGTTCTCTATGTTGTGTGGATGAACACACATATAGGCCCATAAAGTGGGTATAGCCCTATACATGTATAGCTGCGGCTCAGTTAGTAGCACTCTCATCTCGGAATGATGGGTCCAAGTCCTGGGCTAAGACTTTTTAAAAGTCTAGGTTACAGTATTGAATGAATGTTGCACCATCTGATTTTGTATCACTTGGTTGCGATATTAAACCCAGACCTGCTTCATTGATTCAAGAGATCACATTTTGAAGAGGTGCAGGGGAATTATCCCTAGTTTCCCAGCCAATGCATATCCATCAACATCACAAAAAAGCAGACTATCTGATCTTTGAAATTTGTGCGAGTTTGATGAATATTGCATTTCCTGTCTTATAACAGCAATTGCTACAAAAAGCACTTCACCGGCTGCAAAAAACTTTGAGAGGTCTGCTGATGGCTATATAAATGGAAGCCTTTCTTACCCTCTGCTGCTTTGACTTGATTTGATTTGATGTATTATCGTCACATGTACCTAGGTACAGTGAAATGTTTTGTTTTGCATGCAGTAAAAGATCATACCATGCAAAGATCAAAGGGTGATTGAACAGGGCAAGGAATACAAGGTTACAGCTGCAAAGAAGGTGCACAAAAAGCAAGATCAACATTCGATTTGAAATTTGAGAGTTCGATTTGAATTCTGAATTCCATTCAGATATCTAATAATGGCAGGGGCGAAGCTGGTCTTGAACCTGTTGATACATGTGTTTAAGCTTTTGTATCTTTTGCCTGGTGGAAGAGGTTGGAAGAGATTATAACGGGCGGGAGGGGTCTTTGATGATGTTGGTTGCCTTCCCGAGGCAGTGAGAAGTACAGATGGAGTCAATGGAAAGAAGGTTGGTTTGCCTGATGGACTGAGCTGTGTTCACAGCTCTCTGTAATTTCTTATGGTCCTGGGCAGAGCAGTTGTCATATCAAACCATGATGCATCCAGATAGAATGCTTTCTGTGGTGCATCTATAAAAGAGGGTTGCATGAAGCTTACAAAATTATTGGGGAAAATAAAAATTGCTAATTCCATCAGAGATCGCTCACAATATTCGGCTGCAACAACAACCTGTACTTGTGCAGCACTTTTAGCTCAGTAAAAACCAAAAGAACTGCGGATGCTGTAAATTAGGAACAAAAACAAAGTTACTGGAAAAGCTCAGCAGGTCTGGCAGCATCTGTGAAGGAGAAAACAGAGTTAACGTTTCGGGTCCGGTGACCCTTCCTCAGAACTGTTGTAACTCTTTCTAAAGTGATTCACAAAGGTACATTCTGACCAAATTCAGCACTGAGCCACTGAAAGAAATGTTAGGACACCTGATTGAAAATGGTCAGAAAGGGATGTTTTAATGAGCATTTTAACAGTGGAGAGTGAGAAATAAATTTTAATCCATACTTTTCACCGTTGTGGCCAGCCAATCAGCTTCATGGAATTATTTAAGGACATTTTCAGCTCTATAAACATTGGATGACAATGTGAAGTATGAAGTGTCTACAGATTTTGGAATTGTAGCTTCTTCAAGCAGTATTGTTGCGCAGATGCATCATTTGTGAAACATTGATGCACATTGTGAAAGATGGCATTAAAAAGATCCTAAAGCAAAGGCCCACACACCACTGAGAAATCATGATAAACTGACATGAGCTGTCCTCAGTCACTAATCAGGAATACTTATCTCTACCTCCGACATCAGGGAGCAGGAACCCTGTGTGGCAGCTAACGAGAATGATCATGTTGTGACATTGTGTAACACAGTGACAACTCCACATGGGGTGTGTTAACAGTGTGTAAAAGTGGCAGACCTGTACATTTGCACATGACACAGAGACATCAAAAGAGGATCTCCAATTTTGGAAGCAAAGGACCGACCTTTGTTTTATATGCAAACGTTTGCCCTTTACACTCCCCTAATAGCTGTAATTTTTCTGAGTGCATTATGAGGAAAAAATTAAATGACTTCCCAGTTTAATTTAATTTAATTTTCCTGTGACACTAGAGAGGACCACATTGTCAGGGTGGCAGAGAATCAGGGAGAAAACTGATCTCTTTGCTTTGCAATTTACACCATAAAGAGCCCCAAAAGGGAAACTGCTTTGTGGAATTGAAGGCTGCATAATTCCAGCACTTAATGATGTTGCCAGCCTAATAAGCAATGTCTCCCTGAGCATGGGAACATCTGGTTTAACTTGTTTAGCCCTTTAATTGTTTGCTGAAAAGTGAGAGGAACTACCAGGCTCAGCAAGTGAGGAGAAGGACTTTGAAGACTTTGTCTTGAAGACTTTGAAGGACTTGTCATTCAGGATAAATAGAGAATGATATTCCCTCTAAACATAATGAATTTTCCCCAAATTGTTAGCTCACCATTGACAACAATAAAATAAGCATTGATGGGGACAGCATATACGTAACTCTGAACTCAGCCCATCACTTGTTACTTTCTGCACACATTTGGACTGCTACTCAGCAATTATGTACTCGCTTGTGTTTGAGCAGGCACCCTTACAGCCCGAACCAGAAGGTGGAAACTATCTTTTGCAACAGCTTCATAGAAATATCACTTCCCTGTTTGCAGTTTGAATCAACTTCAGGGTTTCTAGGAAGAGAGATGTTGACATTTCTTCAAGGCACCGCTGCCGCCTGCGTTCAGCAGCTTTTTAATTAGTTTGAAATGGAAGCTTATCAGCTCCAGAGGTAATCAGTCTTCAGCCGGAGGCCCCGCAAATCCCAGCAATCAGCACGCAATGGAAATGGTTCCATTCACGAATCCGGGGCAAAGTTCTCCTTTGGGTTTATTTACCAAACCTGTTCCCGACAACTGGACGAAGCTAAAAGTCACAGCAGCAGCTGGTTAGAATTCTGTCAGAATTCCTGGCCTGGGGAAATTAGGAGCTTCTAGCTTTTCCCACTGAATTTAAACCCGCCTTCCATTGCAACGACATCTCCCAAGTCAAATGCAGCCTTAAGGCTCCGTAGTGTGAAATTTCTGAACCTCCACCTCATCCAACCGTGCGTTTTATATTGTTTGGGACATTTCAAGGTCTTTTATGCTCCTACCTTACTGGTGGGCTAGAGCCGTAGAGTCAGCGAACCACACAGCACTGAAACAGGCCCTTTGGTCCAACTCATCCACTCCGACCAGATGTCTCAATCTGATCGAGTCCCATTTGCCAGCATTTGGTTGATATCCCTCTAAACTCTTCCTGTTCATGTACCCATTCCAGATGCCTTTTCAATGTTGCAAGTGTAACTGCCTCCATCACTTCCTCTGGCAGTTCATTTCCATATACATACTACCCTCTGCGTGGACAAAGTTACCCCTTAAATCCCTTTTAAATCTTTCCTCTCTCACCTTAAACCTATGCCCTCTAGTTTTGGAGTCCCCCACCCTATGAAAAAATAACCTTGGTTATTCATCCCATCCATGCCCCTCATGATTTTATAAACTTCTATAAGATCACCCCCAGCCTTGATACTCCAGGAAAAATAGCCCCAGCCTATTCAGCCACTCCCTATAGTTCAAAGCCTCCAATCCCAGCGACATCCTTCTAAATCTTTTCTGCACCCTCTCAAGTTTAACCACATCCTTTCTGTAGAAGGGTGACCAGAATTGTACACGCTATTCTAAAAGTGGTTTCACCAATGTCTTGTAGAGCCGCAACTTGACAATGTTATGACTAATGGAGGCAAGCGTGCCAAATGCTTTCTTCACCACCCTGTCTACCTGCGACTCCACTTTCAAGGAACTATCCCCTACATCCCTAGTTCTTTTTGTCCAGCAACACTCCTCAGGCCCCTGACATTAGCTATGGAAATCCTGCCCTAGTTTGCCTTACCAAAGTGCAACACCTCACATTTGTCCAAATTAAACTCTATCTGACACTCCTTAACCCATTGGCCCATCAGATCACTGCCTCATTGCACTCTGAGATAATCTTCATCACTGTCCCTTACACCACCTACTTTAGTGTCATCTGCCAACTTATTGTCCACGCCTTCTACATTCACATCCAAATCATTTTGATAAATGATGAAAAACAGTGGACCAGCACCAGTACTTATAGCACACCTTGCTGGTCACAAAACTCCAGTCTGAAAAGCAACCATCTGCTACCACTTTCTGTCTCCTAACTTCAAGCCAATTTTGTATCCAATTGGCTTGCTCCCCTTGGATCCCACGTGATCTAACATTACTAACCAGTCTACCATGCAAAACCTTGTCAAACACTTTGCTGAAGTTCATATAGACAATGTCTTAGGCTCTGCTCTCATCAATCTTCTTTGTCACCTCTTTGTCATCCTTGTCATTGTTTCTGTATAAAGTTAGTTCTTCTATCCCTGATTTCAGTTTAATATTCACCAATTTAAAATCTGCGTTCTCCTACCTTACCTACTTGACTTAAAGTAACTGGCCTGACCACAAAATCATATGATATAGAAGCAGAAGTAGGCCATTCAACCAATCGAGTCTGCTCTGCCATTCAATTGCTGAGTTGACAAGTCTGAACTCTACAACCCTGCCTTTGCCCCACAACCCTTTGATTCCTTTCCTGATTAAAATCTGTCTGGCTCAGCCCTGCATATACTTAATGATCCAACCTCAACAACCCTCTGGGGTAGAGAATTCCATAGATTGATTACTCTCTGAGAGAAGAAATTGCTCCTCAACTCTGCCTTAAATATGTGACCACTTATTATGAGATTATTTCTTAGAATCCCTACAGTTTGAAAACAGGCGATCAACCCTCCAAATAGCATCCCACCCAGACTCACCCCCCAATCCTATCCCTGTATTTCCCAAGTCCAACCTGCACATCTTTGGACTGTGGGAGGAAACCTAAACAGACACAGGTAGAATGTGCAAACTCTACACAGACAGTCGCCCAAGGCTGGAATTGAACCCAGGTTCCTTATGCCATGCGGCAGCAGTGCAAGCCACTGAGCCACTGTGCCATGCTCTAGTCTCAGGCTCTCTCACAGGGGGCAACAACCTTTCAGCATCTAATCTGTCAAGTCCTCGAAAAGTCTGAAGACTTTTGTGAAGAAGGGTCCAGGCCCGAAACGTCAGCCTTCCTGCTCCTATGATGCTGCTTGGCCTGCTGTGTTCACCCAGCTCTACACCTTGTTATCTCAGATTCTCCAGCATCTGCAGTCCCTATTATCTCGAAAAGTCTTGTATGCTTTTATAAGGTTATTTCTCATTCTTCTTTTCCAGTGGGTATAGACCCGATCTACTCAACATCTCCTCACATGATAGTCCTTCCACACTTGGGATTAAGCTAGTGAGCCTTCTCTGAACTGTCTCCAATGCCACTATATCTTTCTTTAAAACTGTTCACAGTATTTCACACTGAAATACCATTCTGGATTCATTTAATACTTAACAATGTCATGATAATTCCATCAACAACTTACTCACTACATTTACTGCTAAGATAATGATGCCTGTGCTAGCTTGGTCATGTTCATCAGACGGATGATGGCCATACACCAAGGAAATTCTGTAGAGTGGACTGGCCGCTGGGTCATGACCTCCTGAGCATCCAGACCTCCGCTGCTAAACGGACACCAGCAAATGAGATATGGACACCGTGGTCATTGACACTAACAACTGGGAGATTGAGAGATATGATTTCTGGTAGCTGACTGGAAGGTCATTGGAATAGATGAGAAAAAACAAAAATTAACCTGGCCAAGAGAGTGCTCAGAAAGAACAAAGGCTGGCGAAGTGTGTATCTTCTTAGCCCATTGTCTTCTTGACTTAAAATAACTGGTCTGTCTGTTCAGACCATAAGATATAGGAGTCTGCCTTGCCAGAGAGGGGTTCCAGAGCTAGACCAAGAGATGCTTTGTACAGAGTTGACCACCATGTCACAAACCATCTTCTTATAGACTGAAGCCTATTGTTAACACAGAGATAATTACTACCTTAATCTTGCACTCTCCAGACTATACTTCTCCATCTATACTTGCGATTGTTCTTGTAGGTTCCTCTCTGTACTGTTTTGATATAAGTACGGTCACCTTGATATGCGCTGATCACGTTTGTACGTGATGCCTAGGTGTAGAGTGAGCAGTATAGGTGTGAACAAACTCCTGCAAAAATGTTTAATTTTTCCAGCTACAGATGCCAGCATTCTACCACTTTGATAGCTTCTTCATATTGCCTTGGTATTGAAAACAAGAAACTTATGCTCCCTTCAGATTTCTTTCCAAGTCTCTCTGGAATAACTCAGTTCAGTCACTGTATACTTATGTTCTATGCTTTTTAACCTTTGACTTCAGTTTGTGTCTCCCTGATTCCACTCTAACACAGGCTGGCCATAACTCTGGTCTGAAAGTACTGAAGTAAATAGATATTGGTGATGTCTCCATTTGGGTGAAAGCTCAGTCACCCAATGCAGGAAGGATATAAAATGTATTGAATTCTTTGGAACTTTGATTAAGATTATCAGTCCAGGGGCATGGGCGTAGTCAGTGTCTTACCTTGTTGCTCAGCATAGACAGAAAGCCAGACATCCTTTCAGTTTTTCTTAGCAGTCATCGGTCAAGGGTGTGGACAGTTTGGCGTTCTACACTATCATAAAATCATAGAATCCCTACAGTGTGGAAACAGGCCCTTTGGCTCAAAAAGTCCACACCAACCCTCAGAGCATCCCACCCAGACTCAACCCCCTATAACCCCCCTAATCTTTACATCCCTGAACACTACAGGCAATTTAGCATGGCCAATCTTTGGACTGTGGGAGGAAACTGAAGCACCCGGAGAAAACCCATGCAGACACGGGGAGAATGTGCAAACTCCACACAGACAGTAGCCCAAGGGTGGAATTGAACCTGGGTCCCTAGCGCTGTGAGACAGCAGTGCTAGACACTGAGCCACTATGTTGCCCCTATCCTATGTCAATGCCACACTGGTATCATGTGCCAGTAGCCTACACGGCAAATACACTGCAGTATGTCAACCAAATTGCCATTTCTTCAAGTCGAATGGGGGCTTAGTCCTCAGTCAAGTCGAGGTAGGGCTGGTCAATGAATGAGTTTCATTACAGCTGATCAAATGCTTTGTCTGATATCAGTCCAGCAACACAGTCAGTCGATACTCAGGGCAATCAGGGTCAGGATCCTGTCCTGAGGAGGGATGAAGGCCTGAATGTAGGGCACCCCCAATGTCCGTCTTGGCTCTTTCTGCCCAGTTGTCGTCTATTTTTCTTCTAGATTGCAACAAAGCCAGGGTGTGAGTGAGATGAAAGTGACTGGCACAGCTACTGGTATTGGTGGTGGAGAGGGAAAGATGGTGAAGTGATCCTGAAGGAATAGACTCAGAAGGTCATGCAGGGCTCAGAGCCTCGGGGCGGGGTTTGGGGGGGCGGGCAGGGTGGATTCGGTGGGTGAGAGCGAGTGAGAGAAATTGTTGCTTGCAATTGTAAGAGTGATGGAGCATGAGCTTCGTGAACAGGTGGGTGCAGTGGCAGAGACAGAGCGACTGTAAGGCAGCAGAGAGCAAATGGTGTGCTTACACTGGCAGAGCAGAGATGGCCCAGACCATACAGACCCAGGTGGTACACTCAGACTAGACTGGCAGCGCCTGGTGTCGTGGCCTCTTTGGGCAGTCCTTTGGGAAGTAGGCAGCTCTCCTCTTTATCACGTGTTCCACCAGGACCTTCAGGATCCTGTCTGCCAAACAAGGTACCAGTTTCTCCTTAGCTGCCACATCTGGGCAAATGTCACAAACTGCACAGGTCAGTTCTGGGCTGCCAATGCCGACCACATGTACTCACCAGTGCCAGGAATCCTGGGATGTTCAGGGATATTCTGGCATTGGCAAATAGTTGGAGAATTGGGCTAGCATCGAAGGGAGAGGCACCACAGAGATGTGGTCGATAGTTAATTAGGCAGGTTTGGGGCCAACGTGAGCAAATTCGCTAGGTTGTGTGGAGAGAAACCATCCATGAAAATGGACAATAATGGCACTGAGCTAAAATATAGGAAGATTCAGCCCAGTATCTCCTTCAATGACTGTCAGATTTGTTTTATAATACTCCTGTGAAGTACCTTGGGATATTTAATTGTGTTAGAGGTGCTATATAAATATAAGTCACTGCTGTTGTGTCAAACAATTGAAATAATTTCTTATGTTTCCATTTGCATTGGAGGCACCATTTTTTTTCAATAAAGCACTTCTGGTGATCTCCATATTGAAAGATGCCATCATCCTTTATTCAGAGCGTGGATGTGCCGGGATGTTCAAAAATGATAACACAAAAAAAGATGCAATTGGGATTCTAATGATTGTAGTTGGAAAATTGGAATTCACACACCAACCTGGGCCTGGAAGTGACAATCCAGTGAAATAAAGAGCATCCCGATGTGAATCTGAAGTGAAAATTAGCAGCAAAGGGTGGATAACAGTTGTCCAATCTGCTGAAGCCTGGTTACCAAGGCACCCATGGTGAGGCCAGAGATACATATGGACCCTTTGTTCATATTGTGAGCCAAGTAGAAAGGTCATAAATATTAAAGTCACATGGTTCATCAAAATCTAGGCAGTGAATTATCATATACAGCATTTATCATTTTTTGCCATATAGAAATATACTCTACTGCATTGCTCCCAGAATCTGAATATAATGACACTTATTAACTGCAGGATGGTTTTAAAACGTTGTTAGTTTAATAAATTCAAAATCGCCCAATTAATAATGTGTGTACTCAGGCAGATTTAAAAGTGGGGCTATCGGGAAGCAGAACTGTGGAATATTCAAATCAGCATTTTAAATAAAACATTCAGGGGAACGTAGAGCAATTATGGAATTTAAAACAGAAATAATGCACTGTTCATAGAATCATAGAATCCCTACAGTGTGGAAGCAGGCCATTCGACCCATCGAGTCCATACCGACCTTCCAAAGAGCAGCCCACGCAGGCCCACCCTAACCCTATAATCCCACATTTCATCATTGTACCCTTTAATGTGGATTTATAACAGGATGAAAGGTACATTAGTGTCTTGATGAAGAGGCAAGGAGCTTCAATATAAACAAGATAACAAGGTGAAGAAGGGTCCAGACCCAAAACATCAGCCTTCCTGCTCCTCTGATGCTGCTTGGCCTGCTGTGTTCATCCAGCTCTACACCTTGTTATCTCAGATTCTCCAGCATCGGCAGTTCCTACTATCTCTGAAACAATATAAACAAGACTTTCTTGCTTCAGATAAGAGTTGGTTACGTAGCAGTTCTATTTCCCATTTAATATTTTCATAACTGTATAATTATAATTTATATATTTTGGTTAGAAAAGTCAATCTGTCTTTAAAATCGACCAAGAATTTTACAAAATGGCTTCCGAAGATCTCATGAGTGCTCATGTAGATTTCACCCAGCACTGGGTCTGGACTGTCCTGATCCCAGAAAGAAATTAAAAGAGACTTTCTGAAATTCTGCAAATATTTCCAAGAATAAATGGAAACTCTGACCATACCATTTCCAAAGAAGGATTATGTCAGACTCAAAACGTCTTTTTTCTAATTCATTCCTGGGATGTGGGCATCATTGGCTAGGCCAGCATTTGTTACCCATCCCAATTTGCCCTTGAGAAGGTGGTGGTGAGCTGCCTTCTTGAACTACTGCAGTTCATGTGTTTTAGATATATCATCAATACCTTCAGGGAAGGAATTCCAGGATTTTGACCCAACAGCATGAAGGAATGCTGATATATTCCCAAGCCTTTGTTTCTATCTCCACAGATGCTGCGAGATGTGCTGAATTTTTCCAGCATTTTCTGATTTTGTTTGATTTCCATCATCCACAGTTCTTTGGCTTTTTTTCTAAAGAAGTATACATGGCATTAAGGAGACCACATGTCTAGTACTGTGTGCAGTTTTGGTCTCCTTATTTAAAGAAGTAATCACAATGTATTAGAGGTAGTTCTTATAGTATCTAATAGTCTTACTAGATTGATACCTGGAATCAGCGGGTTGGTTTATCAGAAAAGATTGGATAGGAGTTTAGAAAAGTGAGGGATGATTTGATAGAAGTTTGTAAAAGTTTGAAAGGTCTTAACAAGGCAAATGTGAAAAAAGATGTTTACTCTTGCGGTTGAGTCCTGAACCAAGGGGTGTTTTAAATTTTAAAATTAACTTAAAGTAATTTTTAAATGAGGAATCGCATTTCAAGAACAGAGACAAGGGGAACTTCTTTTTTTCTCAGAAGTTGGTGAAACTTGGGAACTCTCTGTCATAGAAGATGTTGGAGGTGGGGTCATTAAATAGTTTTAAGATGGAGAAGTATATAAGCTCTTGTTATGCAAGGGAAGTTAGGAATAATTGGGTTGGAAATATATCCGCATTCCTTCATATTTTTCGGTCAAAATTCCACAATTTCCTCCCAGGTGGCATTATGGGTCTTTCTAAAATACATGAACAGCAGAAGTTCAAGAAGACAGCTCACCACCACCTTCTCACGGGCAACTAGGAATGTGCACTAAATGCTGACCCAGCCAGTGATGCCTATTTCCCAGGAATGAATTAGGAAAAAAACATTTTGAGTTTGATATAACCCCTTCTTTGGAATCGGTTTGTTCAAAGAGTTTCCGTTTATTCTTGAATTTGGAACAGAAACAGATAAGCCATGATAATACTGAATGTTTGAGGATTATCGGATCAGCCATGATTTCGTTGAAGGGCGGAGCAGACTTGATGGGCTGAATGACCTCTTCTGTTCCAACAGCTTATGGTCTTGTGGCCAGTGCAGCCTTGAAGGGCTGAATGGCCTACTTCTGGCCCTCTTTTGTATGTTAGTAAATAGCTGCCCGTACAGTTTAAATAGGAGGCGATGAAGTAGTCAGTGCCAGTCAGTTTGTGGTTGGCACATTCTGGAGATGATGGTGTGATCACTCTAAACAGTTAAAGAGATGAGCAATTATATCAGTAGCAACAGGCACCTTGATGAACATAGACTATTTATTGCCTTTGGTCTAATTGTAACAAGCTTTCTATAATTATAGGAGAAATTTGCACCTCCCAAACAGTCCATCCTTTTGCCAACTCCGAAGAAGAGTGCCAAATTAGTGCCAATTGTGCCAACTCTGAGAGAAATTTTCCGTCGTATAACCTGTCCTCGGGGAATGTGCATAACACTGTCCAAACTCATTTTGCTTAGAACCCTTAATAGCCCTCAAAAGCCCCATTTCCACTACAGCTGGACATTAACATTTCCTGTGAATTTATACTGTAGCTGATTTACTGAAAACTCCCGAGTGTAAACAGTGGGATTTATTTACCCCAGTCCAGAGAAGAATAAAAATTCTGAGGTGTTACGCAGGTGATTCACATAAGGCCAGCATAAATTCAGAAATTCTGTGATAAATCACTTGCTATATTTTTCACCGACTAAATTCAGAACACCCAGCAGATGCCCAGTAAGGAGCTGGCAAGCAAACATGTGACCTGAATGAGGGAGCGTTTGGGGGAAGGGATGTGGGCATCGAGAGATAAATTATTGAGAATGTGTGAATGCATATATCCAGTATACATCTGTAGTTATTTTCCTCTTGGTTTTGAACTATGAATGAGCATCAGTCTCTGAAGTTGGGAGCCTTTGCTGGCCATTGGCAAGACCAAAGCTAACTTGCCAAATTTTCAAAGGCCATTGACCCAAAAGGCTTATCAACTTTCCTGGATGCCAACTTTATAGAATCCAACCAGGTTACACTGGCTGTATTTGACCCACGCATGAAGAGCTAATTGCATTAACACTGTGTGTAAACCAATAAGAACATTTTGTGATTTCATTTGAATGCAATTGAAGTCTGAGACCATGTCTGGCTGCCTGTTCTGGACTTGAACCCAGGGATGAAAAGCTGGTGATTTTTTTCATTCTCTCAGGGAATATGGGTATGATTGGCATGGCTGCATAATCCTAATCACCCTTCCAGAAATCAACTGAATAGCCCTACTTGGCAATTTCAGGGGGCAGTTAAGAGTTGACCACATCTGCTGTGGAACTCTAATCAGTTGTAGGCCAGACTGGGTCCTGAAGGTAGATTGTCTTCCCTAAAGGATATTAGTGAACTAGATGGGATTTTACAACTATCTAATAGTTACGGAAATTTAACGATCAACCTGTTTGAAGATGTTATTCCAAACCTTTGGAGCAGGTGGGACTTGAATCTGGGCCTCCTGGCTCGGAGGTAGGGACGCTACCACCTCACCACAACAGCTCTCAATTAGTGACATGGTTACCATAATTCAGTCAATTTGAATTCCCCAGCTGCTGTGGTGAAATTTGAACTCAAGTGGCATGATGTTACTGGAAGAGTGCAGATGGAGCACTGCACTGTTGGATGTGCCATTTTTCAGGTGAGATATTAACCTAAGGCCTCATCTACCTGTTCAATTGGATGTAAATGGTACCATGTGATATGACAGTGGATCAGAACCCCAAAGTTCTATGGACATTGTTAAGTTTTAACTCCAAGATGTGTGTTTTTTTAAAGGAAGCCTGTTATGGCCAAAACAATGCAGATGTAAATCTAGTCACGGCCTTGGCAAAGTCCTGTGTGGTACCCATGGAATGTCCCAGGTACAGAGTGTCGGGGAAACTTTATACAATGTTAAGGCGATAGCTTCTGAAATTCCTTCCCTACTTGCACTGTGAATGTGGTCTGCAGCGCTTCAAGAAGGCAGTTCATCACCACCTTCTCAAGGCCAACTACGGAAGGGTGATAAATGCCAGCGATGCCCACATCCCATGAACGAATAAAAAATAACTTCAAGTATTATTTCCACAAGTGCCCGATAATTTCAAAGTAGGAGACCGTTTAGGATTAAATGAGGGGCTCGCTTTTCATTTAGATGATGGTGTCAAACTTGTATGTGCAAGTAGGTCTGATCTGGAGTTGTCCCCACTCATCAGGCTCCTGACATTCAGGTCTTGCTTATCTGACCACTTTGAGCAAATTATTGATTGCCTCTTTTGATTTCTGCCTCAACTCACTCAGCGTCCATTTTGCCTCTGCCATATGTGCAGGGGTGTTTTTTGTACATTGAAGGCAGCACATAAATGCAAATCATTGTTGTTGTTGCAAAAGAGACATTAGTCTCTGAAGTTGCTGCTTGACTCCATTCCAATTGAAAATGTCATGGCAAAGCCTACTTCAACCTTAACTTGGGCGAATTTGTTTGATATCTTTCAATAGTTACTGATTAACTATGGTTCATATGACAGAATAAATATTTCTAGTGAGGAATAATAACACTCTAGTTGCTTGCCTCGTTTCTTTACCCCCTTCACAAAGCAGCTCATTTTAGAAATGTCACTAAAAACAAAAGCAAGTCTGTTTTTATCTGGAAGGTATTTAAAGCACTTTAAAGTTCTGCATTTATCTCCTGCTATTGTATGACAATCCGAATAGTATCGAAGACTTGGCTTTGTTTGGGGGACAATGAAAAGTCAAGTGGAAGCTTTACACAATGGCATTTAGGAATTTAGATTTATGGGTGGCTATTTTATACATAGACGCTAATTGGCCTATCTAATCTCTCTGAACTGATCGAATCCATGTGGTGATATCATTCAATAAGTGTTGAAGTCATCTTGAAGGGATTAATGCAGTCCTGAGCTGATTTTTTGCAACTTTGATCTTGGCTGCTGGGGTGGTTTGAGCCCATATTCTACCTGAGGTTGTAACAGCTTTAGCTCTTAAAAATCTAGCACTGAAATGAGTGATGAGCATGGAACCACATAACTGTTGTTACTCTCTGCAGTGCTGCTTTCTTTTTCTCTTTTAAAGAGAATTGAATGATTAGTTGGATAGTAATGCTGCACAGGGGTATGGGGAAAAGACAGCAGATTAGCAGTCATCAATAGAGCCAGTGCAGGGATGAGGGGCCGAAAGGCCTTGTTCTGTGCTGTAATGATTCTGGGATTGTTTTCATAAAAGCAAAGCACTGACTCCATTGCATTAGCACGGCCAAATTTTCCAAAGTCAAAACCAGGACACATTGACCACTTCCTGGTATTATTTGCATTCCACATTAGGGGGATACGAGGCACTCTATGATTGTGCTCCGTTCAGGTTTCATACTGAGCTGTTCCTGGCCCTTCATTTTACTTGGATCGCCCCCATCTGCTGCACATCATCGACAAAGTCAAAGTAAAGACGCTGCAGTCTTTCCAAACCATAGGGCTGCTTTCTCGCTGCAGAGAGATGACTGGTGGTGGTTTATGATGTGGAGGTGCCAATGTTGGACTGGGGTGGGTCAAAAATCATACGACCCCAGGTTACAGTCCAACAGGTTGATTTGAAGAAGGAGCGAGAGCTTGTGTCTTCAAATAAATCTGTTGGACTATATCCTGGTGTCATGTGATTTTATGACCTGGTGGTGGTTTAACCTGAGGGTCACCACGCCTCAGGCGAGAGGCGAGGTTGAGAAGGAGAGTCTTTCATGGTAACCTCAGCTGGTGCAGGAATTGAACCCATTGCTGTTGGCATCGCTCTGCATCACAAATCAGCCATGACTTGTCAATTTCACCCTGCAGGCCAGTGAGGCGGGCAGATTTAGTGAGGGCTTCTGGGGTGTGAGCCCATGGATGTGCATCCCTGGGACTAGCTGTCAATAATCTCAGGGTAATTGCTACCCACATCCTTGTTGTATCTTCTTAGACACCTAGAAAACATAGAAAAATAGGAGCAGGAGTGGCCCATTCGGCCTTTCAAGCCTGCTCCACTGTTCTATGATCACAGCTGATCACCACACTCATTACCCTGTACCCACTTCTACTCCATACTATTTGATCCCTATAGACATTTATGTAACTCTTTCTTGAAAACATTCCAAGCATTCTGATTGCATTTGTGTTTTCACACCATTTTGTTTTTATTTAAGTCATGATGGGTTGTTGGCACATTGGCTAAGCCTGCATTTATCGCCCATCCCTAGTTGCTCTTGAGAAGGTGGTAGTGAACTGCCTTTTTGAATCTCTCCAGTTTACATGCTGTAGGTTGACCCACAATGCCCTTAGGGAGGAAATTCCATGGATTCTGATCCAGCGACAGTGAAGGAACAACAAATATATTTCTAAGCCAGCATGGTGAATGGTTTGTAGGTAACTTACAGGTGGTCGTGTTTCCATGTATCTGCAGCTCTTATCCTTTCCTGCCATTTTGCTCCCATTGCCTTATGTTCAAAAGCTGTCCAAAAAGGGAAATGCAGTAAACTGGGACCATTGAATGATTTTGAGGAAATTGTTGAGAGACTGCGTTGCTCTGTTTCAAACCAGGACTCCCCCAGCAAAACCAGGCTGTCTGGTTACCCTGGAAAACCCATGGCAAGGTTTTAACCCAACATTTACTCCAATCGAACGACTGGCCAGTTTCAACAAGTGAACAGTGAAAGACCAAGGAGAAACTTGTTCAACGATTAACTACAGACTGCCTCATCATGGGACATTGGCAGAAAGCCCTCTGAACTCTGGGTTGCAAAGTCATGAGCATAAACCATGAGATATGAAAGTAGCACATGAATGGAAATAGCAACTTTGCTCATTGGAAGTGATGAACAATGCCATAGCTTCGCTTTAAGACCATGATAAGAAATGTGGTTCCTGTCCATGGATTAAACAGCAGGCCTCCTTGGTTACTTGGAGCTTCAGGTCCACTTTTATTCATGTGACAGTCAGAAGCTGAACGAAGGGCCGCAGGCATGAGGAATAATGTAGACATTAATGTGAATGCCACTGCACTACTGCTCACACTTAATTCCTTGTTTACATGGGTGACACGGGCACCCTTTATTCTGCCTCTCTGATGATATGGGTTCATGTCTATAGTGGGTTACGCAAAGCGGCAGTGGGTGGGGTACGGTGGGAAGCAGGAAGCACCCAGAAGGCGTTTGAGGCAGGCTGTTTGCTCGAGCTGCCTTCGAATGACTTTGATTCACAGCTGGTTTAAAGCTGGCAGCACAAGGTTGGCATCTTTGCCCTGTAATAACAGCACAGCAAACAAATCTGCACCGTTCAGATGCTGCATTTTAATGTGGGACAGCCACACTCTGAGGATAAAACCAAATGAGCAGCTGCTGAGTCAAGGGGGTGTTGGGCTTTTTATTTATTTATTTTGGTGAGGAGATGGGAGTTGCTCTGGTTGAAAACCAGTCTGTCACAGTCTAATTTCAAATAATAAAAGTGTTTTTATGCAACTCCACAGACAAGGGGTGATATTGTGTATTAGCTCCAGTAAGTCAGCATATGATCATTATAAAACTGAAAATAAGACGGATTTGAATCATGTCGCTTAACTACACAGAGAAATGATCACGAAACACTTTCAAAGTAACCCAGCTAGATGTTGTTAACCAGTGGTGGCGCATTTCTTGTATTTGCTGGTCGACCCTTTAAACCAATTTTCTGTCTAAATTGATGTGTTCAATGGACTTATTTCTATTCACAGAATTTTCAGTAAACTAAACACTTCAGGATTCAAAGAAGAGACTGAGTTAACAAAATGCAATGTTTCAGATGGGTTTTTATCATTGATGTTTTTCATTGCTGGAATGTTCTTTTTCCACAGTGGTTTCTTTTCTTATTGATGTTCTTGTTTTGCAAGCCTGTCCTCAATGTTTGTCTTCATCGTGAACTTCTTCAAACAATTTAACTGAAGCAAATTCCCCTCTCCAACCCCTCCATGCTACGGCCCCCAGACTCCCAACCTCCTCCCTTGCACCCACCCCACCATACCTCCAATCCCGGATTCCTAACTTCCCCATGGACAGTGCCCCCCCCCCTCAAACCCCAACTCCCAACCGACCCCCTCAAGATCCTCCGCAGCATTCTCCCTACCCTGGGCTCCCATCTCCCCTCCCATCCTCATCCCGAACATTCGCCCTCCCCACCTTAGCCCCCACCCCAAGACTCCCACTCACTAGACCATAGCCACTTCCTTTCATTCACTCTAGACAGGAAACACAAGATAGCAGACAAAAGCGATAGAGAGAGAGAAAAAAAATCATCTATTGCAAGTCACAAATGAATGAACAGAGCCCCATTCTCATCGATAGCAGGCAGTTAGATAAAAGGTAGAGGGTTGCTGAAAAAGAAATCAGTGGAAAAATGTTGGAAAATGCTTTGTTGGACATTTGGTGACAAATGCGGTCTGTCCCTACTTAAGGCAATTAATTCAGGATGCTGATATAAACTCTTCAGCTCGCTGACAGCTTGAAGCTGAAATAAAAATGCTAGTTCTCCAGGGAACAGGGGGGAAGATAGTTGGCTCTTTTTTGGACTGTTTGCTCACAGACCCAGGGAGCAATCTTCCTCGCGGAATGAAATGCAAGGACACAAACAATGTACCGGGGAGAGAATAGAAGATAGGAATGAACAGTTTGAACTATTTGCTCAGCAGAAGGGCAGCTACAATGCTCAACCAATGGCTTTCCCATGCATCAACAGGGCTTTTTAGACCCTTTTGTTGTCAAGCATCTTCCTCTGGCCAGATAAGAGCACAGCTGCCAAGCTGCAGTGAGCAAGGCTTCGTACTTTCCCCTTTAATTCCCTTAATACACTTACTATAAGACATTTCACTCAGCACTCCGAGCTGTTTTTATTTCTGGGGCGGCATTTTCAACCATTTGCCAATTGAAAGCATCTCCACAAATAATATAGCTTGTCAAACGGTGCTCAATTGAATATGTCTAAATGGGAAGATTACTGTTTAGTTATTTTTTATATACGTAATGATCCAAATGAAGTAAAAAGGCTGTCCCAGGGGAGCATTTTATCCCACAAGGTTGATAACTAAGGTATAGTTAGCAGGCTATGGTATGCAAGACAAAAGCTAGTGCTGATGAGGCTATCTTTACTTTTGTTTGCACGTCAGCCCTATCTGAGATTGCAATCACTTTGGATCACAATGATCTGAACTGCATGTGCTCTTGCAGCATCTACCTTCACCTCTGGCCTGCTTTAGCTCATGGGTGAGGAGGATTTAACTCTTTATGGTTTGGAATCACAATCTTCTACCTAAAAGCAAAACCGCCAAAAGATTTGCCATTTAAGTTGATGACATCTTCTGCCCCTAAAGACACCTGGGTTTTTGAAATGTGATGAAATGATGACGCATACGGTATCAAAAACACATGGTAACACCGCTGGAGTGTGTCAGTCAGACTAAACCGACATGAGTCTTGTTCTGATCCCAATTTCTTCCAAAACAGAAAATAGACACAGCCTCTTTACAGCAATATTAAAACTCATTGGAAGAATATTAAATGTTAGGAAGTGTCACACAAACAAAATTAACTTAATTAAGACAGGTGCTTTAATTCTACTTAGAATCAGAAATTCGCAGCAAATGTCTTTTATTTTGAAAGGGGAAGGGAGCTGTTCACAGCGATGTTACACAATCTCAGACTTACCGGTTCAATTATTGTTGACCCCCCTGGAAAATGACAGGATATCCACGTCAGAAATGTTGCACTAGCCATTGTGAGACTGGGGTGGGAGTCTTGTCGCTGGGGCCAAAGCAGTACCCACTGTTCACATTTGTGAATGAGCAGGCAAGTCTCAAACAAAAACCTGAGAAAATGTCGTGAAAATGAGAGGGATGGGGAAATGGGATGACTTTGAAACTTGACTTTGCTCATAATCTGTCTACTTGTTCCTCTTTATCATTTCTGTCAAGGTGACTTCACAAGTGACAGGGGTAGCAGATAAAATCAGCCTGAAAGAATCTGTCGTGCCCCTGTCAATACATAACTCCTTGCAATTTGTTCTTTAGCCTTAGGGCTAAAAGAATCAAAGGATATGGGACAAAGACAAATAGTGAGTTGGATGAGCAGCCATATTAAATGGTGGAGGAGGCTTGAAGGGCCAATTAGCATCTTTCTGCTTCTATTTTCTATGTTTCTACTTGCAGGGAAAAAAACAGATTAATATTTCAGAGTTTGGTGTTGGGTCGTGGTGTGCAGTATGAGATGAGGTGGGGGGAGAGGTTTCCATCCAACAGCCTAACTTTATCTTTCCCTTGCAGCAGCTGACTTTATATGTGTCCAATGCTGCTGTCTTTCTGTCTCACAATTGCACTGCACCTTTACATTGAGATGTAATGTCTTGCAGCCTGTCTTTGCTATTCTTTTGAATGAGCTCCTGCCATGACTTGCACTGAAATCTTTCATTACTTACTTAAGGAGCGCACCACGGTGGAGGTATTTTCTGTTTTGAGAGTTTGGAAAGGAGTGGGGGGTTGCTGGGTGCAGAGGCAAGGGAGGTTGGGAATAGCTTACTCTCAGAGGGAAGAGAAAAACGCAACTCACAGAGACAGAGGAGAAGCCACGTCGCGAGCTAAACGTATAACTAATCTGAAAAACCTGTGGAGAAATCAATAAAATTCTGAAGAAAAGCCATTAAATTCTTCAATCCTTTTTCCCATCCTGTCTTTAAAACAGCCTCATATTGTCAGGCCCAGTGGAAGGAATTCAATGATTTCTCTCTGCACGCACTGGCATGCTTAACAGTAGAAGGTGAAAAGTTAGTCATGCTTAGTTATGGTGCAATCCAATTAACTCTTGTTCAGGATAAAATAATAAAAGGAGAGATACACCTGAAAGCAGACAGGAAGAACAGGCCAACTCTTGTCAGCTGCCTGGGCCCTTTTTTTGCTAAAAAAAACCTTCAGTATCTATATCCTGCTGGGTGGTCAAAAACTAGGCTTGAAAAGCCAAAGGATTCACATTGTCTAAAGTGTAGCCTTAAGAAGTGACCTCGCGTGTCTCTAGAGAAGACAAGCACCTGTCTGTTTGTCTGTGGTGATCCGTTGCTCATCTTTGCTCGTCACCATCCCACAGTTATCACAAAAAAAAACACACACACACAACTGAGTCTGCCTAACAAAACAGCAACAACAAAAAAGTCCCCCATAAAGCCTATGATAATCAAATATATTCAACATTCAAAGTAAACCTTTTCTGTCGGGAGCCCCTTTTGGTAACAACAGACTGCCATTTGGCTGAATGGAAAAGTATACAGGGAATTCCAGATAATTATGTGATACGTTATTGTCCAGCTTCAAGATATACTGAGGAAATGCTATTTATTTTTGTGCTATATTGTGTGAAGCTAACAATAATCTTTGTTCACTGTAGCTAGGTGCTTTTGTTGACAGCAACATGTGTGAAAATAGCACTTATTGTTGTTAGTAATGATTCAAGTGAATGGTTTTCTCTCTCTGAAGTACGCTTGTTAAGTGTGTAGAAGGCAGCACTGGGGCTATCAGAGGTGGCGGGAGCTCCAAAGGTTGTGAAAGGCATTGTATAAATCTTTCTTTTTGATTGCCTTACAGGTTTGAAAGCCTTGCTTCAAAACAATCGAATGTTCAACTAAAGTAAATATTTATCTGTCCTCTCCTGCAATGGTTGCCCCACACTGAGTCAGGATTTCATAGGTGCTCACATTTCGCTAACCCTGAACAGTGACTAACAACAGGCCAATACTGTATGGCTGAAAGATTGGAGGCTTTGTATCCAAATCCCATTCTGTCCTCACTCTGCCTTCACATTCCAGCCTTGTCCTACACACTCCAGCAGTGATCACTTGTCAGTGGTGATGTCCAAGAGATTAGTTGAATTATCTCCTCTCTTGTCATGTTGCTCATCTAGGGTCTGATCAGAGAAAGGCAAGAGCCCACTTGTCAATCCTGAATCCCTATAGCACTACTCTACAGCACATGCTGCACTTTCTGAGCTATCAAGAAAAGCAGCATTGCCTCTTCATTTGAGAGAACATCAGTGTTGATCATCAAATCAGGGAAACAGAGGCAAACAGCTCTTGCCAAATCCATTGATGTCTTGATTTGATTTAAGCATTATTGTCATTTGTACTCAAGTACAGGAGTACAGTGAAATGTGTACAGCATTGCCACACGCGGCATCATCGTAGGTATGAAGGTACCTAGGCACAAAACTTAGGTACGAGTAGTAACATAGAGAAACAGAGTTAAAGGTAAAGCATTACGGTTGTTCTTAGTATGAGCAGAAAAATAAAGGATTAAAGTTAAAAGTTAAAAGCGATTGGAATGAGGTGGATCTTACTGACTATGAGATCCTCGATTGGGGCTGTTAACCTAGGCCAATCAGGGAGCCCTGGCTGACAGATATTAACAGAGGATTTAGAATCTCCTTAGTTCAGGGACTGACTCCGAGCTGGCTGGTCACAGCCAGTGTACTGTGCACAACTAAATAAAGAGTGACTTGGTGATGGGATACCGGCCTCTGTGCCGTTATTTCATTAACATTACAGTCCTTCCTAGTAGTATTAAGTGGAAAAATAAAGGAATAAAGGTAAAAGCTCAACAGTCTTTCTTAAGTGCATTCCCTGCAAGAGGGCGGAATCATATCTGCGGTGCGACGTGTAAGGACAAAGGACTAAAGCAATAAATCGGAGGAACATGCCAGCTATGTGTGAGGTTTGATATCCCAATTAAACTGAAGACTACTGGTGGATACTACATGACATGTTTAATAAACCTTTCAATACATCCCTTCCAGAATATATGTTGTGGTGATTCTTTGTGTTAAGTTATGCAATTGATCTTGATATTGTAAATGAGTACATGCCCAAAACAGAAGATGCTGGGAATCTGAAATAGGTTAACTTGATCTGCATTGTTAAATCAGTTGCTCTGCAGAAGCTGCCTGACCTGCTGGGAACTTGCAGATATTTTTGTTTCCATTTAAGTCTAACCCATGTATGCTGTTCTCACCCCAAAGTCAGAAGTCACACAACACCAAATTACATTCCGACAAGTTTATTTGAAATTACAAAAGCTTTCAGAGCGCTGCCCCTTCATCAGGTGAAGTGAAGAAAAGCACACAGGCACAGAATTTTGAGGCAGAGAGATCAAAACTTCATACAAATAGTGTGAGTGGAGTGTCATAGGCTGAATAATAAGTCTTTGCAGGTGATCAAAAGTGTTGGAAGGTGTGAGTAAAGTGTCAACAGTTGAATAGTAAATGAAGGGGATGACCTATAATTCAATTATTTGAGGCAGACAAATGATTATAAAAAATTAAAAATAAGGTGATGCTGGAGACAAGCCAAACGGCTGGAATAACATGATAGGTGTAAGAGTTACATGTTGAGGGTCTAACCAAAGTGATAAGCAATCCAAAACTGTACAAAAACAGAAGCTGCTGGAAAAGCTCAGCGGGTCTGGCAGCATCTGTGAAGAAAAAAATCAGAGTTAACGTTTCGGGTCCAGTGACCCTTCCTCAGAACTGGGGAAGGGTCACCGGACCCAAAACATTAACTCTGATTTTTTTTCTTCACAGATGCTGCCAGACCTGCTGAGCATTTCCAGCAACTTCTGTTTTAGTTCCTGATTTATAACTTTCGGTTTTCATCCAAAACTGTACAATCTAATTAAGGTAGAGAGATAACAAGTTATCAAGGTGATGGTGTTAAAACAGGACAGTAAGAAAGGTTTTACAGATACAGGACAGTGTGGTGGAGTTACATGTAGCGCGACATGAACCCATGATCACAGTTGACACTGTCTTCTTTGGTATGGAACTTGGTTGTCAGTTTCTGCTTGGCAATTCTGCATTGTTGTGTGTCTCGAAGGCTGCCTTGTCGTGTGACTTCTGACCTTGTCCACCCGAGTCCAACACCGATGCCTCCACATCATAGTTCCCACCCCATACAGAGATATCAGGGGAGATTGAGATCAAACCATCCTGTCACCTTTAACTGCCAACCCCTTCTTCCATGCTGGCCTTTCATGCGTCTATGTTATTGGAAATAGGTTGTCTACTGATCCCCTAAGCTCGCTTCCTTTGTTCCTCTAGGAAGGCACTACATTCTTCCTCCAAGTCTTGCCCTTTATCTTCTACTCTCAAATTTTAAACCCTGACAGTTAAAGCTGAATCAATTTACTTCTCATATCTCTTGAAGGGAAAACCTCTTTTAAATGGGTTGCTGCTATTCAGAGCTCGACTGAGTCCTCATGGATACTGTGAGTGAATTCTGGAGCAAAGTCCTGTTTGTTTGTGACCTATTGTCCGAGGAACAAATCCACACAGGAATTTCTAACAAGGCAGGGTCACTCAAAATTCATTTGTTAAGCTGGTATTATTCAAAAAGATAAAGCACTCTTGATTCATAATCACATTTAATTAAATGATCATAGTACTTGATTGTCAATGCATTAGAAAATTTGCTCACAGACAGACATATTTTTCCTTATTTATTTACAATTGGCCCAAAAATCCAGTCAAGGTAACTGAACTGAGTTCAAACTACAAACTGGCATCGACAGTATCTTCTTTCACAGGTCCATGTCAATTTGTTAATTTAATTTAGATTTCACTACGTGAGATTTCAGAAAGCAATGCCTAATATTTGTGGAATGGTCAGTCTTCATGCTATGGCGAGGCCAACTGTTTACATATTCATAGCTCATTCTGTGCCAGTCACAGTGGGTATCTTTATTTCTCCATGTAAATGTTGCAGTTGCATCATGCCAGAAGCATGGGGGTAAATGGGATTTAAAGTGTGCTGTGCCACTTCAAAGCCCATAGCTTGACCAGACCATGTGCCTGCTCCCCCATTAGGGAGAGACAGAGAGAGATAACTGATGGTAGTTTAACCTAGGGTCACCATGCCTCAGGTGAGGGGAGAGGTTGAGAAAGAGAGTCCTTCATGGTAACCTTTGCCAGTGTAGGAATTGAACCCACACTGTTGTCGTTACTCTGCGCTGCAAACCAGGCTTCCAGGCAGCACAGCTAACTGACCCCCATTCCCACCATAATGGAGTACTGAGCAATTTCTGGCCCCAGGTTATGGGAGCACAACGCTGTCTGCTTGTGCCTGCTGGTCCAGCTCTGTGCACCGAAATTTACTACATCCCGGTCATCCTCCCACATCCCACCCACCCCTCCCCACCCCAACCCTGACATGCACTAACAACAAGAGGCAGAGAAGGTGAGAGCAGCTGATGATCTGAGTGCAGTGCAGTTCCCCACCCTCATAGTCCTTCAGGAAGGAAACGCTGGATAGGCTGGGACTTTTTTATCTGGAGCGTACGAGGTTGAGAGGCGGCCTTACAGAAGTTTATAAAATAATGAGGGGTGTCGATAGAGTTAATAGTAGTTGTCGTTTCCCTAAAATGTGCGATTTCAAGACTAGGGGATGCATTTTTAAGATGAGAGGACAGAGAATTAGAAAAGACATGAGGGAGATGAGAGGACAGAGAATTAGAAAAGACATGAGGGACAAAATTTTTACACAGAGGGTGGTTTGTGTGTGGAATGAACTTCCTGAAAAAGTGGTGGCTGCGGGTACAATTACAACGTTTAAAATACATTTGGATAAGTACTTGAATGGGAAAGGTTTGGAAGGATATGGGCCAGGAGCAGGCTGTTGGGACTGGTTTAGCTTGGGATTATGTTCATCATGGACAGGTTGGACTGAAGTGTCTGTTTCCGAGCTGCATGACTCTTTGACCTATGATGATGAGAAGACTTTAAGCCTTAAGATTTCATGAAAAGTGTTGAACCTCACACACTTGTTGTCTTCTGAGGTCCTCAGACCTGAAAGAAGTCCTGGTGTAAGCCCATCATCACCTTCTTGGAGCACCCATGTGCCAGAGACCCCCAGAAAATTTAATACTGCAAGAAAAGTTCCAGAAACTAGGAATATTGGTTTGTGGCTGGTTTCATCCCGGGATATAGACTTATTCTAGCACCTCCATTCCTCAAGGTTGTGATGCGTCACAGTTTCCCAATCTGGGGAACGGGTAAATGTGGACAGAATCAGCCTGATATTTTCTGAGCTACACGTTAGTATCATTTATTTTATGCGTCACTTTTATTTTGCTCAGTGCACTGTGCAGAAATGTAGGGATAAATTCACAATATTGCCAGCTTGTGGCTTGGCATCAAAATAACATGCTCACTTTGTCCAGTGATACTGCCAAAAGAATCATTTGAATCATGTTGGTTTCAGTTTGTCAGCAGTAACAAATATTGATCCAAATATGTTACATGATGTTGTGCAGATTTTGCTGCCACAGTACCCTTTTCTTCGTCACCAAGTTCAGCCTGTCCCATGTCCATTCACTTGGGTTAAACCAGACTGCATGAAACTTTGGTGTCCTGCTCAACCCTCAGTTGAGCTGCAAATCCCAAATGTGATTCATCAGGCAGGATTGCTTCCTTTTATCTCTGCAACATTGTCCATCTCCTCCCCCATTTTAGCACAACCCTGGAGTAAGGGTGCTTTTGTTGACTGGCAAAGTTTCTCCAGTTTGCTCCTCGCTTGTCTCCTATTCTTGACCTTATGTAAATTGTAACTGGTCTAAAACACAGTTGCCCACAACCTGTCCCCCAAGAGTTCTGGGTACCAACTGTTTCCATTTACCCATTTATTGTAGAAAATTTGAGCAGGTGTAGGCTATCTGGCCCTTTGAGCCTGCTCTGCCATTCAATATGATCATGGCTGATTGCCCAATATTGCACCCTGTTTTTACTCTTTAGCCCTGAAAGCTATATCTAATTTCTTTAAAACATTCAAAATTTTGGCCTCAATACTTTCTGAGGCAGAGTCTTCCCTAAGATCACCAGTCTCTGGGTGAAGACATTTCTCTTCATCTCAGACCTGAAAGACCAACTCTGTATCGTTAGATTGTGGCCCCTAGTTCTGGGGTCCACGATCATCAGCAACATCCTTCTTGTGTTTTCCCATCTAGTCCTTTTAGAATTCTACAAGTTTCTATGAGATACTCACTCATAGAATCACAGAGTCAAACAGCATGGAAACAGACTCTTCCCCGTCCAACTCATCCACGCTGACCAAGTTTCCCAACCAAAATAGTCCCCTTACTTGCATTTGGCCCATATCCCTCTAAATCTTTCCTAATCATGTACCTGTCCAAATGTCTTTTAAATGTTGTAACTCTACCTACATCTGCCACTTCCTCTGGCAGTTCATTCCACATACGAACCACCCACTGTGTGGAGAAGTTGCTCTTCAGGTCCTCTTTATATCTTTCTCTTCTCACCTTAAAAAATGCCCTCTAGCTTGAAATCCCCTACCTTAGGGAAAAGACCGTCGCTATTCACCTTATCGATGCCCTTCATTATTTTATAAACCTCTAGAAAGTCATCCCTTAACCTCCTGCACTCCAGTGAAAGAAGTCCCAACCTATCCAACTTCTCCCTATAATTCAAACCCACTAGTCTCGGTAATATCCTTGTAAATCTTTTCTAACCCTTCTCCAATTTAATAATAGCCTTCCTATAGCAGGGTGACCAAAACTGGACACAGTACTCCACAAGTGGCCTCTCAACGTCCTGTAAAACTGCAACATGACTTCCCAACTCCTTTACTGAGCAATGAAGGCAAGTGTGCCAAACATCTTCTTTACCATCTTGTCTTCCTGTGACACAACCTTCAAAAAACCATATACCTGAATCTCTTGGTCTCTTTGTTCGACAACACTCCCCAAGACCTTAGCATTAATTGTGTAAGTCCTGCCCTTGTTCCAAAATGTACCAAAATGCAACATCTCATTCTTCTAAACACCAGTGAATATATTTCTAACCAGTCCAGTCTCTCTTTGTACATCAGTCCTGCCATCCTGTCCTTATCCTCACATCTCTGCATAGCCTCTTCACATTCAATCTCTCCATTGTTTTTCACATGAGCCATTCTCAAACTTTAGTTCCCTCAGTTTGGCCTTTTATGCCCGATCGAACACCAGCAGAGCCTTCCACTGCATAAGTTGTTAACTAACTATAATCAGAGAGATAGGCAGGCAGACAGACAGACAGATAAATAGTTAAGCAGGTAGATACATTTATACACATATGCATGCATGCATTCATCTATACATTAGTAAAGTGATATGCCCTGAAACAGGGAGACTATTGATCTGGTGACAGTAATGCCCGTATCTAATCATTTACATAAAATATGGAACATTTCTGATACTAAAGGAGACCATTCGGTTCATTATTACAATCCCACTTGTTAACTGTTGTTTCATAGTCCTTTTCAAAGCTGTCAGCATAGTAGCTTTGGTAATAAAGTGATAAAATAATAGTAAAGTTACAAGAGGGGAATATTTCGTATTTGCATAGGGCTTTATTACATCCTCAGGACTTTCAAATTAATAGATTATTCTTCTAGCTGTCATTACTGCTTGCATAAAGACAAATACTGTTGTCAATTTGTACACAATCTGGTTTCACTCTCAAGGCAGCAGAAGAATAAGTAATAAGGTACATGTTTTTGAAGGTGTTATCAAAAGGAGAAATGTTGTTTGGAACAACTCATTGCACGTCTTCAAAGAGTGGGATGGGATCTTTTCAATCCTCTTGCACTGACAAACCGGGCCCTTTGCCAATCCATAAGATGACACCCTTCAAAACGTTGTTGTCAAGGAGCCTGAGAAGGGTGCATTTCTGAGTCCATCATAGGCCTCAGATTCGCAACATCCAACTCAGAAATTGGGCATCATGGACTAAGACCAGCGGAAATTTAATGCTAATCTATATATTGGTATAGCTGTAATGTATGTACTCCCACATCAAATAAACTCCAACGACTGATTTGTGATTCAACTCAATGATGTAATTTTTCTAATTCTTAACTTGACCAGAAATTTAACCCTACAACAATAGAATCCATTGGACCTGCATTTGCATATTTCTGACTCCAACATCACTTGGATAAGATGAATATGCTCTTCGTACAGAAAACAATTGTTAGGGGCAGAGGCACACTGTTCACGTGGGAGCTTGCATGTTGCTGTGAGATTTAAAGACCCACAGCAGCTTAACAGGGTAAGTGTACTATTTTGACCAATGAGCTGCTGTGTCCTCCTCAGTGGAGTGCCCCATGCATGACATACTGGTTGGGTTGGGAGGTGGCATTCCTGGAGTAGACAAACTCAGTAATAGTTCTCCATTTCTGCTGAAAAGCTCTTGAACCGCTAGGAAATAGGTGATCCTAGGTCACACTCATCCCTTCCTGCCAAACTGTCAGGGAGGTTTCTGAGAAACATAATGCCTGCCTCTCTTACTCAGGAGATCTGTCTCAAACCGACATGTAAATGAAATAGGCCAAAGGTGATGCAATCTTGTTTCAGGAGACACAGTTTAACAATTGGAAGGGACAGTTGGCTGGGGCGGAGTGGACAAGATACGGCGCCCTTTCAAACTTTGGAAATCTGATTTAAATATTACAATGTAGACTCCAACAGTCTAGTTTTGCAGCCTTCTGCACTAAATGTGATACTCAGTTACACAACAGGGTTGGAGCTGTCTTTCACACCTTCTACTTTGCATCCAACCTGGGGAGATGAATATCAACCTCCATGTTTTCACAAACTGGCTTTGAAATTAACCCACTCCAAATGTAGACTGTACACCTGGTTCTACTGCTCTCTGGACAAGTTAAAACAGTATAACAATATTCTACCTATTATTATCTAGTCAATTTACAATCTCAAAACAGCAGTGGCATCTTCTCTAAACTTTTCTTTTCTCTTTGAGAACATTCTCAATTGTCATGATCATACCTCATGGTCCAATCCCTCCATTCTCTTAATCAATCTGTTTACTTTCATTCTCAGCTCATTCAAGGAGCAGTTATTGTCGTGACCAAGACCTGAACACTCTCACAAATGAAGTGACACGATTGTCTCACCATTTCAGTTTAATATTGATCTTTTAATATCTCCCAATACAGATTTGCTTCATTCCTCGCAATTGGACATTGACACAATCACATAAACTGATTGACAATCAGAAACCCCAGTTCTCTTTTGTTCACCATCCACATTATTTCCTTTCCACTGAAGAGTTCATTCTTGGATTTTTGTGTTGTACATTTCTTCTGCATTGAATTTCATCTAAAACCTGACTTCCCAATCCCCAAAACCCTGTGATCTCCAGCATTTTCAGTACAGATTCCAGCATCTGCAGTCATTTGCTCCAACTATTCTAATCCCTCTTTCCAGCTTATCTTTCTCTCTTATTTTCTTTTATTTTGCCAGGTATATCTGCAAATTTGTAATGAGTATGTGACTCTTAGTTCTAGATCATTGATATTAAACAAAGAAAACCCAAAGCTGACTCCTGAGAAACCTCACATTCTTCTGGACTAATAAACCCCCTGTAACACAAAACTCAGACTATAGGCCAAGCACTGCCCATCGTCCAACATTTCAGCTTGTTCTCACTTTCTTTCAGATGCATAGTCTGTGGTCACTGCAAATATGGCTGTGGGCCCCTTTCAGCTGTTGGCAGACCCCTGATGATGCACACCTCTCTCTTCCCACAATTCAGAATGGCCTCTGCATGCACTTTGGGCTTTGCGTGCACTTGTAGATCCTCTCCACTGGAAATTTGGCCCCAAACAGTAGCAGTCTTGTTCTGTCAAGCCATTGATGGGAAATTCACACCCCTGTCTGACACGAAGTCTGAAGAGTAGGCCCTGTTGTCACTGGCAGCACTGAGCATAAGCCACAGGCTTCCTCCAAGGAATTCTGAATGGGAAAACCAAACTGGTCAGGATGGGTCACCGTTGCTCACTTCCTTGGATCAGTGTGGTGACAAGAAACCAAAAGGGAGTCAGAAGTTTGAAACAGTGGCACTGCCTACAAACCATACCTTATTGTTTTGTGGTGGCATGGTAGCAGGGATCCAGGTTCGATTCCAGCCTCAGGCAACCGTCTGTGTGGAATTTCCTCCTGCAGTTCAAAGATGTGCAGGTTAGGTAGATAAGCCATGTTTAAACCCCTCATTGGGTCCAGGGATGTATATGTTAGATGGGTTAGATAATGGAGATGGGGTGAGTCTGGTTGGGATGCTCTTCAGAGGGTCAGTGCAGACTCAATGGGCCAAATGGCCTCTATCTACACTGTAGGGATTCTATGAATTACTATATTTCCCAGTTGAAATATTATTTTGAAAATCTCACCATTATAAATCCCATTAACAATATAAAGTGAGCGCAATAAATGTGATCTTTCAGTGCAACAAAATGTCCAAGATCCAGAGAAATATAAATGAGTTTGATGCTAGTGGGCCAGTTGTAAATGCTAGTTTCGAGCACGAGGTTAGGCTTGCTATATGTCACCTTAAGTAATTATGCATTTTGGCTGCCAAAAATAATATGTATCATTCAACAACATGTAAGCAGTGGCTTGATAGCTTAATGTGTGCACTGTAAGTGATCTGGGAAATTATCTGACAAAATAGATCTTTCCTGTGTGAAAAACGTTGCGACTCATTGGATAAGGTTTTGCTGTATTTCGACAGACACTGCTAACAGTCAGGCCAGGCCAGATCAACCAGATTGTTTTGAAATACTCTGTTGATTTTTGGATTACCTACGAACATTGTAATTACACTGCGGAACATTAACCGAACCATAATCAGTGCCACTACCTATGTTGCTGCAATTGCACTGTATATGTTTTCATGGGAAGATTTTTATTTTGTATTGGTTAAGTGTTGCCGGGAGACATTACGTCCTGTGTTCTCTGAGCAATGTCCTGTTCTGTAGAGTGACTGCACCTCATTTATTCTGAAAGGGGGAGAGCCTGCAATAACACATTTATTATTTTTATATGTCAGATCTTCAACACTCACCTTTTCAAATGCAACAGTGCATAGATTGATGACAAAACAGAAAGGTTATGATTCGGTGGGTTGCATGTTGGAAAGCAAACCCGTTACTCCTGGAGTAGTCACAAAAGTTAAAGGTTTTATTAAGGTATGTAAAATTCCCTGATGTTCCTGTCTTTTAGACCCGGGTTGACAGAAAGCGTAAACCCAGATTTCTGCACCTAATAAGGATTGCTATTGATTCTAAATAAATGGATTTTAACAACAGGTAAACAATTATGAAAAGCCATCATATAACTTCACTACTTAAAACTCTAACACCTCACTCTTATAAAACTCCACATACATCCAGACAGGCACAAAAATAGTCTTCTTGGTAGAAAGAAAGATTGGGAAGGCAATTCAGTAGTCTCGGTCAATAGAGTTTGCGGATATGATCCCTTTGGCTTTTCAGATGTTGTTGCTCTTTGATCTTCCATCTACAGATGCATTCATCTGCTTGCAGGAGGCACAGAATGACTGCGTCACACTTACAAAGTCTCTGACTTAATGGTTAAAAGCCACAGCTTACAGCGGCCAATAAGGTGAAGTAAACTGGATTTCTTCAGGTTTGAGGTGTTTTTATTTGAACTGCAGAGAGTCATTTCCAGAAGTCTGATGGCTTCCAACCCAAATATTTATACACTCAAGCAACTAGCACCCATTCACTATGGCCCCTGTCTTCGTTGACCTACATTGGACTAACACACAAGCAAGAATTTCCAATGCAAAATTGTCCTCGCCAACATTTTTTCATCATTGACTTCCTAACGGGTTGATGAGGATTCTGAGCAGGATTATCAGATGATCTGCACAATGGCCGCAGAAAATTTGGAGGAATTATCAATTCAGTTCACATTCTTGTAGTGTTAACTTAGGAATCAACGAAAATAGGAGGAAGAGTAGGCCATTCTGCAGCGCCCCGCAAGCCTGCTCTGCTATTCAACTGTATCCTGACTGGTCTTCCACCTTAATGTAGTTTTCACACAGTATCCCCATACCTCTAATGTCTGGAAATCTAGGAGACTAGTTGTTAGATGGATGGATACAATATTCTCTTATATTCATCAGGAATCATAGCTGCTTTGATGGCTCATAGATAAGGGACATTGTGGAAAGATGTGAAAATATGATGGCAAGGGAGGGGAAAATGTTAAAACAATTAAAATTGGAGATGGTCATGGGGCCAGAACTAGCTGAATGTGGCTAAGGCTGGAAAAGATGACGGAGATAGACAGAGCCCAGGGCATGGAAGAATTTGAAAACAGGGAGGCTGGGAATCAAAGTGGGCAAACAAGAATAGCAGTGGTGGTGAATGGGATTTAAGAAAGCAGTTTTAAATGACATCAAGGTTACAAAGGGCAGAACGTGGCCGACCATTCAGGTGTGTGTTGGAAGAAGCATCTCAAGGTGTGGCCTTGAGAAAATGATATTCATTTTAATGGCATTGGTCATATGCTAGCAGAGGAATGTTGGATCTCATCGATAAGGTTAGGAGACATCTGAGCCGGAAGGAAGCTAAGGTACTGGCAAAATGGATCAACAGGGAAATGAGGAAGCAGGTAGAGCTGATTGGAAGGAAAATATGAACAAAGTGTGTGGAAAGCGGTGAAACTAATGTAGATCAGCATGTGGACACTGTAAAAGTGCAATATCAAATCAACCAGTTATAAGCAACAAAAACAGACTTAATGGCAAATTTTTGAGGAATGGAATATAAACATCAGTTTAAAATATGTTTAGGCATGATAGACCAGGGAAGAAATGAGGATAGATGGTGAATGAGGGGATATCTCTTATCAAAAAGGATGTTCTGCATGAAAAAGAGATTCAGTTTCAGTTGAAGTAAAGATCAAAGGAGTACTTCCCCCAAGATTACCTCAGCTGTTAAACAGCCTGCAAAATGGTCAAGGTGATGTCTTAAATTGTAACAAAAATAGGAATTTCTGGTGAAACTCAGTGGCTCTGGCAAGCATTTGAAGGGAGTTAATATTTTAAGTCTAATGACTCTTTATCAGAATTCTTAAAAGGCACCGTGGCCTGGTATTTGATGGTGCTGGTGAAGGGGGATATAGGAGGAGGTGTTCGAGAGCTAGTGCTCAGCCTCTGCAATGCAGGTGTCAGTCTGCCAGACAACAAGAGCGCCAAGCTTTTGTCAGGATTAATTACAGAGTCAGGGTTGAATCTGAGAGCATGGAGTGCAGTCAGCTCAGAGGGAGATAGGTTCGAATGGGTAAGCGGGGCAGAGAAATTAAGGTGCCCAATTAAGGTGAATGGGTTGAGTGCAGGTAAAGGGCCAGAGAGAGGATTCCAAGTGGAGGGAGAGTGTTGGAGGCAGGTGAAGGTGTCTGTGGGATGGGGAGAGGGCTCCTGTCCAAATAAATGTTCATAGAGGTGGAGGAGAAGTTTTGTTTCAGATCTCCAGCATCCTCAGTCCTTTGTTTTATCTTAAACTACAACTCCAATTTAGCCCACAGTTGGCATGAGACATTGCCTGGTAAAAGAGTGCATTGGGAATAGCAAAACTGGTTCATTGTTATGGGACTGATTGACATTTAAATTGCTTGCCCTTGATCTTTAATGAAACTACTAGCCATGTTTTTGGCTAACTCCATTTATATTTTCCTCATCAACCTGTTCAGAGATGTTATGACATACCTCTGGAGCAGGTGAGACTTGAACCTTGGCATCCTGGTTCAGAGGTAGGGACACTACCATTGCACCATTACAGCCCCCTTTAGAGCCATTTAGTGACTTTTCCAAATAGCAACAAGCTGAATAGTAAACTGGTTCATTACCGAGAATTTAAAGTGAAAGCTCAGCTTTCAGACATTCTTCCAGATATTTTCCTCATCAACCTGTTCAGAGATGTTATGATAAACTTTGGGAGCAGATGGGATTTAAACTCAGGTTGCCTGGCTTAGAGGCAGCGACACTGCCATTGTACCAGAAAAGCCCTAATGCACAGCTTTCAATGGTAATTTTCTGATTGAAATTGGTGGTTGACACCATGTTTAGAAGTGGGCTTTTGAGACACATTAGATGAGTTTTTCTGGGATGTTTTATCCAGATTTTGGCTCACTACTTGGATATTACATGCCAAGTGAGTTTTCAGGTAGGATTTGTGTGTACAAATAGGTCAGGTGTCCAGCTTGCCACCTTCACATCCAACCCAGAGCTCACTCCCACAATCCACCAGCCTGCTATCTTCCTACCCAACACAGAGCTCACTCCCACAATCCACCAGTTTATTAGTTTCCCACCCAACTCAGAGCTCACTCCCACAATCCAACAGCCTGCTATCTTCCCACCCAACCCAGTGTTTACTCCCACAATCCACCAGCCTGCTAGATTCCTACCAAATGCAGAGTTCACTCCCACAATCCACCAGTTTATTATCTTCCCATCCAACCCAGAGCTGACACCCACATCCATAGCCTCCATAGGTAAATAAATAATGGCTGAGCGCATTTTTCCTTTCAGAGGCAGTTCGGAATGGGTAACAAATGCTGGCCTTGCCAGTGACGTCCCTTTACAATGGGAGAAATGTTTAAAAGTCCACGTCTGTGATATTGTTTGAGAGATGGATATTGGTTGGGACACGGGACTGGCCTCCTTCAAATTAGTGCCTTGGAATCTTCTACTTCCAGCTGACAGGGCTGGCAAGACCTTGATTTAATTTCTTGTCTGAAAGATGGCACCTCCAGCAGGGCAGCATTCCATTGTGATGCTTTGATTTTCATCCCCAGGTCCAGGATTGGGCTTAAAGGAACATCAAGGGCTGGGACCTGACAGGATGCATAGAAGAAACTTCAGGGAAATGGAGAGGTAAGGTGAAGCATCGTAATGATTTACAACAAATCCTTGTCCTAAAATTGTTGAAAGAATGCCCAACATCAGGGTAACTCCTGAGGTTTCCATCAAGGAGTGTTGTATAGTTTAGTAAAGTGAACAATTTTGTGCATCATTTTAAATGTGCCATTGAGAAACAAATGAAAAATTGCATCTGCTCTTGATAATTTCAGTAGGGTCAAAAGGTCCAAATGTCTTACTTTTATGGAAATAGATTCACACTGGCCTATCTCAACTTGTACAATTGTGTATCCTCTTGTAACTTGAGCCAAATAATTATATTGTTCACTTGTGTTTCCTCAAAAGCAGACTGAGTAAATGCTTGTCAGGATAAGGGCCTGGTGTGAATCATTAAGCTGGTTTACTTCGCAGCAAGTGAACGTTCAAAGGAACAACTATGATCAATTCACTTAGCTCAACTGGTACAACTTGCCCCTACATAATGATACAAAAATTATGAGCTTGCTAAACAGTCGCACAGCAGTAGATGGTACGGCTCGACTTGTATAAACTAATTTCTATCCACCCCTTTTGTGTTATACCGCCACACAGCCTTTTCCTATTTCAAGAAACCTGCCAGCTTATACTATATAGATCAATTGCTTCACTGACCTGCTGTGTCTCTGCATTAGATGCCATGTCGTTCACAGCCTGAATATGGTTTGAAGGTTTGCTAGTATGCGTGTGCAAAGTATTTTGTTCATCAAGAAAATTTAATCAATTTGTTATTAATGAGGAACAGGAGAAAAAACCTCAATGCTAACAAATTAATATCCCAAACTTCCTTTCAAAAAAAAACTAATAGATTACGCCTTAAATCATGACATTAATGGTAACTTTTAGTAAATCCTTTCCAACAAATATCTCGGAAAAGGTCACACACTCTCCAAGGTCAAGTATACCTGGGACAGCCATTGCCTTAATATTTACATGCACAAGTTCATTACAGACAAAGTGCCCTTAAACAAAAAGGTTAGTGTGCTCATTGTTCCTGTTGAAATGTCAAGGCGACGAGCAACATTTGAATGTCCGAATGAGTGATGGAAGTGGAATCTATGTTCTTTATATACATGCAGCTCAGACGATTTTCAATATGTCAGTTCAAAATGCAGGTCTTGCGTCGACATGTCATGTTGTTTTGGGCAGCAGTTTCATAAATACCTCGGAATCCAATCAACATAGCTACAGCATGAATGTTCCACTGTTCTTGCTGCTGAAATACAGAAACGCAGTCACAATTATACCTTTCCATGATCCTCTTGTATCAGGAGAACTGGTCTTTCTTTCTATTAAAAGACTCCGTGCATGTGATTGGAAGTGTGTCACGTTTATCCCTGTGCTAACTATATCACCTCTGCATTGTGTTCAACCCCAGTAGGTAACAGTCTTGCTGCTGAGTCAGAATGCTGATGAGTTCAAGTCTAATTCTAGAGACTCGGGGAGAAAAATCTAGGCTGACGTTCCAGGGCAATTTTGAGGGAGTGCCATGCTGTCAGAAATGCTGCTTTTTGGTCGAGAGGTTGAACGTAGGCCCTGTCTGTTTTCTAAAGTGCACGTAATAGACCTCATGGTATAATTTTGAAGAAAGTCGAGGGAGTCATCCCTGGTGCCCTGGCTAATATTCACTGCTCAATCAGCAAATAGATTCACTGGTCATTATGACATTGTGGTTTATAAAAGCTGGGTCTCCAGAAATTGGCTCCTGCGCTACGACAGTGACCGCATGTCAAAAGAATTTCATTGTTTATAAAGCTGTTGTTTGTGAAGGTACTATAGAAATGCAACTTTGCCTTTGTCCTCAATATGAGAACTAAGATAAGAAGTAGTCCATTTCATCTTTATGCCTGCTCCACCATTCAATGGAACTGTGGCTGAATGAATTGTCACCTTATCTCCACTCTCCTTCCTGACCCCCATCACTTTAGAATCCCTCGTCAATTAAATATCTGTCAAATTCAGCCTTGAATGCATTCAATAACCCAACCTTCAGTGTTCTTTGGGGAAGAGAATTGCAAATACCAAAGGCGCTGTCTTCCTCATCAAGTCACCCGAGCTGGTGAGCTCCACTTTACCCTCGCGTCAATTTGTCATGACCGGGTTGCTATAAGATGTAGGAGCAGAAGTAGGCCATTCAGCCCATCGGGTCTGCTCCGTCTTTCAATGAGATCATGGCTGATCTAATAATTGTCAATGCTACTTTCCTGCCTTTTTCCCATAACTCTTGATTGCCTTACTGTCTATTTCAGCCTTGAATATACTTAATGACCGAGCCTCAGCAGCCCTCTATCAAGCCCACAAAAAAACTTTGCACGTTTCAACAAGTTCATCTCTCATTTTTCTGTATTCCAAAGAGAACAGGCTCAATTTACTCAACATCTCCTCATAAGACAGTCCCTCCATACCTGGTATCAAACTATTGAACTTTCTCTGGAACTGCCTCCAATACTAGTACATTTTTCCTTGGATCAGGAGCCCAAAACTGCTCACAACAATTGAGCTGTAGTCTGACTAGTGCCCCATATAGTTTTAACAAAACCTATTTTTATATTCTATTCCCTTTGAAATAAAGGCCAACATTCTATTTGTCTTCCCTATTACCGGCTGAAATTGGATGCTAGCTAGTGAGTCTAAACAAATCATTTGAGCGTGACAGGGTATTGAAATCCAAATCCATTCATAACCTACATCCACACACATACTCTTCACCATATCCCATTGTATCATGATCAGGCACAAGACACCTTCCTTTCCTTCACATGGGTAAACTACATTGCCTGTGATACAAACCTCAATACCAAGGTTAGTTAAATCAGGACAAATGGAGAATCAAAACCAAAGCTTTTTGTTCCTAGTGGCACAGTTCTCTCAAGGAACTGGGCATCATGGTTTCTCAGTGGTTAGCATTGCTGCCTCACAGCACTAGGGACCCGGGTTTGAACCCAGCCTTGGGCAACTATGTGTGTGGAGTTTATGCATTCTCCTGTGTCTGTGTGGCTGTGCTCCAGTTTCCTGCTACGGTCCAAATATGTGCAGCAGAAGTGGATTAGCTATGGGAAATACAAAGATAGGATAGGGTCGGGGATTGGGTCTGGGTGTGGACTCAATGGGCCCAATGGCCTGTTTCTATGCTGTGGGGATTCTATGAAGGCAGTTTCAAAGTTCTTTTGTGTCGACATTTGTGTATTGTACAGAAATCTGTTGAACCAAAAGAAATGCCATTAAAATAGGGAAATGACTGGTACTGGTTGGAAGTGTCTTTGAATATCTTAAATTGAACTCCAGTTCGCACCAGCACCACTCTTCCAGCTGGATGTGCATGGGAGTCTTCACAGCATAAGAATGGCTGACCAGTAATTGTTGTAAAATGGTATACCAATTCTTGGACTGATCATGATTTTTAACCCATGCACTTCAAAATAAGCCACAAAGGGGAAAGTAGGAAACAGTCGCAATAGAGAGAAAGAGAAAACGTCTGTTCGGAAAATACGAAACAGTCACAGCACTGAAAGAAAACAAGAAACTCCCAGAGAAAAACAGATAATGTGGGATACATCTTATCCTTGCACGATCATGCAAAAAGTGAAGTCGCTGAAAATATAAAAAGGAAAGTTGTAAAACAGGCTGCTGATTCAATAAAGTACGCTTTACACTGTCACAGCAAATTATCCCAGAGGGAGAGCAGCAGACAGCCACAACAGGGCAAAATTTGTACCGGTCTAATCCAGTTTAGTACTTTTGTGTCTGAACCAGAAAGCTTTAGGTTTAAGCCATTAATATTTTACAACACTGCCTAAGCTGACCCTTTCTTAGCGAGATAGCCTTGTGATTGTTGGTGATGCTATCCTTCAGATGAGATATTAAACTGAGGTCTGATTCAGGTCAACACTTAAAGACCTCTCAGAGCTCCTTAAGGAAGAGTAAAGAGCTCTTCCTGTCAAAGTTTCTTCCTCACTGCACCAATGTCAAAAGTCATTTAACTCATTGCTTGTATCATTGGTGTTTGGAGGGGCCTGTTTCCAAAATGGTTGGCTGTATTTGTGTTGATAATAATGGCAATACATTTGCTCGGTAGGGTTTTTCTTTAGACTCTAGGAGCCTTTTGATCATGACTCCAGGTAGTATATGAGCCAAATTTGTTTTAGGTTTATGGCTAAAAGCATTACATAAACACTAATAGCAATTTGCAAAGCTAAATTATCCCATGTAAGGGTGTCCGTGCAGGGGAGTTCAACAACCTTATCTGTTATCCAAGGTAAATCGGTTTTCAAGGGTTAGGTCTTAAATAGCTATCTTAACCAAAGCAAACATTAAACTGCATTGTTTGGCCCCTGATAGAATGCGAGATATTTAAAGTGCATTGAATGGAATGCAAAGCACTATCATCTGGAGAAGCATTAACGTATTGAAGTCTGTAAATGATGTGATCTTGTGATCCATCCACAATGGACACGTTAGCAGAGGAAACGAACTCCAGAGGGCAGGATGGATTCAAAGTGGTTTTCTTCACCATACAGACTCAACCTCCCTAGTGTTCCTCATCAGTGTCTCAAACTCAACTCCATGCAAGATCAAATTACTGCGGATGCTGGAATCAAGCTTTGAATTGTTTAGAATTCCACTGACACCATCCTACTCTGAAGCCCAGTGTATATATAACTTGTTTTTGTGAGTGCTCATCGACTCTCATCCATCCAGTGCACTGATTTTAAAATTAACATCCTTGGTTCTAAATCCTTTCTCAGAAGAGTCACATCCACTTGACGTCTGCAATTTCCTTCAACTATTTCAACAGCCAGGAACCTCCATTCTTCCGACTCTGGTCCAATTGAATGTCCTTCCATTTCATCCACAGTGGCTAAGCATTCTCCCTTGTGGTTACTTCCTAAATTCTTCACATTTCACCCTTTTCACCCTTTTTCAATGTATCATCAAAGCTTAACTCTTCAACCACACTTTCACTGTCTTAACATTTTGAAAAAAACTGCTAATAGCATTCTGCTCGGTATTTGGGGATGCTTTCCTCTGTGACAAAATGAGGTCCTTATAATCAGTGGCAATTCTAAAGAACACCACATGTAGTTTGAATGTGAGTCTTTCAGAATGGCCAGTATCTAGAGTGGGAAAGGGATGCACTGGATCTAAGGTTTCTACAGAGTTATTCATGACCCAGCCTAAATAACCGACACACTGGGTCATCAGGACTGAACATATATGAGGCAAAGACCACTGTTCCACCTCAAAATGATAATGTACAGATCAAGACTGGAAGTGCTGAGATAAAGTCAGTGGATAAATTCAAATACCTCAACTAGGTAAACACTAAAATTATATCCAAGAGTTAAATCAAGCTTGGAAATGCTGCAGCAGGAAGTATTGCCATTGAAATAAGTCGCAAAAAGATCAGCATTTGGCTGAAAACTAATCCAGAGGAGATGGTGGAGATGGGTACAGTTACAACATTTATAAGACATCTGGATGCATACATGAATAGGAAGGGTTCAGAGGGACATGGACCAAATGCTGGCAAATGGGATCAGATTAATTTAGGATATCTGGTTGGCATGGAAGAGTTGGACTGAAGGGACTGTTTCTGTGTTGTACAACTCTATGACTCAATGCCTATAATACAGTCACTAGTGTGGAGTGTTACACTCTACAGAGGTGAGGGTTTGACTCTAAAGAAAGAGGATGAGATCTTTGGAAATGTGCAACAAGTGCTGCTCAAAATCATTTGGATGAACAGAAAGACCAACAGGTGAGTCAGATTAAGACTAGCGGTTCAGGAATTGAACAAGCTGGTAAGTATGGTGAAAGAGATAGAGATAGAAGGTAATCATTACAGGCATTGGAAAGAAAGGCCTAGCACCCTAGTTCTAGCAACAACTGAAGGAATACTTGCAGTTAATAAACAGAAAAGGATGAAGAAAAATTCAACAGTGTATTACATTGAGATGTGGGCTGAGGGAAGCTTGAAGGAAGCCACAGAGGAAAAAATGATGCTAATGACTGCAGTAGGCCTACAAACAAGCAAATTCATAATGGTGGCTTGTAGCTTGTCCCACCCTTATATGGTCATCACTGTAAATGGGTGAGAGCAGGGTAAGGCACTAATCTTTAGCTTGCTGTTCCAAATGTCATTTGAAACCTTTCTTTAAGCAAAGCAGATCAGAACTTCATAGCCCTAAAAACCAAAATGCCACTTATCTCAATTAAAGCTGCATGGTACACTGGCTGCCAGTTTACTGACAATAATTTGTTTATTTTATTATGGGATGTGGGCATTGCTGACTGGGCCAGCATTTATTGTCCATTCCTAGTTGCCCTTGAGGAGGTGGTAGTGAGCTATCTTCTTGAATCACTGTGGTCCACGTGCTGTAGATTTACCCAGAATACCCTTAGAGAGAGAATTCCAGGATTTTGACCCAGTGACAGTGAAGGAAAAGTGATATATTTCCAAGTCAAGATGGCAAGTGGTTTGGTGGGGAACCTGCAGGTGGTGGTGTTCCCATGTATCTACTGGCCTTGTCCTTCTAGATGGAAGCGGTCGTGGGTTTGGAAGGTGCTGACTAAGGACTTTGGTGAATTTCTGCAGTGCATCTTGTAGATCGTACTCACTGCCACTACTCCTGAGCAGCAGTGGTGGAGGGAGTGGATACTTGTGGATGTGGTGCTAATCAAGCTGGCTGCTTTCTCCTTGTGTCAAGCTTCTTGAGTGTTGTTGGAGCTGGACCCATCCAGGCAAATGGGGAGTGTTCCATCACACTCCTGACTTGTATCTTGTAGACGGTGGACAGTCTTTGGGGAGTCAGGAATACTCCTGCAGTATTCCTAGCCTCTGACCTGCTCTTGTAGTCACTGTGTATGCGGTGAGTCCAATTGAGTTTTTGGTCAATGATAACCCCCAGGATGTTGACAGTGGGAGTTTCAGTGATGGTAATACCATTGAATGGCAAGGGACAGTGGTTAGAATGTCTTTTATTGGAGATGGTCATTGTCTGGAATTTGTGTGGTACGAATATTACTTGCCACTTGTTAGCCCAAGCCTGGATGTTGTCCAGATCTTGTTGAACATGGACTGCTTCAGTATCTGAGGAGTCATGAGTGGTACTGAACATTGTGCAATCATCAGCAAATGTCCCCCTTATGACCTTAAGATGGAAGGAAGGTCATTGATGAAGTAGCTGAAGATGGTTGGGCTGATGATACTACCCTGAGGAACTCCTGAAGAGTTATCCTGGAGTTGAGGCAACTGACCTTCAACAACCACAACCATCTGCATGACTGCAATCTGCAGAAAGTTTGCCCCCATTTTTGCTAGGGATCCTTGATGCCACACTAAGTCGAATGCAGACTTGATGTCAAGGGCTGTTACTCTCACCTCACCTCACCTCTGTTGTCTATATTTGAACCAAGGCTGTAATGAGGTCAGGAGCTGAGTGGCCCTGGCAGAACCCAAACTGGGCGTCACTGAGCAGGTGCTGCTCACAGTTTCTGAACTGATTGTTTCCTTGGAACAATTGAACTTCTTCTGCTATCACAGGAGTGTTGAATCAAGGCTTGTGTGATTACTCAAAGGTGGGAAACGTTGGTTGTGAATTAAATACACATTTTCAGTTCCTTCACACTCTTTGTGTTGTAATGTTACATATTGCATATCTTTAATCTTGGGAGTTTCACCTCTGAAGGCTGTAACTCATGTTTGTTCAGCCCTGGCATTTGATCTGATAGAATAGTGGCAATCTCATTTATTCATTCACGGGATGAGGGGCGTCACTGGCTAGGAAGCATTTATTGCCCATCCCTAATTGCCCAGAGGGTAGTTAAGAGTCAACCACATTGCTGCAGGTCTGGAGTCACGTGTAGGCCAGGTAAGTTTCCTTCCCTAAAGGTCATTAGTGAACCAGATGGGTTTTTCCTGACAATTGACAATAGATTCATGGTCATCATTAGATTCTTAATTTCAGATATTTTATTGAATTCAGGTTCCACCATCTGCCGTAGTGGGATTTGAACCCAGGTCCCCAGAATGTTGTCTGGTCGCTGGATTAATAGTCCAGCGATAATACCACTAGGCCATCACCTCCCCCGCTAATTGATCTTACAAGATCTTACTTGTGTAAAGCTTAAACTTAATGACATGTGCATTGACATAAAAATATTCTGTCAAATTTGGATTGACTAAATCATTGATTTCTCGTAGGATTGCCTGTAGTATCTTTTCCAATGGAGGGTGCTCTGTTGGATCTCATGAACAGCTTTTTGCTACTCAGGAATTATATTTTGCTTTTGCACATATTCTGGAAGTGACCTATACTTTGACAGATGTAGCCTTCCTTCATCATGACTGGACACCAGTTTTGCTTGAGATTTTTTTTCGTGTTCTATCACACAGATACTGGCTTTGCTCTTTTGCCCCTAAATTATGTTGAATATATCTGAAGACTGTTTGTTGGCTAGGATACTCTCCCTTGTTCTCATGTGGTAAGGGTGTCATCACCCCTCAGGATTTGTCTGTGAGCTTTTCTGGTTTTCCTTCCAGCACAACTTGAACAGCTTTTTGCCAGGTCAAAACTTCTTTGGACCACAATAAATCCAACAAAGATTCATCAGTGATGCCAACAATTTTCATATGAATTCTGATTTCACACCTTCAGAGTTATGATTTTCCACTGAACTCTCTGGTAATTAATGAAATTGTAGATGGATTCCTTGGATATGGAATGATTCTATTGAATTTTCCCAATTTCCATAGTTTGTCTCAGATTAACGCAGCCATCAAAAGGTGTTCAAAGTTCCTCAAAAGTATCTGCGCCTTCTTTTATATTTAGTAATTGATTATATCATTAGCTATTGAGTAAAATGATGTGTTTACTTGTTCATCTTAAATTAAGTATTTGAGTTTTGAAGTCATTCTATATCTTAAGAGCCTTTTTCTCTCAGATGTGGTGTGCATGGGCGATCTGTAACATTGAATCTTTGATATGGTTTTATGTTTTCCTCTCATTTCTTCTCTATGTGGTTATTTATGCTGAACACTTAGACAGCACCTTCTAAACCCTTTCTTCCAGAAAGACAAAGACAGCAGGTACATGGAAACACCACAACCTGCAAGTTCTTCTCCAAACCACTCATCATCCTAATTTGGAAATATATCTCTGTTCCTTCAGTGTAACTGAGTCAACATCCATGGCATTGTTGGTCTACCTGCAGCATATGGGCTGTAGAGGTTCACGAAGGCAGCTCATCACCACCTTCTCAAGGGCTGTGGGGAGGTTGTGGCCAGGTAATGTTCAGAGGACCCATGTTCAAATCTCAGCATGGCAGATGGTGGAATTTGAATTCGATAAAAATCTGGGATTGATGATAAAGTCACTGCTGATTGTTGGGGAAAACTCCACCTGATTCACTAATGCCCTTTAGGGAAGGAAATCTGTCATTCTTACCTGGTCTGGTCCAGCTTTGGAGCTGGATCAAGGTGCACTGTAAGGCCAGGTGGAGGGATGGTGGAAGGAAAGGCACTTTAACATCTAGGTTGATGTAAGACCAAGGGAAATGACCTTGACTTTGATGCATTGGAGAACATGGTTCCAGGGTAGCTCAGTGTGCTTAGGAATGTTGAGAAATAGGACCTGGTGTGTGAGACAGTATGTGCAATGAAGCTTTGGACAGTATAAGCAGGAGGCAGCAGTCTAGTTGATATCGGAGATAGTAGGAACTGCAGATGCTGGAGAATCCGAGACAACATGTTGCAGGGCTGGACGAACACAGCAGGCCAAGCAGCATCATAGGAGCAGAGAGTCTAGTTGATATGTTCCTCTCCTCCAGCCTGATGTTAACTTAGCTTCCAGGCTGTAAATGCCCTTCAATGTCAATTGTAAGTCCAACACTTGTCCATTAACAGCAAAGTTGGGGGTATGGGTATCTTCTACTTAATGAAGATTTTAGCAAATATTTCAAAAGTTTTCAGGATTTATCTAATCGCTTAGTAAACTGTTGGAATACAACTGAACCACAGAAACCATCAAAAGTTTAGGGTCACCACTGCTTTTTGGCAAATTCATTGCAATCCTTCAGAATATTTGTTTGGGTGTTATAATTGGCATGAATATTACAAAGACAGGGGAGTGGAAAAGTTGTCACATTTCCATGATTGTTATTTCAGGGGGCACCATCTTGAATGTGAGCATCTGTCAATAAGTGCAACTCTTGCATTCAGGAGGAGAGGATGGATTCAACAAAAAGCTTGACTATTGTTTGAACTCAGCTGTATTTATTATTGAGCAGAATCAGTCTGAAGGAGATAATTCAACTGTCACAAGATGCAGTGGAATGGTTAAATGGGAGAAGACAGGAAGGGAGAAGCCTATAAATGTCACAATGCTCAAAAATGCATTAGACAGTCTAGTTTTAACAAGTATATTCCAGATATAGTCAAACAACAGATAAATGTTCCAATCTCAAATTAGTGACAGAACACAAACCTTTTATCCACACAGTAAAGATGCCTTATATCAATAAGCTTGAAGTTGTGTGTTTATTTACAGCATAATTGAAAGCTTTAAAGTGGTTCTGGACTCAGAGGCTGCCTTAAACAAAGTAATCTCACCATAATAAAGTAGACCATGATGTAGACTACGCAGTATGAGATTTCCCTGAATTTATAGTGGTAGAGTATAAAGGTAATGGCAAGCTGGATTATTCAAATAGATGTAGTTTATAATAGCTCTCACCTTCTATATTTTGTTGGTGGAGGAATTTTTGTTTCAGTGCAGTTGACATTTGTTGATGTTGAAGTATGCAGCAATTGTCAATGCCACACAATTTTTTTCGTACCTACAGTTCCAAGCCATTGGCACACATTGGACCCATTTATGTCAAGTGGTTAATGTTTTCTTTTCTTGACTAAATCTAGTCTATAAATATAAAGATCAATCACTAGGCCATTTACAGCAAACACTCTGTCAACTAGTTACATGCTGTCAAAAAAAACTTATTGACAAATCACACAATACACACAGTCTCATCACATAAAAAACATGCCAATTTGAATGTTATCTTTCACAAACAATATCTGACAATTAATGCAAGATTTGAAATTTTATAGGTCTCATCTCTCTCAGGGACATTTGAAAAGGAATACAAGGGATTACTCTGCAATGCAAGGGGATTTATCACTTCAGCAATTTGGCACTCATTTTATGCAATGGAAAATCCCACAAATTTTGGTCATTCTTAACAAAAACCTTTGTCCTTGCTCAAAAACCACCAGCCGTTTGTGTGGGAGTATTTGGTGATAAAACCCCTGTCTGCCATAAACTATCGGATTGAACATATTGAATGCCAATCAAAGGAAGCTAGCTGATGAGTCAAAGCTAAATTTTGCACCAGACCTCTTTGATATTGCTGGTGTTACCTGATGAAGCAGCATCATGCCATGGGATCTTTAGCATTCACCTGAACCAGTGGAACGGTAAGACTTTGGCTTAATGTTTTTTACTAGTGCCAATGCTGAACTTCTTCACCACTACTGACCCAGATAACATGATCAAATCCAATGATTAGTCTCAGCCTCCTGATTTAGAGTATCAACCGTCAACTATTATGCTTTCAACCAAGGCCAGAATGAATCTCTATACTTATCCTTCCTTAGAGGGTATGACTGAACGTAGAACATGGAACAGTACGGCACAGGAACAGGCCCTTCAGCCCAAGACGTTATGCTGAACATGACGCCAAATGAAACTAATCCCTTCTGCCTGGCATTGGTCCATATCCCTCCATTCCTTGCATATTCATGTGTTTATCTAAACATCCTTTAAGTGCCTCCGTCAAATATCTGCCTTCACCAACACTCCTGGCAGCATGTTCCAGACTCCTACCACTCTCTGGGTAAAAAAACTGCCCTTTCATCTCCTGTGAACTTTCCCCCTCTCACCTTGAATGCATGCCCTCTAGTTTTAGACATTTCAACTCTGGGAGAAAGCATCTGACTGTCAACCCTATCTATGCTTCTCATAATTTTATAGACTTGTATCAAGTCTCTCCTCAGCCTCCGCTGCTCCAGAGAAAACAACCCCTGCATTTTTCTAGCCTCTTCTTATAGCTCGTATCCTCGAATCCAGGCAGCATCCTAGTAAACCTTTTCTGCAGCCTCTCCAAAGCCTCCACATCCTTCCCACTGGAGAAGGTTCTGAGGAGATTTACCAGTTTGTTGCTGGGCTGGGGGGATTTTGTTATAAAGAGAGATTGAATAGTCTGGGGTTGTTTCCTTCGGAGCAGAGGGAATTGAAAAGGGTCATGATTGAGATGTATAAAATTGTGAGGAGTACAAACCGGGTAGACAGGAAAAAGCTTGTCCCCTTAATGGAGTGATCAATGATCCAGTGGAGCATAGCTTTAATAGGATGAGAGGGGATATGAGATTATTATTTTTTCACACAGAGAGTGGTGGAAATCTGGCATTCAATGCCTCTAAGGGAGGATGAGACAGAAACCCTTAGATGTACAGTTGTGAAGTTAAGGCATACAAAGCCAAGGGCCAAATACTGAAAAATGGGATTAAAATGCTCAGGTGGTTGTTTTTGCCAGTTGCAGACTCAATGGGCCAAAGGGCCCTTTTGGTACTGTAGACCTCCTATGACTTTATATATTATCAATGAGATTATCATTGTTGCTTGTGGCCCATTTAAGTATTAGCCTTGAACTTCCTTTTCTAATCATTTTTTAGAGTGTTTGAAACAAAATTAATTTGCTTCTACAACCCCTGTATAGCAGCCCAGACAGGGACACATTTATTGGTAGTGTTTGCCAATTTTTTTTCTGCATTCGTCGACATCCTTGGCAAGGCCAGCATTTATCATCCCTTAAACATCCCTGTCATATATCTGCATCCGCCACCACTTCTGGCAGCATGTTCCAGACTCCTACCACTTCCCTTAATGCCAGAGTGCAGTTAAGAATCAACTACATTGCTGTGCGTCTGGAGACAGGTGACTCCTTCCCTCAAGGACATTAGCGAACAGAGTTATTTGTTTTTTGAAAAATGACAAACAACCACTGAGTAGTTTCTGGGTAGGCCCATTTCTGAAGAAGGGTCCCGGCTGGAAATGTCAGCTTTCCTGCTCCTCTGATGCTGCCTGGCCTGCTATGTTCATCCAGTTCCACACTGCGCTATCTCTGACTCCAGCATCGGCCATCCTTACTATCACTGGGTGGTACTCATTGCCATTAGTGCAGCTCTTTATTCCAAGTTTTCACAGAATCATCATCATAGAATCCCTACAGTGTGGAAACAGGCCATTCGGCCCAACAAGTCCATACCGCCCCTCCGAAGACCTTCCCACCCAGACCCATTCCCCTACACCTGCATTTCCCATATCTAACCCATCTAACCTACACATCCCTGGGCACTATGGGCAATTTAGCATGGCCAATCCACCTAACCTGCACATTTTTGGACTGTGGGAGGAAACCCACACAGACATGGGGCAAATGTGCAAACTCCACACAGACAGTCACCCGAGGGTGGAATCAAACCTGGGTCCCTGGCCCTGTGAGGTAGCAGTGCTAACTGCTCAGCCACTATGCCTGGGGCTCTGGATTGCCCGTGCAGTAATATTACCATGATACCACTGCGTCTTCTGCTTTCTGTGTTAATTCTTTTCCTAAGGATGGTCTCTTGAGCATTCCTGATTTTAACTGCTCCACTATCTTTTCCCTGAAAATACAGTTGCTTCACAAAATTTGTAAAGGTAGATGACAAAATATTGAGTTGCAAATTGTAGAAAGTGCAACAAAATTAAACTTTTCCCCATAAAACACATTCCTCACTGAAGTCCTTAATACAATTTTCATACTGTTGATATTCTGGCATGGGCTGGAGGCTAGGAGCCAGCGTGGACTGGGTTGGAAGGACTATTATTCTGAACTTTTTATTTATCTATTTTCTAATTTATTCCTACAATCTGTAATGCTGGACTTCTTTATTTTTCCCCGAAGAACTTACACACAAGAATCTGTACCAATATGTGACAATAAAGCTCATTCATTTATTCAACATATGAATTCCATGTTGGGTATACAACCCAAGGGCAAAACATTTCATTTGATAAATTACAGAAAGTCCAACAGAATTCAATGTTTCTCCATGCAGCATGTTCCAAGTTGAGCATATACCTTCAGTTGCCTAGAACAGACACTCTGAAAATACCTTCACTACACCTCAGTGCCTATCTATATCTCACTTTTGTTGTTTAGGACACTCCTTAAAACCTACCTTTTGACAACGCATTCAGCCACCTGGCCTATTATTTCCTTATGTGGCTCGGTGCTAGATTTTGAATTACAATTTTCCTATGAAACATTTCGGGAAGTTTAGTTATATTAAAAGGTGCTATGTAAATATAAGTCATTGCTGGGATGCTAACTCATGAGGGTATATTTTTCCAGGTACCAGTAACCTTCTCTAAATGACACATTTCATCTTTGAGCTCTAGTAGGGCTAATATGAAAAATTAAGATTAGGATCACTTGGCATTGCTCTCATTCATTGTTTGCATGCTCAAACAAACTTTCCATGAGATGTTTCTGGATGCTAACTACGAACAGAAACACATAATGGGATATTTCCTTCGCCTTGTTAATGGCTTTGAGGCCAATGCTGTGTTTTTACAACCACACAGACTGAGATTAGCCTGTCTAACATAGATGACCAATTCAAAAATGGGACTGTCATGTCTCTTCAAAGAAAACATTGTACCGAGCCTCTGGTGCTCTTTGCGGCATTTTCTTTGCAAATTTTCGCAGCTATTTTAAAAGGTGACTGCTAGGAAGTCCATGCGTGAGGGAGACTTCCCTCAGTAAGAAAATGCTGGGTGTAATTGATAGAAGAAATCTGGCTTTTCTCGATCAAGACAAGAAATAAATTCTTGCTCCATTTATTCCAGGGCAGTATGATCTTCACAAACTCTATTTAGTTGTGTGTGAATGTCTGGTGACAGAATAGTGAATAAGCCACCATCACTCAGTGCTCAGTTGGCTAAATGTTTGCTTTACAATGTAGAAAACAACCAACAGGTGTGTTCCTCCACTGACTGAGGTTACCATGAAGGACCCTCTTTCTCAATTTCTACCCCTCCCTTGAGTATGGTAACCTTCCGGTTAAACCACCACCTTTCTCTCTCTCTCCAATGCCCTGTGGTGACTTTATCTTGACTGTAAGAACGGCCTGCCATAACAAGAAAACTACCTGATGAAACAGTCGATGCTAAAATTCTCATTGTACATATTCAACAGGCAGGAAATGCATTGCAAAAACGTGCAGATCTTGAGAACTGAGAATTTATTTTCCCTGGTTTTATTTATCTTTGCTTTTCAAGGCCAGATGGGTTAAAAGATTCTCCGGGGCTATCACGTGTCCAATGATCAGGTAATGTATATGGGGGAGGAAGAAAATTAAATGTTATTAGAGGGAGCTGACAGAAAGCCTTTCATGTTGATGATTAAACTGTAAATGAATGATATGGAGAGACAGGAACTGTTGTCTCCAAAAAACAGGAAGATACCACAGTGTACAACAACATTTCTTGGGGGATGGTGATGAGCTGGGGAGAAATTAAACCAGGCACACTTGACACGACTTAAACTCAAACAGAGTCAAGAAATGTTTCACATTTATAGATCGGGCACAGGTTGCTTGTCCTTTACCTGTAAATTATAAAACATGTCTGGGTTAATCTACATGCGTTGCAACAGAATCAAATACATTTTGTTTCCGATGCTCACTCTTAAAAAAAAGACAAAAAAACGTTCAAGGTTGATACTTAAATGAGCAACAAGGATAATCTCACAGACAATAGATGAAGTAGAAATACATGAAATCCTGAAAAGGTCAATAGTGACAATTTTTAGAAACAGCTTGCTCCTGAATTGGCTTGATTGGAATTTTAACCTGTGCATTTGCAGGACTGTGTGGTTTTGTAATGTTTTCTGTTCTAGAGTCCCTTTAATAAACTGAAGGCTATAACAAATTTAATAGCAGCTGTGATCTATGATGCATTATTGCACTTTGAATGCAGACATTATGTTTTTATTCTGTTTACGAATCCAGCAGGTGGTTTGTATTAGTGGCAGCACCTGCCACAAAGTGGGCCAATGTACAAAGAGCAAAATTAATTTACATTGGGAGTTCTGCTCATCATCCTGTGAGGATACTACGGTTTTAAGAGATGTATTTTGTCCTGTTTTTTTTAATGAAGAAAGGTTGAGACTGAGGCATTGAGCAATCTGCTCCAAAGTTAATAAGTAGCTTTTGAGGCCTTGGGATTTTTAAAAAAGTTGTAACAAAAGGAACAGGCTGAATGGGTGGAGTCAAGCTCCCACAGGACCAGAGATAACACAGTGTGGAGCTGGAGGAACACAGCAGGCCAGGCAGCATCAGAGGATCAGGAAAGCTGATGTTTATGGTCAGGACCCCAAGAAGGGTCCCAACCCGAAACGTCAACTTTCCTGCTCCTCTGATGCTGCCTGGTCTGCTGTGTTCCTCCAGCTCCACACTGTGTTATCTCTGACTCCAGCATCGGCAATTCTTACTATCTCCCATAGAACCAGGATTTTTTTAAGTTTTAGCCTTCAGTAGCAGTTTCTGGGGTCTAGAAGCTGGATGTGGAATCTTTTATTCCTCTCTCTGTTCCAGCTAAAAGCTGAGGCTCGCTTCCTGCTGTTAGAATTGCATGTGAGACATTCTACTTTACTGAATTTGCCTTTGTCAAGGATGTGTTTATGGAAATGTTACCAAATTGGAATAATTAACTAGTAGTACTCAATATTTTGTTCAGCATTTTGATAGAGTTACAGTTAAGCCCATTCTTTTTATTTTGTCTGTATTTTAATTATTCTGAATGAATAAAGTATGTTTTGCTTCAAGCCTGGTAGTTTGACCAATGGAATTGCATCTGGAACACAATGCCTTATAATAACCTTGAAAGTTGGGGTCTAGGCTATCTTCTTAATATATATTGAGGGGATTTGATCTGGTCCATGACAAACTGTCATGTGATTCTATGGAAACATCACAGCAGCAATAGAAACCAGGTTTGGGCAGATCCTTAACAAGAGTTTTAGCCAGCATCTGGGAGGAATACCAGACCACCACTCCCTCCCTGCATCTCACATCCACTATCCACTCTCCTAAGGAAATACCACATGGTTGGAATTAGGTAAATGCACCTTAGCACCAGGGCAGACAATGGATATTCATACATTTGCATTCCGGTGGGGTTTCACTTCATATTTAACAGGCTCAATGTCTGAGCTTGGAGGAATCTCAAACCCTAAAAACAAAGTTTAGGTGGGTGGAATTGAAGTTGCTTATCGGCGTAACCAAGGATCAACATCTAGAACATTTGCAGCCTGTTTTACACCACTATAAGATGGCCAGTTTGTGGGTGTTCATTTTGTCAAGGACTGATTACACTTCCAAGATGGGACAGAGGGGTCAGGATGGTGCTGCACTTCTGTTATGGAGCGAAATCCATTGCAGACAGAAGCAATGGTATTTTCTTTTCTTTGGCCAATTGTAAAGTTCTCTAGTACAAGAAATCAAAATTGAAGAATATTCTCGTGAGTGGAAATTAAAAGGCCACTAGGGAGTGGACTGTGAATCTCAGTTAAAGAGAGCATGATCATAACTGGTGCAGAAAAGTGTAATATTAATCCAATAGAGAGTGCTATGCTGAGGTGAGGGCTGAGCAGAAGGAAGTTTTACGTTCTTTAAAACTGTTCATTCATGGGATCAGAGCATCACTGGCTAGCGCCAGCATTTATTGCCCACCCAATTAAGAGTCCACTACATTACTGTGGTTCTGGAATCACATGTAGGCCACACCAGGTAAGGATGACAGTTTCCTTCCCTAAAGTGGATTAATGAACCAGATGGTTTCCAACAATGGTTCATGGTCATCATTAGGCTTTTAATTCCAGACGTTTATTGAATTCAATTTCCACCATTGGCCATGGAGGAATTTGAACCTGGGTTCGCAGAATATTACCAGCATCTCTGGATTAATAAGCCAGTGATAATACCACCAGGCCATCACCTCAGCTTGTATTTAACCTACCTTGTAACAGACCTAAAATGCTTGATCCTCATGTTAAATGGAAATAAAATGTTACTCTCCAAATCACTATGACCAGCATTACCTTGAGAAATGTTGCTTGGCTTGAGATCAGTCAGCTACTTGAGATTTCCAGTTAACAGATCTTGCTGCTTCTCCAGGATAGCCATGGTTCAAGCAATCAACAGCATCCTCACAGATAGTAGGAACTGCAGATGCTGGAGAATCCGAGACAACAAG
>NC_063340.1:11347848-11388774 GCF_021869965.1 Rhincodon typus
AAGGTGCAGGGCTGGATGAACACAGCAGGCCAAGCAGCATCATAGGAACAGAGAGGCTGACGTTTTTTTGTTTTTTTTTCCTGATGAAGGGTCTAGGCCCGAAACGTCAGCCTCTCTGCTCCTATGATGCTGCTTGGCCTGCTGTGTTCATCCAGCCCTGCACCTTGTTGTCTAGCATCCTCACATGCTGTTTAAGTTGGTGTTCCCTTTCAAAGCGTGTTTTTGTTTGCATCCCAGTCCTGAAGGGCGTGAGAGGAAAAGTTTAAACTCTGTGTCTGCTATGCAGTCTGCTTTGGTTGTGACCTCAGTATGTGTCTAAACCACAGAATCTTCACTCTCTTCAAATGCGGCCAGCAAACACCACCACCTGTAGCTCTTCCATTATTTATTCTGGTACAGAGTCACCAGACTCGAAACATTAACGCCTTGTGTCTTCCCACAGATGCTGCTGGACCTGCTGAGTTTCTCCAGCAATATCTGTTTTAGTCTCGCATCTCCAGTTCTGTATTTTGTTTTGCTTTCAATTATTTAATTGGTTTTACACATTGCCTGCTTTATGCATTTATTTTGGAGACTTAAGGACAGGAAAGCATAGGGATAGGTACACAATACTGCCGTTTGCACTTGCAGGGCCAAGCCTGATTATTGGGTACCAACTATGAACAATACAGTCTAGCTTAAAAATGGTCTCAAGATACGGACAGTTACAGTGGGGTCCCAGTGTATTGGGCTAATTGTGTCTAAGTAATGAGGTAACCACTCAAGCTTAGCCTTAATAGGTCATGTAAAATTTGAAATTTTTGGCTTGCCCCTTTCATGTTATATACATTTACAATAAAGACAAACATATGCAGATAAAGCATATGCCAACCATGTGTTCTGAAAGCCCTCACAATCCAACAGAGGTGAATGATTAACTTGTTTCCACCCCAAGTGGCCAACAGGAGGCCTACTAATGTTAGAATGCAAATTCTTGCCTTTTACAGTGTTTGATTGGTTAAATGTTTGTGATAATATAACATTATAACCAGCAAAATGCACTGAAACAATCAATCAATGAAGGCTCATAAATGCATATGGGCATGCTGTCCATTTATTTTCACACTGGTCAGAGCTGGAGGTACTCAACGGAGACAAAGAGCATTAAAAGTATGCAATCACACTGAGGTAAAGAAGGTGAAGAGATAAGATAGAGAAACAAAGTTGGCCTGAATTAGCAAATGGGTGTATAATGCAAGGTCCTTGTTTCCACTTGTTGTGACCGTTGAATGGCACCAAGCAAGTATGTTGGCAATGTTTAACAAGCCATTCATCTCTTACCTGTTCCCAATAAACAGAAACCCTTGTTTGAACTATGGACGCATTAGGCTTATTTGCAGTCTGTTATCAAGGAGATTAATCTCCTTATCACCAGCATATTAAATTCATTATAAAGTCTATTTTATATTTACATTTAAAGCAAAAATGTGAACCTAGATGTAGCTCTTTTGATTCAGAACCAATTTATTGTGAATTATTTTCATTTTAAACAATTTAGTTTCAATTTTCAGTTATGTATTTATTCACAGACCAATGTTAATTTGGTCACTATGTAAATTTGGTTCATGTGAACACTATACAGTTGAAACCACCTGCGCAGTGTTTTCAGCTTATATAATGTGATGTAATTAAAAGTAAATTAGAACAAAGCATCAGAACCATGTGACTGATATGCATTATCCATTGACCTTTAATATACACAAGGTGCTTTTACATAGCTTTCTTCAGAAACAGAGAGCTAGTATGACTTAATAGGCCAAATGCCCTGCTTTTGCGTTGTAATCCTCTTTGACTCTCGAACAGATGGACCAATTTTGGCTTAGAAAGAAACTCACGATATTATTGTAAGTTTATTTATATGTCATCCTTAACCTTGTAAAACATCCTAAGGGATGTCATGGGAACATTGTCTGAGAACAGTTCATACAAAGCTACCTGAGAAGATATTAGGACAAATGACCAAAATCTTGATCGAAGAAATTTGTACGAGTATCTGAAATTTATGAGCAGGAGACATAGAAACTAAAAGCAGGAGTAGGTCCTTCGAGTCTGCTCTGCCATTCAGTACAATGCGACATGAGGATTTCCGAAGTAATGATGAGCTAAACAACTGCCTCACCTGAGAATCTAAGGAAAGTTCTTAAACTCATTAGAATTCAAAATATGTTAAGGACATAGTTACACCGGTGTGACAAGACCACAATCTTGTGACTCTACATAATGGTCACAAGTACTTTCTTCATGCTTCTTCTTTGCCAGCTATTTGTTAATTTGTCCACTGCAAAAAGCCCACATCAGAAGGGGCGACAATGGCAAAGTCATTGGACTAGTAATCCTCAAAACCAGATTAATGATCCAGGGAACTGGGTTCAAATGCCGCCATGGCTCCTGGTGGAATTTCAATTCAATTCACAAAACTGTGAAATATAAAGTTAATTGCCACAAACATCTGGTTCACAGTTGCCCTTTTAGGGAAGGGAAAATCTGGCATTCTTACCGGGCCTAGCCTACACGTGACTCCAGGCCGATAGCCTGTGAAATGGTTCACTCATTAGCTTCCTCAGTTCAAGGGCAATCAGGGATGGGTAAGCCTTGCCAATGACACCCACATTCTGCGAAAGGTCAAAGAAAAGGAGAGACTTTAAGACATCGGTGCATAAATAGGCCATTCAGCCCATCGAGCCTGCTCCACAATTCAATGAGATCATGGATGATCTGATAATCCTCGGTTTCACTTTCCTGCCTTTTCTCCATAACCCTTGATTCCCTTACTGATTAAAAATCTATCTACCTCAGCTTTGAATATACTTAACAATGCAGCCTTGACAGCCTCTTGTAGTAAAGAATTTCACAGATTCGCTCTTCTCTGAGAGAAGCAGCTCATCCTGATCTAACTGAGTCCCTTACTCTGAGATTACGCCCTCTGGTCATAGACACTCTCACAAGGGGAAGCAACTGCTCAGCATTTATCCTGTCAAATTCTCTAAGTATAGGAACCTAGGAACAGAAGAACAGGAATAGGTCATTCAGCTCATCGAACCTGCTCTGTCATGCAATGTGATCATTGTGGATTGAACACTTCAACTCTTTTTTCCATAATCCATTACACCATTGATAATGAAAAATTTATAATCTGTTACAACTCCAATTTAAATATGGTCAAAGAATGAGCTTCCACAGTCCTCTGGTGCAGAGAATTCCAAAGATTTACCATCTTACATGTTTTGATAGATTCTTTGGTCTCCAACTGTTCAGGCCAAATGTGCTCAAACTCTCCTCATAGCAAAATCCCTCCAAACCCAGGACCGACCTCCATGATTTCTCAGGATTGCCTCCAATGCTAGCGTATATTTCCTTGGATAAAATTCTAGCTGGGGCCTGACAAGTGTCTTGTGTAGTTTCAGCAAGTCTTCCTTATTTTTACACTCTATTCCTTTTGAAATAAAGACAAGCTTTTTACTTGCTTTCTCTATTACCTACTGAACTTGGGTGCTAAGTTTTATAAATAATCTTGGCCCCAACATTGATACCTGTGGCACTCCACTAGTCACAGGATGCCATCCTGAAAATGACCCTTTTTCCCAACTTTCAGTCTTCTATTAGTTTGTAGTTTTACTATCCTCCTACACTTTGCCAGAGTTGAAGGATTCTTCAATAATTACTACCAAGGCATCCACTATCTCTGTAGTTACTCCCTTTAATATTCCAGGATGAAATGAACCAACTTCAGGGGATCTATTGGTCTTTAGCTTCATTAGTTTCCTTAGTATTTTTTCTCTCTTAATAGTTATTGTATTTTTCCCTCTCCCTCCTATGCCCCTTGATTATTTAATATTTTTAGAATACTATTAGTATCTTCTACTGTGAAGACTGATGTAAAATATTTATTCAACTCCTCTGCCATTTCCTATTTCCCCATTATTATTTCCTCCCAACCTCATTATCTAAGGGGACTATATTCAGTTTGGATGTTCTCTTCCTTTTATATACATAAATAAGCTGTTGCTGTCTGTTTCACTATTACTTGGCAGTTTACCCTCAAAATTTATTTTCTTGGTCCTCATTAATTTTTTTGGTCATGTTTTGTTGCTTTATAAAACTTTTCTAATCTCTGGCCTACCTCTAATTCTTACCACATTGCATGTTTTAATTTCAATTTAATGTTGTCCTTAACTGCCTTGGTTAAGAACATAAGATAAGAACAAGGAGCAGGAGTAGATAATTAAGTCCCTTGAGCCTGTTCCACCATTTGCTCTCACCTCGGCTTCAACTCCACTTTCCTACCCATTCTCCGTAGCACCTCAATCCATTCCTGATTAAAAATCTGTTCGTCTCCTCCTTATATTTACTCAATGTTCTGGCATCCACCATACTCTGGAGTAGTGAATTCTACATGACACTTTGAAATAAGTAATTTCTCTTCATCTCTGTTTTAAATCTGCTACCTCTTACCCTAAAACTATAAACCTCTTGTTCTAGATTGCCCCAAAAGAGGAAACATCCCTGTAAGTTTACTTTGTCAATCACTTTTAGTATCTTTTATACCCCAATTATGTCTGCTTTCATTCTTCTAAACTTCAGTGACTATGAACCCAAACTACTCAATCTTTCTACAGTGGACAAACACCTCATCTCTGGAATCAATCCAGAGAACTTCCCCTGATTTAAATGGTCATTGGATAAACATATGGATGATAATGGAATAGTTTAAGTTAGATGGGCTTCAGATTGGTTTCACAGCTCGGCGCAACATCGAGGGCCGAAGGGCCTGTACCGCGCTGTAATGTTCTATGTTCTATATGTTCTATGAACGGCCTCCAATGCAGCTACATTCTTCCTCAAGTAAGGAGATCAAAATTGTATGCAATATTCCAGGTGTGGTCTTAATCATGCCTTGTACGGTTGCAGCGAAACTTTCCTACTTTTACCAATTCCTTTCGCAATAAATGCCACAATTCCATTTGCCTTCCATTATTACCTGCTGTACATGCATACTTGTTTTCTGTAATTCATGCATGAGGACACCCAGATCTCTTTGCACGGAAGCACTTGTAAGTTTCTCTCCATTTAGATAATAAGTTACCTTCCTATTCCTTCAACCAAAATGGATAACCTCACACTTATCCACATTAAACTGCATCTGCCAAATTTTGGCTCATTTATCTAACCTATCCATATCCATTTGTAAACTTCTTATTTCTTCATTGCAACTTAATTAACCACCTATTTTAGTGTAAGCTGCAAACAATGGTAGTTTTATGGTCACCACAACTGAGATTCAATTTATGTTTCAGGTTTATTATTTGAAAGTAATTGAACCTGTTTCCCGAGGGTCATACAGTGGCCCTCTGGACTTTTCACATTACCACTATGACACCAGTAAGATAAGATCATTTTTCAGTTCAGTGATGTTCACCCTATTACAGACCTTCCTTTTGTCCTTATTCCATCCAGACCTTACTCAAAATCTCTAACTTTGCTCAATTCTGATGAGAGGTCACTGAGTTAAAACATTAACTCTATGTCTGTCCACAGATGTTGTGATAATCTGTTGAATGCTTCCAGCACTTTCTGTTCCTGCTTTGATTTTGGATTGCCAGCATCTGCAGTGTTGTGCTTTTTAAGGTGGTTTCTGGAGCTGATTGAAAGACAGGAAAATGATTCCAGTTTGAGCTCTGAAGTGAGATGTCAACATCATTACTGAAAATAGTCATCTGCCAGTACCAACTCACAGGTACAGATCTCAATCTGTGCCACCTGACCTTATTCCAGGTACAGAATTTGTGTACACTTTGGAAAACTTATAAGCTCAATAATTGTAATGGAGCAGAATGATTTTGAGACATTGAAGGTAATAAAGTTTTACAATAATAATCCTTTTGGAAAACTCATTGTACATTAATGACTTACGTTGCAATTAATGATCAAATTAGGGAATAAATTCAGGGGAATAGCAGACACACCTTGAATGTTAAAAACCAGAACTTGCTAATTGATTTATGTCTCTGCAATTTGCTTTGTATGAACAACACCTTCACCTATTATTTTTGAGAATGCAAGCAGAGTATTAGGGCGGGAACCTAACAATGCAAGTACCTTTCCAATGGTGTAATAGTTGTTAGTGCAATAACAGTTAACCTCTCTGGCTCAGAAAATGAACAATTCAAATCATAGAATCTCTACAATGTAGAAGCAGGCTATTCAACCCATCCAGTCTACACCAACTCTCGAAAGGTCATCCCATCCAGACGCACCCTAACCCTGTAACCCTGCATTTCCCACAGCCAATCAACCTCATCTGCGCTTCCCAGGGCATTATGGCAATTTACTATGGCCATTCCACCTGACCTGCATACCTTTGGGCTGTGGGAGGAAACTGGAATATCTGGAGGAAACCCACACAGACATGGGGAGAACATGCAAACTCCACCCTAGAATGTCACCCTAGGGTGGAATCAAATCCACGTCCCTGGCACTGTGAAGCAGCAGTGCTAACCACTGAGCCACCATCCACCCAAATTGATTGAGTCTGTGTGCTAAAATCTGGCAGGTGGAGCACAATGTGGGAAATTATGAACTTGTTCACTTTGGTGGGAACAATGAACAAGCAGAGCATTATTTAAATGGAGGTGACTGTGGAATTCTGGGGTGTGGAGGAAGTTTGTGATGACTAACTAAATGTAAGTACGCAGATACAACACATAATCACAAAGGCTAATGGGATGTCATCCTTCATTACAATGTGAATTGAATATAAAAGTAAGCAAGTTAGCCTTCAGATCTACAGGGCATTTTTAAGACCACATCTCGAATACTCTGTGTAATTTTAGTCTTCTAGTTTAAGGAAAGATGTAAATGCATCTGTGGCAGTTCAGGTGAGGTTTACTAGATTGATATCTGGAATGAATTGGTTGTCTTGTGAGGATAGGTTAGATATGCTAGGTTTATTTCTATTGGAGTTTACAAGTAAAGACTGACTTGATTGAAATATACAATATACTAGATGGTCTTGACAAGGTAAATGTGTAAAGGATGTTTCCTCTTCTCTCCTCTTTCATGTTCCTGCATGTAGTTCATTATTGTTAAAGATTTTCATACTTTCAAATACTAAAGTTTAGAATTCTTAAACTTTTCTTTTTGGTCCCTTTTGCTTTTTACTCATTTTCAAAATAAATAGTCTTTCTGTCCCTCTTGCTCAGGAGCTGATTTGAGCTTGATTCACCTTCCTCTCCTTCTGTTCCTCTGCTTTCTCTTGTTGGAGCATCCAGAACTAGAGGGCACAGTTTTAAATTTAGACTTTGGCCTTTTCAGGCCGAATGAGGAGAATTTCTTTTCTGCCAGAAGATTGTGCGACTTTGGAACTCAGCCTCAGAAGGTGATGGAGGCGAGGTAATTAAATATTTTCAAGTCAGGAGTAGATAGATTCTTGTTAGGCAACAAATTCAAGAGTTATCCAAGAAAGTTGGGAATGTGAAATTTGAAAGACAAGCAGGTCAGCCATGATCTTATTGAATGGTGAAGCAAGCTTGAGGAGTTGAATTGTCTACTTTTGCTACTACTTTGCATGTTCATTTCATATATCTGCATTGTTGTTAGAGATTTTCATAACTTCAAATATTAAATATCACACTTTTTCTTACTTTTCCCTTTGCTTTTTCTCTTTTTCTTAAGCCAGGCTTCCTACTCTTGTTATGTACCTGATTTGACTCTAAATCACCATCCTGCTCTTCAGTTCTTCTGTTTACTTCACAATCCATAAATCATTGGTAAAGGAGATACACTGTTGGTCCTGCATTTCTAAGTTTCAATGTTCGCATTGATAGGGAAATTTCCTACGTAAACGAGTCACACTGCAATCACGTTGTGTTTGGCCATGTAGCGAGTGCTTCAACTAGTGGGCAGGTTGCTTAGTTGGTATTTTCATTAGAAATTTCTGTTATAAACATGGATATAGGAATTTACAATGGAATTAGGTGTTGGGAACAGCACACAGGTTTAAGATTTTAAAAGCACTTTAATAATATTTAAATGAAGTTTTAACATTTTAATGTATTTTAATAATTTGAGGCATTCAAGAAAGCATGGGATGATTATTTTTCTTGAAATAGTGTGCAAGGATATGGGGAAAGCTGGAGATCAATGCTAATTAATGATGCTTATTTAGCCAGGCAGGGGTGATGGACCAAATGGCCTCTGTCTACACTGTGACAATACTGCGGGAGGTTGGTTTAGCTGAGTTGGCTGGACGGTCGGTTTGCGAAACAGTGTGATACCAACAGTGTAGGCTCAATTTCCACGAGCAGCTGAGGTTACCATGAAGGACTCTCCTTTTCATCCTCTCCCCTCTCCCTTTTGTTAAATCACTGCCAGCTTTCTCTCTAATGACAGAGCAGACTATGGCGACGACACATCAACTACACTTCTGAGATTCTGTTAATATTAATGACTTAAATACAGCACAAAAACTGTCAGAATTAACATCAGGAGAAAATCTGACTGCCTTGGTACAATTACCCTTTTCACTTGAACACAATACTCAGGCTTGACTCTTCCTGTGCACACAATGGCTGGTTAGTAAACCTGTATTTATGTGTATACAAACAGCTTGATTGCTTGAGCTGGGAAACCCCATTCTCAATGACAATTTAGATTTGGATCAACCCTTGGGGGTTTGTAAAGTTGCATCTTGACCTAAAGGACTGAGGAATTGGTCAAAACTGGCAGCTCTCTTGGTATGTTTCCTGTAGGATTAAATGACTTGTGATATTGTCAAGTGGAAATATCATTGGCTTGGCTTTCCCTTCCCCCTCCCCCAACAAAAAGGGTGGCCTGAGTGTGTATGGACTGGAAAGGAGAAAAATTCCCAAAATTTCACTAGAATATTTATCCTGTTCAGCCAACATCCGGCTTCTCGCATTCTGTTCTTCCCTACCATCATTCTGCTTTTCTGCCCTGCTTACAGAATGGTACAGCAGCAGTGGAACCTCCAGAGTCAATGGAAGCTATTACCACTGTAAAATATCATTGTTTGCCTTGCAAGTGACTGTTAATTTTATATAGATTCTCAATTTACTTATTAGCATTGTGCTATTTGTTCACTGATATATTTCACTATTTTTCTATTAGCAATGTTAAGACAATAGTGAATGTTCCAGCAGGGTTTGATCTTTCACAACTTATTCGAGCAAAGATGTGAGCTAAATGCATAATGAGCTCAAGACTCTTCGTCCAGCATAACCTCTGCTGGAGTATTCATATCATTTGAGGAACATGGGATTAGGAGCAGACCACATAGCCCCTTGAGCTTATTCTGCCATTCAGTGAGATCAAAGCTAATCTGTGACCCAATTCCATATACCCGTCTTTGCCCTAAATCCCTTAATACCTTTCATTAACAAAAATCTATCAGTCCCAGTTTTAAAATTAGCAATTGATCTAAGCAATCATGGAAGAGAGTTCCAAACCTCTGGTACTTTGTTCAATGGGAACCTACCGTTTGTGTGAAATCTGCTGGCTAAACTCTCATTGATTGGGTTTTTGGAGAATATGTGTGTTAATTTCATTGTAATGATATTGCTAGAAAGGTATTCAGCTAGCTGCAAATTACATTGCAAGAATATGCGTGTGCCAACATAATAATTTTCAATGCTCCAGGAACATAATCTCAGTTTACATTTCATGACTATTTACAAGATCAGATTTTTATGTTCCCACTTTGAATTCAGAAACTCATTGCCTGTACTCATTGTTCATCCCTAGTGACCCTGAGGATATGAAGAATCAATCAGACTGTGTGGGACTGCAGTGATATGGTGGTCAAGCTAGTTGGGTGTAGTATGTTCCTATTAAAATTGATTTGAAAAATCCACCCAGTTCTCCAATCTGTTAGTTATCATACCATTTTTTGATGTTAGCTGCAAATTATCAGATGATTGAATCAAATTTCATATGATGGTACAATGATTGAACTTATAATCACTAAGCCATGTCCAGAGTCATAGCTATTGATTGGTCATATCTATGATCAGTTTTTTTTATTCTATCATAATGGTGGGATTGTTTCCTCGATGTTGACTGTTTATAAATGTACAATTTTCCTTATAATTGTCAAATCATCAGACTTTTGTCAAAACTACTTAAAATTATTTTGTAACTTGCATTGCATTAGTATACAATGTCAGTACACCTTTGACATGAGCCAAATCCAATATATACCACAATAAATCTATGGTATGTTTTAAACACAGTTATGGGCGTTTGGAAGTTTCTGCAGCACTTCTGTTGGTAGCTATACAGATTGGGAGTTGGAATATAACTGTGCAAGTGGTATGTCTTCAGTTAAAATCTTGCCCAAAGAGTTGACTGGTTTCAGCCAGGATGGAAGCAGTGGAATTAACACTGAACTGAATGTCAATTGTAGCTTCAACATTGCCTTCCTGACTGAGTGGGGGCAAGGGATGTGGAGGGGGAGGGGTGCAAAACAGGTTGTAACTCCCAACAGTTGGTGAAAACTCTGAATGGAAATGCAAGAGTCCAATATAATGTCAGAGTAGGGTTGATCTGGTGGATAAATCCCCTCTAGACAAACAAGATGGGTGGAGCGTCCTTTAGATTCAAAAAAAAATTGGACGGTGCAAACAGTACTTAAGAAAAGGTAGTGAATTTGTACATTCGGGAGGTAGGCTTGGACAGGGCTGGTGGGGGCAAGATTCCGGGGGTGGGAATAAGGAGAGGCTCGTGGGCAGATTGGATAGGTGTGGTGTGTGGGGGGTGGGTGTAAGGGGCTATAGAGCAGGTGAAGAAAAGTGGAGCTCGAAATTCGGGTAGGATAGTAAAACAAAAAGCGCTTGACGTGTTTGCAAATTATTGTTACATTGTATGAATAAACTGACACAGCGTTGTCTCATCTGACAAAAGCAATAGTCTTAAACAAAACATGAACAACTGTTGCTGTGTCCAGTGAGCTCTGACAGTGGAGACTTCAGTACACTGATGGCGACAGAAAATGAAGCTGTGTAAAAACAAGACAGACACTTTTATTGTCTTTCGTTATTACTTTTTGTTTTGTTAATTCTCCAGGTGAATGTTACTTTAAAAAACAGATTAACTTTACAATATGCCACATCCGGCATATACATGCTACTCTGGCAATATGTGAGGTCGTTCCACGTCTGGATAGGAGACGAGCTGTTCAAATGAGTACCTGAGCGTCTCATCTGTAACTGACCTGCTGGCAAATATGAAATATCAAAGCTTGTCAGCACCCCGAATGGGAACAAAAGGAAAAGCTGCGTTAATGATTAACTGTGCTAAAAGCCCTAGCTTTTGTATTCCCATGGTGCGTGGACTATTTCGTCGCCATGTGACATGCTGAGGCTACTTTCCAGAAGATTGAGAAAAGCTAGTGAGCAAACACAGGTGCTGTAGAGTCAGCACCGCTGTCAGGGACAACCACAAACAGCACTAGCTATGTCTGGATAAATTAGCTGCACTGTTTGCAACCCTTTTCTGCTTCCTGGCGATCACACATTTCAAGTCCAACGCCTCTCACCCATACACCCACCACCCCCATTCACTGGTCCCCCTTCCCAACTTCATTCACACACAGAGACAGAGAGAGAAAATGGTATTTAGTTTTAAAAATAAAACCCCATTCCCCTTCTTGAAAGAAGAAAGGCGCCCCAAACATCTATGTGTTCCAAAATGCACACAGGACCCGGGTGAAATGAAGTCCTAAAATACCGCCGAGTGCTTACCAGACGGAAACAAATTTAACGATATTGTATTTACCCCAACGGAAAGCCACTGAGGATCAAATTGTGCCATCAACAATCTCAACCTTTGTTTGAGAAAACACTATTTGTCTCTGATATTTTATAAGAGGGAAGGGAACGGAAGGGAAAGGGGTGGCGGTGAAATCAAATAATGTGCTTACATAGTACAGTTTGACTAAAGCCCTGAGATTCTCTGCGTTAAGTTAGAGACCAGGTCAATAATTGGAGCTCTACAATCCACCTAGTGGTGCCCAGAATGTTTACTCCTTACTCTAGACTGCAACCAGACTCCAGACTGTCATACGCTGTTCAAATATTTATATTTATATATTACTGCAATGTGTTCAAATCCAAAGCCTCTGCAATTAAATTGGCCAATAAAATACAGTCTATCAGTAAAAGACGATAAAAGAGTTTTAAGTCAACACTAAGAACCAACAGGAAAAGAAATAAAGATATTAAAAAAAGTTGCAGAAGGACTGAAAACAATCAGCGCATCATGGACTGAGTACACAGACAATAAGGACAACAGGAGCTTAATTATATCTAAATAACATCATTTAAATCATCTGGGAGCTAAGTCGCTTAAAATATAAACACGCCACTAAATTTTTGAATAAGTAAATAAAACATTTCGCCGACTGTACTGAGAGAAAGCCCAGCCATTGAATAAAGCTCTGCATAAACTGCTCACAAAAATCCCAATTGTCTGATAGGGTTTTCTTTTAAACTAGGCGTTCAGTTTCTGACCCTCCTAGTGTCTGAAATGCATGTAAATATAGTCTTGTATGTGTAAGAGATGTCCTTGGTTTGTTTGGACAGAGTCAAACTCAAATGTTTCTTTGTTTCCTTGATATGCTACTGTACAGAACCGAACTGCGTTCGTTGACTATGGACTGGCAGTTAAAATATTCCATGATTGTAAAAAAAAAAAGGAAACAACCTTCCGGGTTTTGTTTTAGAGGTGGAATAAATAATTTTATTTTAGCTGTTCAGTTTGAAAGGATCTCCCACCTTTTTTTTTATTCTGCAGTTGAATTTTGAAGAAATCGTGCTGGGTACTTTGAGGCACCATTAATGATTAATCAAACTCTGGGGTTGTGCAGTCCAAAAATAGCCGGCTAAAAGTCTGACTTCTAAGAGTGATAAGGTTTTAGAGAACAGAAAAATGTGACTGTATGTTTTGCAAAGCTTGATGTTTGGTTGGTGTAGAGAATAATTGTAATGTTGGAAGTATAGTTCATTATTGTTTAAAAAGGTAAACTAATAATGTAAAGCAGGTCTCCATGTTTTTTTTTCCAAAAAATGAGCTGAGTTCACCTGGAACATGACAAAACATAGGCCAAAAATGTTTGCTCAGGCAAACTTAGCTGAAGTTAACCTTGTTAACTATCCAGGGCTATTTCTAGGCCTTTCCGCATTTCTCTCTCTCCTTCTTTAAGAGTGTCCTTGAAATCTGTTTAATTTATCTTTCCTTATTTTTGATTCCAAGTCGATTTAGTTTTATCTGATTAAGCTCCGCAGAAACGTCTTGAGACTTTGACAGAGCACCATATAAATGTGAGCTCTTGTATTATTTGTCAAACCATAATCCTATATTTGTGACATGATCTGCTTACATGACGCAAACTTAGCGAGTTCCCTCAGTCACAGTGTTTAGAAAGGATAGTGAGACAGCAATCTCAAAATCCTGCAGAGTTGTACATAGTAATATTGCGTATCTGCTATTTCTATTTGTTGAGGTTGGGTTCCACTCAGCTCCTGACCTCTTCACAGCCTTAGTTCAAACATAGATAAATGTGAGGTGAGAGCGACAGTCCTTGACATCAAGGCTGCAGTGTGGCAACAAGGAACCCTAGCAAAACTGGAATCAATGGGAACCAGGATAAACTCTCTGCTGGTTGGAGTCATGCCCGGCACATAGGAAGATTGTTGTGGTTGTTGGAGGTCAGTTATCTCAGCTCCAGGATATCTCTGCAGGAGCTCCTCAGCATAGATATTTTCTAATCTACCTGTTCAGAGATGTTATTATATAGCTCTGGAGCAGGTGGGATTTGAAACTTGGCATCCTGGCTCACTGGTAGGAATACTACCACCACACGACTAAAAACCTGAGCTGCTCAAGGTGGTACCTGAGACACAACCAGCTACAGCTTCTTCATCAATAACCTTCCCTCCATCATAAAGTCTGAAGTGAGGATGATTGTCGATGATTGCACAATGCTCAGCACCATTTCAAACTCCTTAGATACACCTCGGCCAAATGTGGCCTTCATGACAAGGCCCGTACCTCTGCAGTTCTGCTGTTTTGTCCATGTTTGGACCAAGGCTGTAATGAGATCAGGAGCTGAGGGGCCCTAACAGAACCCAAACAGGGTGTCACTGAGCAGCTTATTGCTGAGCAAGTGCTGCTTGACAGCTAAATCTTTCTTAGTCTTTAGCTCTGCTTCTTAATCAAACAGGCAAGAAAAAGTTGGTTTTGTTCTTGAGCTTTGCTGCTTGGCAACTTTTAATGGGCATTTCTATTGAAACATAGAAACTTGGAGCAGGAATAGCTCTGCCAATCAGTATGGTCATGACTCATCCTTTTTCTCATTACCATATTCCCACTTTCTCCCCAGACCCCTTAATATCTTTAAAATGTAAAAAAAATCATTTTCTTGAATACAATCAGTGATTTGGCTTCCACTGCTTTCTGTGGCAGAGAGTTCTGCAGGCACACTACCACTGAGTGTATGTTTCCTCAGCTCAGTCCTAAATGGTCGACCTCGTATCTTGAGTCTGCGTCTCCTGGTTATGGACTCCCCAAGTAGGGAAAGCATTCTTACTGTACCAAGTCTGTTCGGCCCTGTTAGAATTTTATATAATCAATTTTAATCAGATCCCCTCTCTGCTGTCTAAACTCCAGTGAATGCAGGATGAGCTGAACCAAACTCTCTCGTAGGACAGTCCTGCCATTCCTGGTATCAGCCAAGTGAACTTCTGTTTCACCCCTTCTATGGCAAATATATCCCTTCTTAGAATGTTTTTGTACCTGCAGTCATTGCTTGGCATCAAGTTTCAAATGAGATTCTTGATGCAAGATACAAAATCATTGCATTTCCCAAATGCATCACATAATGATGTGAGTCCTTGCCAGGCAGTTCTAGTGTCCAGGCAACTTTGCACGGAGTTGGTATTGAGTATATTTTGTCGCAAGTGTATTCTTTCTTAGGTAGAGAGACCAAAATGCATGCAATACTCCAGGTGTGGTCTCACCAAGTTGATAGGGTTGTAAAGAAGACGCATGGTGTTGTTGGCTTTCATTGGCAGGGGAATTGAGTTTAAGAGCCATGAGGTTATGCTGCAGCTCTATAAAACTCTGGTTAGACCACACTTGGAATATTGTGTTCAGTTCTGGTCACCTCATTATAGGAAAGATGTGGAAGCCTTAGCGAGGGTGCGGAGGAGATTTACCAGGATGCTGCCTGGACTGGAGAGCAGGTCTAATGAGGAAAGGTTGAGGGAGCTAGGGCTTTTTTCATGGAGCAAAGAAGGATGAGAGGTGATTTGATAGAGGTGTACAAGATGAAGAGAGGCATAGATAGAGTGGATAGTCAGAGACATTTTCCCAGGACGGAAATGACTATTATGAGGGGGCATAATTTTAGGGTGATTGGAGGAAGGTATAGGGGAGATGTTAGAGGTAGGTTCTTTACACAGAGAGTGGTGGGCATGTGGAATGTGCTGCCAGCAGTGGTAGTGGAGTCAGATACTTTAGAGACTTTAAAGCGACTCTGGGATAGGCACATGGATGATAGTAAAATGTAGGGTATGCAGGGTAGATTGACCTTGGTAGGATAATAGGTTGGCACAACATCATGGGCCGAAGGGCCAGTACTGTGCTGTACTGTTCTATGTTCTATGTTCACCAAGGCGATGTTTAACTGCAGTAAGACATCCGTACTTCTGAACTGAAAACTTTTCGCAATGAAGATGTAGTTACCATTTGCCTTCCTAATTGCTTCCTGCACCTGCCTATTTACTTTCATCGATTGGTGGAAAAGGACGTCCAGATCCCTTTGTACCTCCACGCTTCCCATTTCAATAATATTCCTCCTTTCTGTTTTTTCACACCAAAGTGTATAACTTCATATTTAGCCATGTTGTACTGCATTTCCCACTCACTTAACTTGTCTAAATCACTTTGAAGCCTCTTTGCCTCCTTCTCGCAACTCACAATTATGCCCAGTTTTGTGTCATCAGCGAGCTTGGAAATGTTGTATTTGATTCCCTCATCGAGGTTATTTATACATATCATGAATATCTGGGATGCAAGCACTAATCCTTGCAGTACGCCACTAGTCACTGAATGCCACTTGGAAAAAAAATGTTTATTCCCACTTTTTCTTTCCTGTCTCTCAACCAATTCTGAATCAATGCCAATATACTGTTCCCTATCCCATGTACTTTAACTTTGCTTACTTGTCCCTTATGTGGGACCTTCTGCTAACCCGAATAAACCACATCCACTAGTTTGCCTTTATCTATTCTACAACTTGCATTCTCAAAGAACACCAGTAGATTTGTTCAGCATGATTTGCCTTTCATAAACCCATGCTGACTCAGTAAAGTTTTCCAAATTTTCTGTTGTGATCTCTTTTCTCATAGACATTAGCATTTTCCCTACTATTGATGCAATGCTAAATAGTCCGAAACTACCTGTGTTTTCTCCTCTTCCCTTTTTTAAATAGTGCAGTTACAAGCAGAGTTAAAATTACAGCATTGTGAGATCTGGATATTCTCGTGCATAAAATCAAAAAGCTAGCATGCAGATGCAGCAAGTAATTATGAAGGGAAATGGAATTTTAGACTTTACTGCTGGGAGTTGGGGTTTAAAAATAGGGCAGTCTTGTTTACAATTGTACAGGGTTTTAGTGAGACCGCACCTTGAGCACTGTGCACAGTTTTAGTCCTTGTATTTAAGAAAGCAAATATTGGCATTGGAGGCAGTCCAAAAGAGATTCACTCAGCTCATTTTTGGGATGAAGTGGTCGATTAATGGCTAAACTGGTTAGGCCTTTATTTATTAGAGTTTGGAGGAATGAACAGTGATCTAATTGAAGCGTGCAAGATTCTGAGGATGGTAAATGTTGAGAAGTTATTTCCATTCATGGGGGAGTCTCGAATAAGGGTATGTACACCACTATTAATATTCACTTCTTCCACCTATGACGCTCATTGGTATCAATGTGTACCATTTACATGATGCACTGCACAACTATTGATGGCTTTTTTGACAGTACCTTCCAAACCTGCAATCCCTGCCGTTCAGGAGAACCGGGGGACACCACCATGTGTAGGCTCCTCTCCAAGGCCCACAGCATCCTAACCTGCTGTTCCTGCACTGCTGCTGCATAAAAATCCCCTGGACCTCACTTCCAGGCAGAGGTGTCCTTACCTCTTATGGACTGTTGCATTTTAAGAAGAGGGCTCAGCACTGCCTGATCAAGTTATAATTGGGATGGGCAATAAACGGTGGCCTAGCCAATGATGCCTGTTGTATTGATATGTAAGGATCTGAAAAAGTTGATGTTGAGTACATTAAGCACCACTCAATAACAGACTGAATGGGCTGAAAGGCCTCTCAGTAATGTATGATTCTATGATGAATTAGGTGATGGGCAGAAAGCAGCTTTGGATCCTGAGACAGTAGGACCTAACATCCAAATATCCTTCATAGTCTCTGTGGGTGTCTGTCACACCAGTTTCCGATCGAGTGGCTTTCATGCAACAAACCACATCTTGGTGAAGACAAGAGACTCTTCTTAGATTACCAAGTAGACCTCCTCTAACACATGTAAACCCTGTAGATATCTACCAGGAATGAGGAAGTGGCAGTAAATCTACCAGATGGATCATACAGTAGGATAAACAGTGGTTACGATTCATTGGACAAGAACACCCGTTTCTCATGAAAGAATATAAAAAAGAAATCTCAAAGCTGACATGAGTTATTCTGTGCTCTTCCAGAGTGCTCCTTCACAAGCTCGCTGAACATTAGGATCAAAAGGGAAGAAGTGACAATTGTCAAGAATTTGGATTAAGTGCTCAGTTATAATGGTCTTCTTTCAACAGAACATTTTAGGGATGTCCTTTGTAGGGGCAGGGAGTGTGTATAAGACGTTCACAAATATTTAATAAGCACAGTGGGGGTGATTGTAACTTTCAAACAGCACAGAAAACAGAAGTTGCTGGAAAAGCTCAGCAGGTCTGGCAGCATCTATGAAGAAAAAAATCAGAGTTAATGTTTTGGGTCCGGTGACCCTACCTCAGAACTGATGGTAACTGGGAAAATGTCAGTTTATATGCAGAAAATAGGGAGGGGGTGGGGTAGGGAGTAAACGATAGAATAAAGGATAGAGCCTGAAGAGAGAGAAGAGCAGTTGGATAGACAAAGGAGTTGATAACGATCTAGCTAGGAGGGTTAATAGCTGTTAATGGGGACTGTTAGTGACTAACAATATGTAGTGTGTAATGGCAGGCTATGTGATAACAATGCCTGGTGTGTGGGGTGGGGGTCTAGGACATGGGAGAGTTTAGGCCCTAAAATTATTGAACTCAATATTGAATCCAGAGGGCTGCAGGGTCCCCAAAAGGAAAATGTGGTGTTGTTCTTCCAGCTTGCGTTGAGCTTCACTGAAACACTGCAGCAACCTGAGGCAGAGATGTTGGCCAGGGAATAGGGTGGTGTGTTAAAGTGGGTCTAGGCCCGAAACGTCAGCCTCTCTGCTCCTATGATGCTGCTTGGCCTGCTGTGTTCATCCAGCCCTGCACCTTGTTGTCTAGGAAGCTCAGGGTCTTTTTTGCGGGCAGGGTGTAGATGTTCTGTGAAGCGGTCACTCAGTCTATGCTTTGTTTCCCTAGTGTAGAGGAGACCACATTGTGAGCAGTAAATGCAGCAGACTAGACTCTGGGAAGTGCAGGTGAAGTGTTGCTTCACCTGGAAGGTATGTTTGGGCCCTTGGATACTGGGGAGGGAGGAGGTAAATGCGCAGGTGTTGCGCCTTCGCAGGTTGCAGGGGAAGGTGCCGTGGGGCTACAGGGGGATGTTATAGGTGAAGAAAGAATGGACCAAAGTGTCCCGGAGGGAACATTCCCTGCAGAAGGCGGACAGGGGAGGGGAATCTGTGTCTGGTGGAACACACCAGGCCTTGTTATTACATTGCCTGCCATAACACACTACTTATTGTTAGTCACTAACAGTCCCCATTAACAGCTATTGACACTGCTAGCCAAATCATTATCACCTCCTTTCTCTATTCAACTGCTCTTCTTTCTCGGGCTTTATTTTTTACCCTATCGTCTACTCCCTACCCACCTCCTCCCGATTATCTGCATATAAACTGACGTTTTCCCAGCTACCATCAATTCTGAGGAAGTGTCACCGGATCCGAAACGTTAACTCTGATCTTTCCTTCACAGATCCTGCCAGACCTGCTGAGCTTTTCCAGCAACTTCTGTTTCTGTTCCTGGTTTACAATATCCATAGTTTGTTTGATTTTTTTCAAAACAGCAAGTTGGCTTGTTTTAACTCTACTCAAATTGAACAAACTTTTAAAATGGCTTTCTTACAAAATTTATATGATGTTTAAATGATTTATCAAACTTTTTAAATGTTAATACTTTTGATTTCTTTCAGCAAGATTTCTCAGGCCTTATTTTAAATGTTTAAAGGTACATGATTTTTTAACAAGATTTATCAAGCATTTTAAATGTTTAAATACATATGATGTTTTAACATGATCTTTCAAATTTTTTAGAAGTTTAAATGCACAATTTTTAGAACGATTCTGACCAAAATTGATCAAAATGTTAAAAGTGAGAATACACTTATTTTTAAAATGATTGTGATATATCCAACTTAATGATATCAAAAGAAATAGGAGCAGAAGTAGCCCATTTGGCCCCTTGAACTTGCTCTGCCATTCAATAGGGTCATGGCTGATCTGACATTCCTTTCATCCATTTTCCTGACCTTTCTCCATAATCCTTGATTCCCTTATTGTTCAAAAATCTATCTCAGACTTAAATATACATAAGGAATTTGTCCCTGCAGTTCACTGTGGCAAGGAGTTCCAAAGACTCACAACCCTCAGAGAAGAAATTCCTTCTCATTTCAATCTTAAATTGGCACCCCTTAACTCTGAGACTATGCCCTCTTTTCATAGATTCTCCCACGAAGGGAAACACCCTCTCAGCATTTACCTTATCAAGCCTCTTAAATTTCCTATATCATTCTTCTAAATGTCAATGAGTTGAGTCCCAACTTGTTTAGCCCTTGTAATCTATTGTTTCAGTGACTTTCCAACACAGGTCTATTATAATAGATGGTGCAGCAATTTACTTTGTACTGCAACACATGATCTGTCCTTTACATTCATGATGAACAACTTTGCCGGGCTGTACTGAGGTCCACAGAATGAAGAAATCCTCCATCCTTGTAAATGGAAATCTTACTTCAACCTCAAATTGGATAAGTTTGCCCCTTAATTCAAGATCAGTGTGAGCATTGTTGTTTTGCTGCTGCCAAGCAAGTCCACACCATTACATCTCCTGGTCATTACTGAAGCCACATAGTTTCCATGGGCATTTACTTTGAATTTGGAAGTGGCTGACTATCATCAAGAGTAGGAATTCTGATATGTATCCTCACTAACTCATAAATGCTGCGATACTGTGCTGCTGAAATCGGGTGACCTATTACAGATTGAGGGATGAACCTGGTTATTTCTTGTATGTTTCAGTGTTGTTTTATTGCAATATATTAAGGAGACAAAATGGTGAAGGAGATGTAATCTCAGTTGGAGATTATGTGTGGAACTGTATGAAAGAAGTACAGATCATTCAATAGTTACGAAAACAGAAATTGCTGGTAAAGTTCAGAACTGGTTCTGAGGAAGGGTCACTCGACCTGAAACGTTACCCCTGATTTCTCACCACAGATGCTGCCAGACCTGCTGAGCTTTTCCAGCAATTTCTGTTTTTTTAACTATTGAACTATCTGCACTTCTTTCATGTAGTTCTACAAATCAATAAAAAACGAAAGAACTGCGGATGCTGTAAATCAGAAACAAAAAGAGAAACTGCCATTAAAGCTCAGCCGGTCTGGCAGCATTTGAAGAGAGAAATCAGAGTTAACGTTTCAGGTCGAGTGACCCTTCCTCGGAACCAGTTCTGAGCTTTTCCAGCAGTTTCTGCTTTTGTTTCTGATTTACAGCATCCGCAGTTCTTTTGTTTTTTATTTAGTTATCTCGCTGTTGAAATAAGAACATTTCGAATGGGATCATAGCTTTGAAATCAATCCATGTATTTGCTACCTTTGCACACATGTTTTATTACTGCAAATAAATCATATTGCATTCTGCTTCCAATTCAAGAATCCTTATTGAAACAAAATTGCACAGGGATAAAATATTTGATCTAAATACAAATATTAAAATTATTGCCATATTCTTTAATGATGCATTTTGAGCTCAGATATCCAATAAAAATAATCAATAAATTAATGTTAACATCAACATGTGTTGAAATTGAGACATTTGAAAGTTCTACATATGAGATTTTTTTTTAGACAACACAGTGATGATTTTTTTCATTGTAACATTATCACTGTTATTTATTAGTGATCTCCGATTGTTTCTCATGAGTGTTCTGCCTAAAGTTTATGGTCTGTTTTTTGCTGGTGCTTCATAATGAGGTTTATCTCTAGGCTGTTTTGTCAGTGGTGAATACAGTACTCCAGTATTTGTAATGTTAAGCTTTTAGTCAAGAACAGGAGTGTTTAGGATATCAGAGTGCAGTAATGATTGAGGAAAGATATTAGGCCCATTCCAGTACAGTGCTTGAGTACAGGATAACTCAAAAGACCCTTCATCACAGAAATTAATTGGTTCCGAAATGATTCCAGACTTTTCCCTGCCACTACTCCTTTCCATACATTTATCACCCGTAATATGAAGAACTTCATGCTGCTACATTTCTTCCATACTATTTGAAACCAAGGCCCTGTTTCCCACAGTGCATTGCATTCAGAATCCAATTGGTTGTCTTAAAATGGAAACCTGAGATTCCCAACATCACCTCACTCAGGATTTTTCACTTCACTCTGCTTCCTGTGAGGCATACCCATTATTTTCTACCTTTCACTAATTTCAGATCCATCATCATGTGTTCTCTACCTGAAATCTCACAGTCCATGCCTTATCTCTCTCTACTGTGTCGGTCTTTATATTTTACCATAATTTTCTTCAAATTTCAAGCCATCTAGCATTGACATTATCTTCCTCCTTCTCTTCCTTTGCCTTGTGATCTCCTCCACCCATAATGTCTCTTACTCATCCATTTCCTTTTTAAGATGACCCCTGCCCTGATTCTGCCTTTTTCTAATTGCATTCAGCACGTTTCATTGTTCACTCACTCTCCTCAGCACTGAATCAACAGATATTCCCAAAATCCTCCAGATCTACATTTCAAAGCTAGCTAGCAAGCTGGTCTTCCCTTTTCATAAGTCTCATATCCATATAGAGCAGCACATCCATATCCAGAACATAACATAAACCCCCATTGCTTTATACATAGCTGTCCTTGACACACCTCCCAAACATATTATCTCAACCAGCTGGAAGGATGGGAGTAACCAATGCATAGGAACGCAGTTAACTGCAAGTTCTCCTCCAAGTCAAGGACCATCCGTACTTGGACATATATCAGACTCCTTGATGGTTGATTGTTGGGCAAAATCCTGGAACTCCCTACCTATGATTGATTCTATAATTTTAAGGAGAATTGAAGGAGTTTGCTTGTGTCTTGCTCTGTTTTGCTGAACAATGTTGGCCAGTGGTCAAAGACTTGCTTCCTCTGTCTTTTTTTATCCATTCATAGAATGCAGGATTACTGTCATTAATTGCAATTATTGCTTACCCCTAATTGCCTGGTTAAATTACTTCTAGGGGTGTTTAGGAGTCAGATTGAATGTTCTTACTCACAGGTCACATTTATGCCTGACCAGGTGAAGTTGGCAAATTTCCTTCCCTAAAACACATTAATGAGCCCAAAGAATTTTTAATGAAAATTCAATGGTTACATGTTTACCATGATTGAGACTGGATTTCTGATGCTTGGTTTATTTAATTTTAAAATCTCCAGCTACTATGATGGGATTTGTATTAAAGTTTCTGGGCCATTTGTTCAGACCCAAAGAATTACTAGACCAGTGACACAAGAATATTCCTCATTCTGTTCCCGTGTAAAATAATTCAAAAATTGAGTTTTTCGGGAAGTAATTTTAACTTTCACTGATCATGCAAAGAAGATAACTGTCAGAGAAGCTTCCTGTTGTGGCCTCCTCCATGTTTTTCTTTCCAATGGAACGAGTGGAGAGGTAATTTGAGCAGGAAGTAAACACAAGCAACCAATCTAATTTTGTTCACTTTGCACTCTCATTAAAATTTAAAATGATCTCATTTGTTTCCCTTCATAGCTGATCACCAATTGTAACAATTTCCAAAAATTGGTACATGAATGGAAGTAGATGGTTATGTGGTGGTAAAGTGATGAGACTCATAATCTGGAGGGCCAGGTTAATGCTCTGGGGACAGAGTCTGAAGATTTGCAGGTTGGGTGGATTGGCCATGCTAAATTGTCCATAGTGGCCAGGGAGGTGCAGGCTAGGCAGATTAGCCATGAGAAATGAGGATTACAGGGATAGGGTATGGGGTGGGTGTGGGTGGGGCGCTCTTTTGGAGGGTCGGTGTGGACTCGATGGGCCAAATGGCCTGCTTGCACACTGTAGGGAACGTATGATTCTATGCGTTCAAATCTGTCCACAGCAGTTGGTGGTATTTAAATTCCATAAATAAAATGTGTGAAACATGAGTCTCAGCAATGGTGACCGCGACAACTGTCATCGACTGTTGTAATGACTAATGTCCTTGAGGGCAGGAGGCCTGCTGTCCTCACCCGGCCTGGTCCACTTGTGACTCCAGACCAGGTAAAGATGGCTGATTTCCTTCTCTTAACTACCCTCTGAAATGGCCGAGCAAGCCACTTAGTTCAAGGGCAATTAGCGAGGTAAGGTAAAGTCTCCTCTTTTGTTATAGAGAGATTACCGGTGGTGGTTTAAACTTAGGTTAGGCAACACACATTGGCCTTACCAAAAATGCTCACATCCCATGAAAGAACTTTTTTAAAAAAAAGGTGAGCAAAGATAGAACCACAAGAATGACAGGTCCAGCAAATCATGAAGAGTGGCAGTGGAGGTGGGGAGGGGAGGGTCCTCCTCCATCTCTGGTGACATCTTAGTGGTACTGGATAGCTACAGCAAATAGAAAGGCTTGGGACACTTCAGCATAGAGAGATATATATCTACAGATAATGACATGTCCAAATCCCACAGTCATTTTCTGGGTATGACTGAATGCTAGGCGTGTTTGATCAGCGAGACAAATACAATGCTGAATTAAAGATAAAGTCACTACAGTCTTGGAGAACCACTTTCTTGAAAGGCAGAGATAAGTTGAACCTGAGTATCACAATTGAGGTTGAAAAGGAGGACCTTGATGATAATCACAGCCAGAGCTGACCCTGTACTGGTGATATCACTCTGCACCACAAACCAGGGACCCAGCCAACTGAGCTAATCAGCCACAACTAAAGCAGATTTGGTTAAAAAGTTGAGGGCCTAGCCAAGAAAATTGTTCCAAATTTAGAATAGGTGTTTGTCTTCACCACTTTGCTAATGATCAGGTGAAATCTAACACACACCCATTACGGAACACTCCTGATTTTTATTCCATTGTGTTACTAACTTTCTCAATAGTCATTGCAACGGGTGGTGGTGTGATGGTGGTGCTTCCAATTCTGAGTCACATGGTACATGTCCAAATCCCACTTGCTTTGGCAGTGTGTCAAAGAATGTCCAAACAGGTTAATTAAAACGTTGATTTTCAAGAGTCTTATCCTAGATGAGTTTAGATCTTATCCACCAGAAAGTTGGATAATTTGATTGAGAGAATGCCTCTTTTATTGCATTCATTTGTGGGATATGTAGGTTTCACTGGCCGGACCAGCATTTATTTCCTGGCCGTAGTTACCCTTGAGAAGTTGGTGGTGAGCTGCCCTCTGAGAATGAAATGGATGAAATAAGACGGGCTAAACAACTCCCTCAACTTGTAAGCTGTTGAGAGACCTGTTCATAGAATTATATCATAGAACCTCTACAGTGTGGAAGGAGGCCATTCGGCCCATCAGGTCTGCACTGACCCTGAGAAAAGCATCCTACTCAGAGCTAGCTCCCCAGCATATCCTGTAACCCTGCGCTTACCATGGCCAATCCACCTGCATGTCTTTTGGACTCTGGGAGGAAACTGGAGCACCTGGAGGAAACCCACACAGTCACGGGGAGAATGTGCAAACTCCACACATGTTGAATGGTATTTTGGGCAAAGTAATGATGAAAATGTTCTAGAATCAATTGTGGAGTTGTCTGTAGTCTGTGTCATGTAATTTTAAAAAATTCATTTGTGGGATGCGGGCGTCACTGGCTGGCCAGCATTTATTGCCCATCCTTAGTTGCCCTTGAGAAGGTGGTGGTGAGCTGCCTTCTTGAACCGCTGCAGCCCACCTCCTATGGGTTGATCCACAATGCCATTAGGGAGGGAATTCCAGAATTTTGACCCAGTGACAGTGAAGAAACAGCAAAATATTTCCAAGTCAGGATGGTGGGTGGCTTGGAGGGGAACTTGAAAGTGGTGGTACTTTCATGTATCTGCTGACATTGTTCTTCTAGCTGGAAGTAGTCATGGGTTTGGAAGGAATGCACTGTGATGAGGATATTGCTGAGTGAGGAGTTAAATGGCCAATGGGCTTTTCTTATCTGTGTCTACCCCTGGTCGGGTGTTGTTAATACATGATCAAGCAACTGTCTGTATTTACTAATTCATTGTCTACAGCAGCGTTTAGTACTACATTGGAAGTAGCATTGTCAGAAACGTAATGGTAACATATTGAATTTTACTGAAGGTGTTGCTGTGTCTGTGCTGTTGACCAGAAATAATGACATTATGAATGGAAAAGAGTTCACTCAGAATGAATACTTGATTCTCACAGAGCACAGGAACCAAATCCAATAAGTCCAGCACAGTCACACAACTACAGAGTCTCATAGAGGCACCCAGTCATACAGCACAGAAGTGGCCCTCTGGTCCATCGGGAGTTTGCTGATGTATCTACATTGATCCCACTTTCCACCATTTGACCCATAGCTTTGAATGTTATAACATTTCATGTGCTCATCCACAATATTCATATATATTTAGGAATAGATAATTATGACTGCGAATGCATGTTGGTTTCACCACAGTGTATGGGTTTTGTATAATACATCCAAGTTGCACAAATATTAATTGGCATATGCCTGTCTAATTTGTACATAAGACAGCAATATTTAAAAAGTCATTTTTATAAAGTTGCCTTGGAGAAATTGTATCCAACTGGGACTCCAGGCTGTGGCTAGGCCCAAGTACCTACACTGGTGGCTGAGCGTTCTGAACACATTTAAAGAGATAAGATTTAGACTTTAAGATCTGGACATTTTTCTTATCTTTTGGCTTTCTTTTATTTCGGTTGTTGTTTTAAATTCTGGTTTTGCAGTCAAGATGGTGCCAGAGAATGGTGACTTGTACGCTTTTCACTGTACTCATGTATTTCCCATACTTGAGTACACGTGACAATAAAATCTAATTCTATCCTATTCCATAAATTCTGTAAGGTTCATATTAAGGAGTTTGACTGTGGCAGGACTTTGTGAATTGTTTCCTTTTATGAGATGCATCTACTGTCTCAATGTCACTCTTAGTTTTTGTTCATAAGCCCTTATAAAAAGATTTTTTTTTAATAGCATTTTGCTTATTTCTCCAGGCCCTACAAAAGCCATCACCTGCCTGAACTGTCTGCTGTAGTTCTGTATTTGCTGTTGCCAAGGCAAACATAGTCTCTTCTCAAACATCCAGACTAACGTCATGTTGTTTGGCCAAACCACGAAGGAGACAGGATACAATGAGCATCTCGCAGATCCTCTGGAGGGGCACGCTGCTGGGGAAACATCAAATCTGTCCAGGCAACAGAATCAAAATTTGCACAGACCGAAAGTCCTTTTGATCACTGACTTTGTGCCTGTGTGCGCTTCATTGTAACAATGTTCTGCAGAACTGTGTGCTGGTGTCATCAGCCATTGCATGGCACCATATCCATGGTTACCCAGAATCAAGGCTTCAAGACGATCAGCGCCCTCAAACGATGTCGGAAAAGCTGACTGGATTGGAATGACAAATCGCAGGTTCAATGTAAATAGTTGTCTTATCAGGGATGGTGTTAGCCCTAGGCATTTTGCACAGCTGGCACAGCTCCAAACATGTGGGCTGTCATCTACACCTATTGTTTTAGAGTATCATGATAGGACACAGAGCCCTTGTGGGAAGTGACTGAGTCTAAAGCAATCCCTGGCAATGCACCTTGGCTGGCCTGGCTGTGGAGGCATTGCAGACTGAAGCTTGGTCGTGTAGAGTCAGTGTCTTAGAAATAGTGCTTTCTTTTGGGGGCAGATTGCGAAGAGAAAGCTTGAGTGGTAATGGCTGTGGGCTAATTCTACAGGCATGACATTGGTCTCTTGTTGGTGGACAGACTTAAAAAAAAAAGCAACTTGCATTAAAATTTTCACAATCTCAGCGCCTCTTGAAGTGCTTTATAACCAATAAAACACATTTGAAGTCTAGTCATTGAAGGAATGGAGGATAGCCAGCGGGAAAATTTGTCCATAATTTTTTATACATGGCAAACAGCAATGTGGGAATTAACAGATAACCAGCTTCTGTAGTGGAGTTGGCCACACCACATGGGAAGAATTTCCAAGCCAAATTGGAACTATGAACTGTTATACTCAACTGAATGCAGCACTATACCAAGATGTCAGCCTTGCTGTAAGATTGAAATGAGAATTGTATCCACAGCTTTCCTGACTTAGGGCCAAGGAGAGCTCTCCATTGGACCACAATTACTACTTGAAATCATTAACTCTGAAATGCAGAGAGATTTGAATGTCCTTAAGCAAAAGATGCAGACACAGCATGTAATTAGGAAAATTAGTAGAATGTTATATCATTTATGGCAAGGGTAATTGAAGTAGCCAGAAAGTGCTGGGGAAACTCAACAGATCTGGGCAGCTTCTGTGAAGAGAGAAAAGGGAATTAATGTTTCAGGCCCACTGTCACCCTTCTTCAGAACTAATATAAAATTGCGAGTTTTTATGCTGTTGACAGGAGTGGGGAGGGTGGAGTTGGAGGAGCAAGTGGAACAGATTGTGAGCAGGCTCAGATAAAAAGACAAAGGCAGTAATAATAGTGGCAAAAAAAAAGGTAAACATTAGCTGTGAAAGTCAACAAGAGACAAACAAGAAATGGCTGGGAGGGTGGGAGATGTGGTGAAAGAAAAACAGAGTGCACAGGTCATATTCTGAAGTTGTGGAACTCACTACTGGCTGTAAAATGCCTAAACCAAAAATGCTGTTGCTCAATGTGGTCTCCTTTACATTAGTGAAATCTTGGTGCCTACTTTGTGGAATACCTCTGCTCTGTCCATAGGAATGAACCAACTTTCTAACTGATTCTTCAGTAAATTAGCTTGCTCCCATGCTAACATTTTCATCCTTGGCCTGTTATAATGTCCCAATGAAGCCGAACACAAGCTGGGTGAGCAATGCCTCATTTTCCACTGAAGCATTTTACAGCCTTGAGGACGCAATATTGACTTCTGTTTCTGTTTCACTTGCTCCCTCCCTGCGCCCTTCCCCACAGTCTAACACCCATCACATCCCCACCCCTCTTCACTACTAATGAGGGGTCATACTGAACACAAAAGGTTAAACCTCCTTCTCTCTCCCCAGATATTGACAGACCTGCTGAGTTGCTCCAGCAGTTACTCTTTTTATTTCAGGTCTCCAGCATCTGCGGTATTTTATTTTTGTCATTCAACATGGATGTTTTGGTAACTTATTTCTTTGCTATTTGGAAGGTCTTTTTGTGCTTAAGTTGACAACACTTGGAAGGTATTTAATTGGCTGTAATGTAACCTCCATCCACTAGCATTTATTTTTGCGATGGTCTGCTCATTTGTGAGAGAGTTTTTCAGGGAATCTCAGTCAGCCTGTCACCCTTACTGGTTGGAGGCATCAGTTAGCTCAGCTGGCTGGATTGCCAGCCTGTAATACAGAGTGATGCCAACAGCATAGTTCAATTCCCATAACAACTGAGTTTACCAGAGTGGTGTGTAGCTCGGTGGTAGAACATTTGACTGTAGATCAAATGGTTTGTAAGCCCAAATCTGGGTGTCCCCTTTATACAGACATCTTGCCTCAACTTGAGCTGTGTTTCAATGTGTTTTCATCTCATTGGGTACACAGCAGGTAGCGAAAGAAGGGGCATTTTGACTTGTTGAGACTTGAAAGAGTTCAGAAAGGATTTAAGGATGTTGCCAGAATTGGAGGGTTTGAGCTACAGCGAGAGGCTGAACAGGCTGAGGCTTTTTTCCCTGGAGTGTCAGAGGATGAGGGGAGTTTATTTTATCAAGTTTATAAAATCATGAGAGGCATGGATAGAGTGAATAGTCAAAGTCTTTTCCCCAGGGTAGGGAAGTCCAAAACTAGAGGCATAGGTTTAAGGTGAGAGGTGAAAGATTTAAAAGGGACATATGGGGCAACCTTTTCACGCAGAAGTTGGTGTGTGTATGGAATGAGCTGCCAGAGGAGGTGGTGGAGGCTGGTACAATTAGAATATTTAAAAGGCAACTGGATGGGTACATGAATACAAAGGGTTTAGAGGGATATAGGCCAAATGCTGGCACATGGGACTGGATTAATTTAGCATATCTGGTTGGCATGGACGAGTTAGACCGAAGGATCAGTTTCCACGGCTATACATCTCTATGACTCTCTCTGGGTTCCTTCTTCTCAACCTCATCCCTTGCCTGAGGTGTGCTGTCCCTCAGGTTAAGCCATCTCTCTCTCTCTCTCTCTCTCTCTCTCCAAATAAGAGAGCAGGCCTTTGGTCTCATAGGACTAAGGCAACCTTAACACCTCTATCTTTTAGCTTTGTACCCCACTTCAGCAAGTCCTTTTTCAGTCAAAGTGAACTTGGAAGCCTGCCAAATGTGAGACTATTGGCCTGAAATTGCACTCTATCTCTGGTTAGCAAAGTGCCTGGGTGTAGTCAGTTGTTGTTGCCATCAAACCAGGTTGCATTCCAACACCTCTGAGTATGACTGAGAAGAGCAAACATTGAAAACGTTCGTATCAAACTTGATAAAATAAAAATGTTTGTACCTCAGTATCAAAATGTGACATGCCTTCTTTGGACAGAATCTTGGAATAAACTCCATAAGAGCAGTGCAGCAAAACAATACGAGATTCAATGAAAACATCAGGTAAGGAAGGTTGTGCAGAAATAAGCCATGGGACTAGTCTCTTCCTAAGTTATTCTTTATTTTTATATAACTTACTAAATGCATTTAATCTCATATTAATTATGCATCAGAATTATTTCTAGAATTCAAATTCACCCCAAAACAAGAACAATTTTCTTTCTATATTTTTAAAAACCTGGTTAAGAATGGCAGCAACCAAATTTCTCCACGTAATCCGCATCTGTTTCCATCAAACAGTGAAATCCCATCTGGGCCAAAGTATAGGTTTCCACTTTGTTGCGGGTGAAGTTATTCCGGTGAAACAGAAATATGTCCATTTAGAAATCAATGTTTCAAGCTTCCAATTATATAGAAACTTTCACAACCTCAGGATGTCCCAGAGTGCATTTACAACCAATTAATTATTTTTGAAGTGTAGTCCCTGCTGCAATAAAGCATACTTTATTTTTTGGCATTTTATCCTAACTCTTCCCTTCTGAGAAGATCAGTACCCAAGGGCTTGGAGCTAATTTGATGACTCTCCAAAGAGCTGGCATAGGTATTCTGGGCTGTTTCCTACTATAACATAAAGATAGATTTTGGGATAAGGTTCCCAATGAATCAATAGCTCTCCAGTATATCATACTGTTCTTCATATGCGTTTCTAATCAGTGAAAATAATCAGGAAAATTGACTTCAGCAACAAAAGCAGTTGGATCTACTTTTAGAATCATCTAACACCTAATCAGCACTTTTTCCACAGAGGTCTAAATTTTTGTGATCCTTTGAAATTTGGCATTTTTGCATTTGTCCTGATGAGTGCAAGATGAAAAGCAAGGGTAACATGTTGCTCTTTTCAGCAATATTCAAGAAATAAAAACATCAACCTTAAATGATTAATCCACAATCTGACTCTTTCCAATTCAAAGTATACTTGTCTTAAAACACAATACAGTGTATTGTACAAAATGTCAGTTTCAATGAAGTGACACTCAAATTGGCTCAGGTCTTGAAGGACATGGGAATGATGGGAATACATCCTCTATACTTTCTGATACATCTCATTTCTATGTTACATGGTGCATAAGAATTCAACAATTTCAACTTGATTCATTTCTTTGAAGTATTGCCTTGAAGTAATCAAAAGAAATTGCAACACATCACTGTTAACACATCCTTATTAACAAATGAAATAATTTTCATTGGATAGATGAACCATATGGTCTAGTAGTGGTGTCTCACAAACCAGAACAGCCCTTACTTTAATTCAAGGTCTGTTTGGAAAATGGATGTGAGGTGGAGAAATTCAATTAAGATTTCCACTCTAATATGAAAAAAACACTGGAGATACCAGTGATTTGAACCTAAAACGGAAATTGCTGCAGAAACTCAGCAACATCTGTGGGGAGAAAACAGAGTTAATATTTCGAGTCTGTTAACTTTGCAAACAAACTACTCTAGTGCGTCTCTTTTAATTCTTTCATGGGACATGAATGTTCCTGGTAAGTTATGCATTCGTTGCCCATCCCTACTTGTCCTCATGAAGGTGATGGTGAGCTACCTTCTTGAAATGCAGCAATCCATCAGTTGAATGTTCCTTAGTGCTGTTAGAGGGAGTTCCAGCACTTTATCCCAGTGACAGTGAGGAAATGGTGATGTAATCACAAGTCAGGATGGCTTGTAACTAGCAGGGGAACCTGCAGATACTGGTGTTCCCATGTGTCTGCTGGACCTGTCGTTCAAGGTGGTACAGTGGAAGGTGCTGTCATTTGAGACTTGGCAGGTTCTTGCATTGCATTTTGTCGATAATACACCCTGCTGCCACTGTGCATCAGTTAAGGTATGGTACCAGGAGCCTGCTGTAACCTCACAAAGCATACCTGAGCATGAGTCAGTACTTTCAAGAGGAGTGGCGTATTTTTTAATAAGGTAGATAACTTGAAATTAGGCTGCAGTAATAAATGGGCACAATTGTACCATTCAAGGGGTCAACATGTTCACCTGACATTCCTCATGCTGCTATCTCAGAAAATAAAGGCCTTTATGAATAATGCACTTTACACCATCTCAGCGCCTTGTAAAAGTGCTTTTCATCAATAAGTTCTTTTGAGGTGTAGTCACGGTTGTAATGCAGGAAATGGGGCAGCCAATTTGTACGGGTGAAGTTCCTAAAAAGCAGCCAAGAGATAAAGGCAAGATAACGTGCCTTTTTTTTTCAAAGTGATGTTGGTTTTGGTTAAAGTTTGATCAGGGCAGTGGGGAGAACATCCCTCACCCCTTTCTTTTAAATAGGAGCCTTGGGACTCTTTCATGGCTGACTTTAATGAAAGGCTTTGTCCTCCCTCAATATCCATTGTAAAAGACTGCCCCTGTGTTGCTGCAGCACACCCTCAGTACTTCGCTTGAATATTGCTCTGGACTTTGTGCACTGGTTCCTGGTGTTAGGCCTGGACTCACAACATTTGGACTCAAGACAATTTCAAAGAAATTGTTTAACACTTGCACCAGGGTCACAGTAGAGGCACTTTCGGAGTTGAATTGTCCGCTCAACAACAGAAGTCCAAGGTCAAAAATGTATGTAGATTTTTGATTGAAATGCACTTTTGTTTCAATGTCATTGCTTTGAAAAAAAATTGTATTTGCGCAGCAAAGGTCTTCCGCCCATATTATAATCTGTCATGCAAATAACTTTATCTGCAAATAACAGGTGGCAGGCTTTTTGTTAGGGTCATACTAACCTTCATATTTACATTGGAGAGAAGTGGGTAAATTAAAAATATAAGTAAGCCAAGTTGCAATATGGAATGTTCAGATGCATACTGTGTAATGCAGAGTTAAACCTTAGTGCATGTGAAACAGGATGTCCACATCCTGCTCCTAGGCCTGATGTCACTGGGCTAGTTCTGAATATAAGACATATTTCAATGGGAGAGGTTTACTCATTCAGAAGAGCTTTCCAAAATGATTAATGTCAGGATTAGGTCAGATAGTGTGTTAAAGTATTGTACTCTCACCTCTGGGACCTGGGTTCCCGCTTAGTCAAGTGAGAGATGCGACAATGGTGCCTCTGGATGACCATAAAATGACTCAGAAATCTATGCATTGTTACCCATGGCACAAAACTGTCCCTTATTCGACACTAAAATGGCATTCTTACCTCAATGAGTCCCAATTGTGCTCTTGGGACAGATTACTCAGATCCGGGGGTCAGAAATCTGTCTGATCGACTCCCAAAACGAGGCAAGTTTATTTTTTATTTAGTCAGGGATGTGGGCATTGCTGAGTGGGCCGGCATTTATTGCCCATCCTTGGTCGCCCTTGAGATAGCGGCGGTGAGCTGCCTTCTTGAACTGCTGCAGTCCATTTGGGTATAGGTAGACCCAAAGTGCAGTCCTGAAGGGAATTCCAGGACCTTGAGTCAGAGGCACAAAAGAAATGGCAATATATTTCCAAATCAGAATTGGGACTGGCTTGGAGAAAAACTTTCAGGTGATGGTAATTCCCATAGATTGACTGCCTTTGTCCTTCTAGGTGGAAGTGGTCATGGGTTTGGAAAGTGCCGTCTAAGAAGCCCTGGTGAATTTCTGTAGTGCACTTTATAAATGGCAAACACTGCTGTGACTATGCGTTCATGGTGGAGGAAGTGAATGTTTGTAGATGTGGTGCCAATCAAACAGGCTTGGATAGTGCCAAACCTCTCAAGTGTTGTTGGGGCTGCACTCATCCAGACAAGTAGGGAGTATTCCACCACACTCCTGATTTGTGCTTTGTAGATGGTGGACAGGCTTTGGAGAGTTAAGAGGTGAATAATTTATTCCAGGATGCCTAGACTCTTACCTGTTCTTGTACCCGGTATTTATATGGCTAGTCCAGTTCATTTTCTGGTCAATGGTAAGCCCAAGATGTTAATTGTGGGTATTCAGCCATGGTTAAATCATCAAATGTCAAGGAATGATGCTTAGATTCCCCCTTGTTGGAGATGGTCATTACCTGGCACTTGTGTGATGTGAAGGTTGCTTACTATTGTCACCCCAAACCTGGATATTGTGTGAAAACAATGTCAAAACAGACTTAGCAGGGCCTCAACGATCACCAGTATCTGAAATAGAAAACTTAAAGTTTGTTCAGTAAACGGCTGCTGTCCTGGACCCTGGTTTGTAGCTGGGACAGAGCAGAATGACTATTAGCATTCCATTCAATTTGAATTAGGTGGACTCTTTGTGTGCAACAGCTGAAGAAGAAGAAAGCATCTATTTCCAGCATTGACCTCCCATAGCTTCACCCACACATGCAAAAAGAGATCTACAGCAAATAAAATCTTTACATTACAAATTCCAGATCTCCAAAGCTGATTTTCATAGTTAAACTCTAAGCACCAACTGAAATCAATTACAAATGATGAAAAACATCTTCGAAAGAATGAAGGATGAAGAAGTAAAGTGATGGATTTGTCAAGTTATTCTTCCATCATTACTGATCATCGATGGTTACTGATTCGATTAATGATTACGTTGCTTCAAGTAATCTTCTTATGAGTCGAAACAGTGAATTTCACCTTTTAAAAGTCAAATAGCTGCAAAGATTGAAAAAGAACATGATTAAATCACCATACACAGATTGACATGATGGTTTGCTATCCAATATTTTAAGAAAGGAACCAACTGTTCCAAAAAATTTATACAAATTTCTTAGTTAGAATATCTGTTAACTTTTTATGAAGGCAGAACTGCTCACACATATTGTGTAAGCTGATTTTACCCTACACTTTTCCTAGTTCCTTTATTATTCTCTTAATGATGGATGGTAGAAGCAACAAGTGGGATATTATTAGACACAAGGTTCCTAGTTGAATGTCTACCTTGTACTGAGGTAGCATTGGAATTCGACAATTGATCATATGCTACTGGACTAAGGAAGAGAGAAAGTCACTGAAGGCTTTAGCTCTTGATTGCCATCCAGTTATTTTTATTGAGATGTCTGTACATGGTGCCATTGGATTCAAGTAGAATCAGGCACAGTTATGATATATTTCATGATTGATTTGCTGTTGAGGCTCCTGATTCCGACTATATGCACTTCCCAAGACCAAACCATTGAAATATTACTGCACAGAAAAAGGCCACTCAGCCCATCATGTCTGCTCTGCTCTAGTTGACCAAACTATACACCCATTCTTATTCAACTTACCAAAATTTGGGCCTTGCAGGTGACAGTGCTGCAGGTGCCCATTCAGGCTTCCTTCCAAATGACATAAGGATGAGCATCTTCACCACCAAACCAGGCTGCAAATTCCAGACACCCATCGGGTGAAAATATAGCAGACCCCTCCTCATGGCTCACCCCATCCTACCTCTGAAACATCCTCCAACCTAACACACCTTCCTCCAACTTTCAGCTGTCTGATTCTGTGTGTCCTCCTTTCACTCTACATTGAGGATGAGGGCATCGCTGGCTAGGCCAGCATTTATTGCCCATCCCTAATTGTCCAGAGGGCAGTTAAGAGTCAACCACATTGCTGTGGGTCTGGAGTCACATGTAGGCCAGACCAGGTAAGGATGGCTGTTTCCTTCCCTAAAGGACATTAGTGAACCATGGGTTTTTCTAACAATCGATTCATGGTCATCATTAAACGCTTAATTCCAAATTTTTATTGAATTCAAATTCCACCATCTGCCATGGCAGGATTCAAACCCGGGTCCCAGAAATGTACTTGGATCTGTGGGGTAACAGTCCAGCAGTAAGCTGTTGCCTCCCCATCCTGCACTCTGAGAAACTCTATTTAAAGTTTTCTACCTCTCAGTCCACCTTTTAAAAAACTATCCCTGAATACATCTCTTGAGCCACACTTCCTTTCCACTCCCTTGAACTCTTTTCACAGGCTCAGCACCTGCTCCTTCTGCGGAGCACCTGTGGTGCTTCTCTGCTCAATGTTGCCATAGAAATGCAGGTTGTTGTTGTCCTTTTGAAAGGATAAGGGGAAACAGAATGCAGGAGGGAGCAAGATTATTTCTCTTCGTGGAGTATTAGGTCTAAGAGAGGAGAGTACAGAGGCACAATAGCCCAATTAATATTCATATCATGGGGAAGGGTGAGCTAGGTTGCCAAGGAGAGAAAGGAGAAGTTACAGTGAGATTTTCAATCAGGTGTGGTTCTTGCATCCTGCTGAGGACAGTTAGCGGGAAAGGAAAATCACTGGAAGCAATGCGAAGGGTGGGCCAGTATATTCTAGAGATGGTAATTTTTATTGATGGGAGAATAAGCACCTGGCATAAAGCTACTTCTGAAACCACAGGCAATAATATTGATGGCTCAGCATACTAGGAAGGGCGGGGAACGGATTAAACAAAGAATCAATTAGATCATAAGAACAGTTACTGCAAAATGTACCTAACACAACAGCATTTTGCAGCTGGGACCATATTGAATGGTAAAATGTAATAAAACTCCAAGGGCACAAAATTACTAGCCTAGTCCAAAAGGCTGAGTGATTTAAATGAAAACAGTATTGTAGTAATGCAATAATTATAATGGTGGCAATAACCGATCAACTCTGGCATTGCTGTGGCTGGGACCTTGGTAGGCTAAGGCCTAGTGGTGTTATCGCTAGACTATTAATCCAGAGATGCAGATAACATTCTAGGAACCCGGGTTCGAATCCTGCCATGGCAGATGGTGGAATTTGTATGCAATAAAGTATCTGGAATTAAGAATCTAATGATGACCATGAATCCATTGTCGATTGTTGGGAAAAACCCACCTGGTTCACTAATGCCCTTTAGGGAAGGAAACTGCCATCCTTACCTGATCTGGTCTACATGTGACTCCAGACCCACAGCAATGTAGTTGACTCTCAACTGCACTCTAGGCAATTAGGGATGGGGAATAAATGCTGCCTAGCCAGCGACACCCTCATCCCATTGACAAATAAAGGAATAAAGAAATCCAGCCATAGCAGATGTTGGAACTTGAATTCAGTAATAACGTGGAATTAACAGTCGAGTGATGACCATGAAATGATTGCAGATTGTCAGGAAAAACCCATCTGGTTCACTGATATCCTTTAGGGAAGGAAACTGCCATCCTTACCTGGTCTGGCCTACATGTGACTCCAGACCCACAGCAATGTGGTTGACTCTTAACTGCCCTCTGGGCAATTAGGGACGGGCAATAAATGTTGGTCCAACCAGCGATGCCCAAACCCCATGAGCGAATTTTTTAAAAACCCCAAAGCAACAACAATTTTGTGCACTGAAACATTGACGGAAGCTTTTCACCGTAGCATCAAAAATGTACTGTTTTTCCCAGAAAGTTTGCACAGTAGCTCTAGTGAGAGTGTGACGGAACAGCCATACTTTAGTTTTGATGCCCTGATTTCCTGGATCCCAGATTTGTGTGAGTATTTCCCGATGGTCTCATTGGAAAATGGACGCCCTGAGCTCTTCTGGCCCTGCCCTCTCTGAAAATGAGCAGATCATGTCCTCATCCGTTACTGTCCTCATCATGACTGGGGATATTTGCTCATTGGATGATGCCCAGCTGGGGCCTGGGCTTTAAGGACAAGCTGATTTTTATTTTCTTTCAAGCTATGATAGCTGCCTTACTAATGAGGCCAAGGATCCACATCCTCCTCTTGCCGCCCACCTAATCTCTAAGGCCTACCAACCAAAGCCATGAGTGGGAGCCAATCCCTTAATAGTCAGGCATCCTAGGGTTATTTCTCATGGCATGAGTACTAGCAATCTGAATACAAGAGAGTAACCTCTCCTGCTCTGGCAATTCTCCCAGGAGCAACATCAGGTGCTCTCATGAGATATATTAATGTTGGATTTTTTCACACCTTCACAATTTTGCACATGCCTTTCTAGACCTACGAATAAGACTATAAAATAAAGGAGGAGAATAAGGCCATTTGGCCAATCGAATCTGCTCCTCCATTCAATCATGGCAGATATGTACCTCAACACCATTCTCCTGCCTTCCCCCTGTAACCTTAGATCCTCTTACTAATCAAGAACCTATCTATTTCTGTTCTTAAAGACACTCAATGACAGGCTTCCACAGCCCTCTATGGCGATAAGTTCCACAGACTCACCATCCACTAGCTGAAGAAATTCCTCCTCATCTCAGTTCTAAAGAGTCATCCCTTCATTCTTAGGCTTGTGCTCTCTGTTCCTAATGTTTTCTACTCGTGGAAACATTTCCCTCAGGTCCACATATATGGGATCAGGAGTAGGCCATACAGCTTATCGAATCAGCTCTGCCATTTGATGTGATCTCGGCTGACCTGAAAATCCTCAGCTGCACTTTCCTGCCTTTTCCCCATACTGATTAAAACTCTGTCCATTTCAGCTTTAAATGTGCTTAATGATCCATGTTCAACAGTCCTCTGTGGTAAATAATTTCACAGATTCAAACTTCTTTGAGAGAAGTAATTCCTTCTCATTTCTGTAAATAAATGTATCACCCCTTATTCTGAGATTATGCCCTCTGCTCCTAGACTCTACACAAGGGAAAACAACCTTTCTGTGTCTACCCTGCCAAGTTCTCAAAGAATTTATATACATCAATGCCTCTCATTCTTCTCTATTCTAATGGTTATAAGCCCAATCTACTCAATCTCTCCTCATAAGACAGTTCCTCCACACATGATATCAGCCTAGTGAACTTTCTCTGGACTGTCTCCAATGCCAGTATATCTTTCCTTTGGTAACGGTTCCAAAATTATTCACAGTTTTCTAGCTGTGGTCTGACCAGTGCTCTGAACAGTTTAGCAAACTTATATTCCACTCTCTGTCAAATACCTTTCCTATTACCCACTGAACTCAGATGCTAGACTTTTGGAATTTGTGGATGAGGTCTCCCAAAAATCTCTCTGAGTTATGGCTTTCTGCAGTCTTTCTCCATTTAAATAATATTCAGCTTCTATTCTTCTTCTTGTTAAAGTGCATAACTACACATTTCCACACCTTATACTACATCTGCCTAGTTTTTGCCCATTCACTTAACCTGTCCCTTATCCTCTGTAGTTCCTTTGTGTCATGCTCACATCTTGCCTTCCCACCTACTTTTGTCATCTGCAAACGTAGCTGAAAGTAAGTAAGCATTATTCACTTCCTACGTTCATTGAACTAATTGTGGCCCCAGCATTTATCATACACATTGGTCCCAGATTGCCAGCCTAAAAATGACCCCTTATCCCAACTCTCAGTCTTCCATCCATTAGCCACTTCTCCATGCTAATGGACTATCTCCAACATCATGTGTTCTTATCTTATTAGGTAGCCTAATGTGTGGTATCTTATCAAACGCCTTCTAAAAATCCAAATATATTACATACTTGCTTTCCTTTAATCTAGCCTCCTTGTTATCTCTTCAATTAATTATAATAACCTTTCAGGCATGATTTCCCCTTCATGAAACCATACTTACTCTGTTTGATCATGTTACACATTTCTAAATGTTCTGCTTTTACATCCTTTATAACAGACTCTAACATTTGCAGTGTTATAGAACAGAGAAACCTATGGGTTCAGGTACATAAATTTTTGAAGTTTGTATCACATGTAGACAAGATGGTTAAGCAGGCATTTAGCACACTTGCCTTCATTGCTCAGACCTTTGAATATAGGAGTTGGGACATTATCTTGGGGTTATACAGGACATTAGTGAAGCCTCTTCTGGGGTACTGTGTCCAGTTCTGGTCTTCCTAATAAAAGAAGCATATTATTAAACTGGAGATGGTTCAGAAAAGATTTACTAGTTGCCAGGAATGGAAGGTGTGAGTTATAAGGAGAGGCTGGGTAAGCTGGGACTTTTTTCACTGGAGCGTAGGAGGTTGAGTGGTGACCTTGTAGAGGCTTATAACATCATGAGGGGTATAGATAAGGTGAATGGCAGGTATCTTTTCCCTAGGGTGGGGGATTTCAAGACTAGGAGACATATTTTTAAGGCGAGAGGAGAAAGATTTAAAAAAAAAACGAGGCTTTTTTTTACACAGAGAGTGGTTCATGTGTGGAATGAACTTCCGGAGGAAGTGATGGATGCGGCTACAGTTACAATGTTTAAATGACATTTACGTAAGTACAAGAGTAGGAAAGGATTGAAGGGATATGGGCCAAATGCAGGTAGGTGTGATTAGTCTAGTTTGGGATTATGGTCAGCATGGACTGGTTGGACCGAAGGTTCTGTTTCCGTCCTGTATGACTCTATTTTCACAATAACAGACATTAGGATAATTAACCTTCAGTTGCCTGTTTTTATCTCCTTCCCTTTTTAAATAAAGGTGTTTCACTGACAGTTTTCCAATCCTCTGGGACTTTTCCAGAATCTGAGGATTTCTGAATGTTTACCACTAATGCATTCACTATCTGTGTAATTGCTTCCTTTCATATCCTGCAATGCATTCCACCAAGTCCAGGGGACCTATTGGTCTTTCACTTCATTAGTTTCCCTCGCACTTTTTCTGTAGTGATAGTTACTGTATTTATTTCTGGTCTGTTCATTCCTTGAAAATTTACTAATTTTGGGATACTACCACTGATGCAATATATTTAATTAACTCCTCTGCCATTTCCTGGTTCCCCATTATGATTCCACCAGCCTCATTCTCTAAGGTGAACAC
>NC_063340.1:11398774-11458072 GCF_021869965.1 Rhincodon typus
TATCACGGAATCCAACATCGGCAGTTCTTACTATCTCTAGTCAGCATCAGTGTTTGTTACAGGATCCATGCACGGTTAGGTTATCTGTTTATATAAATGCTCCCCACTTGCCAGTAAAGGTAGCATAGTCCCAGTCCGTTATAGAAAGAGACAATTGGTGTTAAGTTGGGTCACCATGCCTTAAGTGAAGGGCATGGTTGAGAAGGTGCGACCTTCAAAAAGCAAAGAACAAAGAACAAAGAAAGTTACAGTAAAGGAACAGGCCCTTTGGCCCTCCAAGCCTGCACCAATGTGCTGCCCGTCACAAATAAAAGCCCCTACCTTTCCGGGGACCATATCCCTCTGTTCCCATCCTATTCATGTATTTGTCAAGACGCCCTTTAAAAGTCACTATAGTATCTGCTTCCACTACCTCTCCCGGCAGCGGGTTCTAGGCACCCACCACCCTCTGTGTCAAAAACTTGCCTCGTACATCACCGTTAAACCTTGCCCCTCGCACCTTAAAGCCATGGTCCCTGGTAACTGACTCTTCCACCCTGGGAAAAAGCTTCTGATTGTCCACTCTGTCCATGCCCTTGGTCTTGTAGACCTCTATCAGGTCACCCCTCAAACTCCGTCTTTCCAGTGAGAACGACCCAAGTTTCTCCGACCTCTCTTCATAGCTAATGCCCTCCATACCAGGCAACATCCTTCATAGTAATCTCAGCTGATACAGGAATTGAACCCATGCTGTTGACGTCTGCAGTGTAAACCAGCCATCCACCCAACTGGATGAACCATGACGCAGCCTGGATGAGTACAGCTTCAACAACGACCTAGGAACTTGCCTCTGTGTTGGAAAAAGCAGCCCACTTCAATGGAACCTCATCCACCACCTTGAACAGACACTGCCTTCAACTCAACAGCTCCCCATCTCACAGTCACATCAGTGTGTGCCACCTGCTGGAAATGCTGTAGCGGATTGCCAAGTGTCTTTGACTTTACCTTCCAAACCTGTGACCTCTTCCACCTAGACAAGGCCATTAGGCACATAGAAATATCCTCACATGCTATCTGCTCTCCAGGCATCCCTGTCATTCTGACTGAGAATTAGATCATCGTTCCCTCACTGTCACTGACTTAAAATTCTGGAACTCTCTCCTTAATAACACTATGGACGTGCCTAAGTTTAAAGATGTGCAGGTTAGGTTAGATGGATTAACCATGCTAAATTGTCCATAGTGCCCAGGGATGTGCAGGCTAGATGGGTTAGCCACAGAAAATGCAGGGTTAACAGGGATAGCGTGGGGCTGGGTCTGGGTGGGATGCTCCACACAGGGTCGGTGCAGACTTGATGGGCCGAATGGCCTCTTTCCACACTGTAGGGACTCTGTGAAATCACATTGACTGCAGCAGTTCAAGAAGACGGCTTGACCCCAGCATTCTTAAAGACATTTCAGGATGGACAAAAAAAATGGTGCCTTTGCTGGTGATGCTCGCACCTATGAACAAATGGTGAAATAAAAAGCAAATATACTCCCAGAAATTCCTGCTTCCGTAGCTGCTCACTTGCTTTGCTCCCAAGCAAGGCCAGGTAGGTTTCTGCTGGAATTCATTCTTTCAAGTTTGTTGAATACGCATTAACCAGTGCGACATAAGTTGAACAGGGCAATAATGGCCCATAATTCACAATCCATTGAATGAAAGAGTGATCTGCTTTCTCTGTTCACTTCTTCATTCTGTCTCGATTTTTCCCAGTGTTACAATGCCCAATTTAGCCTTTCATGAAATATGTTTAAGCATATTCAAATGAGACAAGCTGCAATTTCAAAGCGGAAAGGACAATGAACTTTCATCTCTGAAACAAAACAAAAAGGATTCTTTGATATATGTTGTTCAAAGCTACAATGCTAAAGTCTTAACAGTCAGAAAAACCACAGGGCATGCAATTAAAAATTGACAATGCCTATTTGTTCATTGCTTGAAGCTATTCACGATAGCTGCTCATTTCAGTTTCCCCAATTGCTTTATCTGCCTTTTGTTCAAGAAGTATGCTTGTCAATGCACGTGACTTTTCTAATGTGCATATATATCTGATATCTGACAGGCTTCCCTGGATCTGGTAGACAGTCGACAGGTGCATGTCCCTTAAAAGAACAGGCAGGTATGGATCCCATCTCACATCGCCCAGGCTCGTGTTTTCTGCCTATCTGTCAGCTGTCTTAATCCTCTCTCAATTATCCTGCTCAATTCCAAAGGAAAGTTTGCCTCATAGCGAGCGAGTCAATCTATCTGGGGGTTAGGACAAAAACGCAATCCACACAGAAATGGAGAAAATGAATGGTGGGGCAGGGGTAGGCGGGCTGGTGGGTGCCGGTGTAGTTAATGTTGCAGATGTGAGGGTTCTGGTTCAGCTCCTCCTAAATGACACGTTAACCACAGTGTAGAACCTTTGTTTAATATTAGCACAGTGCAGTACAGCTGTGGCATCTGTAAACTTGCGAATGTAAGAAAATATGTTACTGCAGCATGATATTCCTTAGTGTTAGATTGCTTGGTGCTGCATTGCATTTCCAAGCAGTTTGGTTTGTGATCACACAGATTGCTACCTCTTCTGCCTCTTTGAGAGATTGTTTCATTTTAACGATGTCTGCAACTTTGAGCAAGAGACTTGCGAATGACCCTGGCCTGAGATGCCTGGGATTTATGCCTCACTTTGAAGTAAATGAGGGGCTCGATACCACATGGAATAGTTGAGGCCAATAGCACTGATGTTATGGCAGGATATTATGATCAAATTCTGTAGCGAGACCATACGCCTTTCCTTGCTCTATCATCTCCGACCCATATATAAGGGTAGGCAATGGCCTAGTGATATTATTGCTGGACTGTTATTCCAGACCCAGGTAATGTTCTGAGGACCTGGGTTTGAATCCCATTGTGACAGATGGAGGAGTTTGAATTCAATATTAAAAAAATCTGGAATTAAAAGTCTAATGATGATCATGAATCCATTGTCGGCCCTCGATGTTGCGCTGACCTGTGAAACCAATCTGAAGTCCATCTAACCTAAATTATTCCATTATCATCCATATGTTTATCCAATGACCATTTAAATGCCCTTAAAGTTGGCGAGTCTACTACTTTTGCAGGCAGGGCATTCCACACCCTTACTACTCTCTGAGAAAGAACCTACCTCTGACATTTGTCCTATATCTATCACCCCTCAATTTAAAGCTATGTCCCCTCGTGTTAGCCATCACCATCCGAGGAAAAAGGCTCCCGCTGTCCACTCTATCTAATCCTCTGATCATCTTGTATGTCTCTATTAAGTCACCTCTTAACCTTCTTCTCTCTAACGAAAACAGCCTCAAGTCCCTCAGCCTTTCCTCATAAGACCTTCCCTCCATACCAGGCAACATCCTGGTAAATCTCCTCTGCACCCTTTCCAATGCTTCCACATCCTTCCTATAATGCGGCGACCAGAACTGTACGCAATACTCCAAGTGCGGCCGCACCAGAGTTTTGTACAGCTGCAACATGACCTCATGGCTCCGAAACTCAATCCCTCTACCAATAAAACCTAACAGACCGTACGCCTTCTTAACAACCCTATCAACCTGGTTGGCAACTTTCAGTGATCTATGCACAAGGACACCGAGATCTCTCTGCTCATCCACACTACCAAGAATCTTACCATTAGCCCAGTACTCTGTATTCCTGTTACTCCTTCCAAAGTGAATCACCTCACACTTTTCTGCATTAAACTCCATTTGCCACCTCTCAGCCCAGCTCTGCAGCTTATCTATGTCCCTCTGTAACCTGCAACATCCTTCCGCACTATCCACAACTCCACCGACTTTGGTGTCATCCGCAAATTTACTAACCCATCCTTCTATGCCCTCATCCAGGTCATTTATAAAAATGACAAACAGCAGTGGCCCCAAAACAGATCCTTGAGGTACACCACTAGTAACTGAACTCCAGGATGAACATTTCCCACCAACCACCACCCTCAGTCTTCTTACAGCTAGCCAATTTCTGATCCAAACTGCTAAATCACCATCAATCCCATGCATCCTTATTTTCTGCAATAGCCTACCATGGGGAACCTTATCAAACGCTTTACTGAAATCCATATACACCACATCAACCGCTTTACCCTCATCCACCTGTTTGGTCACCTTCGCAAAGAACTCAAAAAGGTTTGTGAGGCACGACCTACCCTTCACAAAACCATGTTGACTATCCCTAATCAAATTATTCCTTTCTAGATGATTATAAATCCTATCTCTTATAATCCTTTCCAACACTTTACCCACAACCGAAGTAAGGCTCACTGGTCTATAATTACCAGGGTTGTCTCTACTCCCCTTCTTGAACAAGGGGACAACATTTGCTAGTCTCCAGTCTTCTGGCGCTATTCCTGTAGACAATGACGACATAAAGATCAAAGCCAAAGGCTCTGCAATCTCCTCTCTAGCTTCCCAGAGAATCCTAGGATAAATCCCATCCGGCCCAGGGGACTTATCTATTTTCACACCTTCCAGAATTGCTAACACCTCCTCATTATGAACCTCAATCCCATCTAGTCTAATAGCCTGTATCTCAGTATTCTCCTCGACAACATTGTCTTTTTCCTGTGTGAATACTGACGAAAAATATTCATTTAGCGCCTCTCCTATCTCTTCGGACTCCACGCACAACTTCCCACTACTGTCCTTGACTGGACCTAATCTTACTCTAGTCATTCTTTTATTCCTGACATACCTATAGATAGCTTTAGGGTTTTCCTTGATCCTTCCTGCTAAAGACTTCTCATGTCCCCTCCTGGCTCTTCTTAGCTCTCTCTTTAGGTCCTTCCTGGCTAACTTGTAACTCTCAAGCACCCTAACTGAGCCTTCATGCCTCAGCTCTACATAAGCCTCCTTCTTCCTCTTGACAAGAGATTCAACTTCTTTAGTAAACCACAGTTCCCTCGCTCGACCACTTCCTCCCTGCCTGACAAGTACACACTTCTCAAGGACACGCAGTAGCTGTTCCTTGAACAAGCTCCACATTTCAATTGTGCCCAGCCCCTGCAGTTTCCTTCTCCATCCTATGCATCCTAAATCTTGCCTAATCGCTTCATAATTGCTGTAAGTAGACAGAGGGTGGTGGTTGATGGGAAATGTTCATCCTGGAGTTCAGTTACTAGTGGTGTACCTCAAGGATCTGTTTTTGCCTCATAATTGCCTTTCCCCCAGCTATAACTCTTGCCTTGCGGTATATACCTATCCCTTTCCATCGCTAAAGTAAACGTAACCGAATTGTGGTCACTATCACCAAAGTGCTCACCTACCTCCAAATCTAACACCTGGCCTGGTTCATTACCCAGTACCAAATCCAATGTGGCCTCGCCTCTTGTTGGCCTATCTACATACTGTGTCAGGAAACCCTCCTGCACACATTGGACAAAAACTGACCCGAACTGTAGCGTTTCCAGTCAATATTTGGAAAGTTAAAGTCCCCCATAACAACTACCCTGTTACTTTCGCTCCTATCCAGAATCATCTTTGCAATCTTTTCCTCTGCATCTCTGGAACTTTTCGGAGGCCTATAGAAAACTCCCAACAGGGTGACCTCTCCTTTTCTGTTTCTAACCTCAGCCCATACTACCTCAGTAGACGAGTCCTCATCAAATGTCCTTTCTGCCACCGTAATACTGTCCTTGACTAACAATGCCACACCTCCCCCTCTTGTACCACCTTCCCTGATCTTACTTAAACATCTAAACCACGGAACCTGCAACAACCATTCCTGTCCCTGCTCTATCCATGTCTCCAAAATGGCCACAACATCGAAGTCCCAGGTACCAACCCATGCTGCAAGTTCACCCACCTTATTCCGGATGCTCCTGGCATTGAAGTAGACACACTTCAAACCACCTTCCTGCCTGCCGGTACATTCCTGTGACCTTGTTGGAAAAAACATCTGATTCACTAATGTCCTTCAGGGAATGGAATCTGCCATCCTCACCTGGTCTGGCCCATATGTGACTCCAGATCCACAGAAATGTGATTGACTCTCAACTGCCCTCTGGGCAATGAGGGATGGGCAATAAATGCTGGCCTAGGCAGCGATACCCTCATCCCAAGAATGAATTTAAAAAAAAAACTTAAATGTAGAGTTACCTTCTACACAGTAATTGTCCCCTCCTCACACGCTGCCTGCAGTCCCCACATTTCCCACCACAGTAATGGTCCCTGATAACCCACCCTTTGACTTTCAATGAACAGGCCCCCATGACTAACCATGGTTAGCTCCACTGACTAATGTGGAATGGTAGCCCTGACTGGTGACGGGCCAGCCCCTGACTGATTCCTGAGCTCTCCCTGGCTAATATATCATTAATCGTGGACTGGTTAGACTCAACCTGCAGGACTAACTGTGACCCACCCCCAAGCCTGTAATGACATGAGTCCCCGGACCATGATCCCACTGACTTCACTGTAGCCAAACCCCTGGACTGAGATCAAATGCTATCCTCCACTGTCTACAGCAGGACCCGCTGACTGACCATAGCCACATTCACTGGACTAAGGACCACTCTCCCTCCACTTTGAGACATGGTTGAGGCACATGCATGGTGTTTGCAGCATATATTGCTGACATATGCTGTAGGTTTCCCATTAAAGTAGCAGAGTGTCATACTGCAACATGTTTACCCCCTTGACTGCTCACTGCCAATGACCATGACAAGCTGTAGCAAGGCAGGGCTTAACTATTGTAATCCTGCAAATTCTGAAAGAAGTGGCATTGTGCAAAAACACAAGGCCAGGTGGGGATGTTGTGTGTCTGAATAGACACAAAGTCTCTGAGCACTAAGAAAGCAAGCCAAGAGCCCTGAGATAACCAAAGTGCAAAACATAAGATGGATGCTTGTCCCTGCACACAAACCAAACTGGCAGCTGCATTCCAATATAAGGTGCTGGTGAGCTGCAAAGTGAAGTATTGAAGTGGTGAACTGAATTATCAGTGAATACTGGATGTGCTGTGATGATGGGCAGCGTGGTGGCTCAGTGGTTAGCACTGCTGCCTCCAGTGCCAGGGACCCAGGTTCAATTCCAGCCTTCAGCAACTGTCCATGTGCTGTTTGCACATTCTCCCTGTGTCTGTCTGGGTTTCCTCTGGGTGCTCCAGTTTCCTCACACAGTCCAAAGATGTGCAGGTTAGGTAGACTGACCATGCTAAATTGCCTACAGTGTCCATGGGAAATGCAGAATTACATGGATAGATTAGGGGGTTGGTCTGGGTGGGATGCTCTTCAGAGAGTTGCTGTCGACTCAATGAGCTGAATGGCCTGCTTCTAAATGGTAAGGATTCTATGATGTGGTGAGACTGGCACCTTGGATGGAGGGTACAGGCTGTTGCTGCCACTGAGGATGCTGTGGAATGCTGGGAAAATGGATGCCAGGAGAAAATGCTGGCAAACTACAGCTACTCAGATTTTCAAGTCAGGAATGGGCACCATCTTAGACAACAAGGTGCAGGGCTGGATGAACACAGCAGGTCAAGCAGCATCATAGGAGCAGAGAGGCTGACGTTTCGGGCCTAGACCCTTCATCAGAAACGGGGGAGGGGAAGGGGGTTTTGAAATAAATAGGGAGAGAGTGGGAGGCGGATAGAAGAGGGATAGAGGAGAGGATAGGTGGAGAGGAAACAAACAGGTCGAAGAGGCGGGGATGGGGCCAGGAAAGGTGAGTGTAGGTAGGGAGTTAGGAAGGGGATAGGTCAGTCCAGGGAGGACGGACAGGTCAAGGGGGCGGGATGAGGTTGGTCGGTAGGAGATGGAGGTGCGGCTTGAGGTGGGAGGAGGGGATAGGTGGGAGGAAGAACAGGTTAGGGAGGCAGGGACGAGCTGGACTGGTTTTGGGATGCGGTAGGGGGAGGGGAGATTTTGAAGCTTGTGAAATCCACATTGATACCATTGGGCTGCAGGGTTCCCAAGCGGAATATGAGTTGCTGTTCCTGCAACCTTCGGGTGGCATCGTTGTGGCACTGCAGGAGGCCCAGGATGGACATGTCGTCTGAGGAATGGGAGGGGGAGTTGAAATGGTTCGCGACTGGGAGGTGCAGTTGTTTGTTGCGAACCGAGCGTAGGTGTTCTGCAAAGCGGTCCCCGAGTCTCCGCTTGGTTTCCCCGATGTAGAGGGAGCCACACCGGGTACAGCGGATGCAGTATACCACATTGGCAGATGTGCAGGTGAACATCTGCTTGATGTGGAAAGTCTTCTTGGGGCCTGGGATGGGGGTGAGGGAGGAGGTATGGGGGCAGGTGTAGCACTTCCTGCGGTTGCAGGGAAAAGTGCCGGGTGTGGTGGAGCTGGAGGGGAGTGTGGAGCGGACGAGGGAGTCACGGAGAGAGTTGTCCCTCCGGAAATTGAGCCAGTAATTGATAACCTTAGCTTCTGACTGATTCACAACAAATAATTCCTGAAATCTTTTGCAAACCGATAATTTCAAAAGAATAGATTTGGGAAAAGAGGCATTTTTAAATGCTTGCTTCTGAAAAGTAATGCATGTTGAAGACGCTGCTGAGATAATGGGTGTTTAATATGTCAAAGGGCTAATTCATATAATAAACATTAACTTTGATATTGTCTTCCCGATACTTTAAGTAATAAGTATTTCTGTCTGAACAATGGTAAAGCACATTATGCCTGTTAGGTAGGTGTTCCTTCTGGCTATGAATGAAAGGTGGCATAAAACAGAGACACAAGTGAAGGAAACAGACCAGATTTTGAAACAATAGCTGAAGTCTTAAAAATGCATGCAGCGAATGATCAGCGACATTTTATTAGACTTACACAAGGGGAAATGTATTGTGTTCATTACCTTGTATCTTTATACAATAACAATCAGTATTCTTTGCATATTTATGGTAAGATATCTTTTCACTGGAGACAATTGAGGGAAGATTCACTAATATTGTCTTATAAGCAAAAGTTTAAAAGGTTGGGTCTACTCACTGGAGTTTAGAAGAATGAGAGGTGATCTCATTGAAACATATTGGATTCTTAAGGGTCTTGATAGGGTAAATGCTGAGAGGATGTTTCCCCTCATGGGGACTAGAGGGCAGAGTGTCAGAATAAAGGGGATGCCAAATTAGGACTGAGGTGAGGAGGAGTTTCTTTTCTCAGAGGGTTGAGAGTCTTTAGAACTCCTTGCCACAGAGAGTCCTTGCGTATATTTAAAGCTGAGATAGATTCTTAATCAGGTGTGGAATCAAAGGTTACAGGGAAAGGGAAGGAAAGTGGAAATGAGGAAAGTCAGATCAGCTGTGATCTCATTGAACAATGCAGCAGGCTTGAGGGGCAGAATAGCCTACTCCTGTACCTGTTTCGTATGGACATAATAACTAAGAACAATTCACCTGGGTGTGATGATCACTCGATATGGTCACATCAGGTGAGATGGAGTCACTTTAAGAATTTCATCTGATCGCAGCATTTTCTTGGATTGTCTTTGGAAAGATTCAAGATGAAGCAAAAGTGTAAATACCAAAAATCATTGGTTCATAATGCAAGTTTGCAACTCTACTTTTCAAAACATATAATGCTGTTAAATATTGACAACACAGGGATGTTCCAATTTTTAAGACTCCTAGTTTTTTTTGCAGAAGTGATCATGACTGGTGTACTCAAGAGAATGTTAAATTGTTATGTTTTAAAAATTTATTCATGGGACCTGGACATTGCACTGATTGCCCTTCCCTAGATCTGATCATAAGATGTAGGAGCAGAAGTAGGCCATACAGCCTATCAAATCTGCTGTACCTCTCGAAAGATCATGGCTGATCTGATAGTCCTCAACTCCACTTTCCTCCCTTTTATGAATAACCCCCAATTCTTTTACTGATGAAAAATTCATCTACCTCAGAATGAATATGCTCAATGATCCAACCTCAAGAGCCCTCTATGTTCAAGAATCCCACAAGTTCAGAAACATGTGAGAGAAAAAATCCCTCCTCATCTTCATCTTAAATGTGTGAGCCCTTTCTTCTGAGTTTCTGTGCTTTGGTCCTAGAATATCCCAAAAGATAGATGCCCTTGAAAAGGTGGCAGTGAGCTGCCTTCCTGAACTGCTGTAAGTTCATGTTGTGTTGGTGGACCCACAATGCCATTAGGGAGGGAGTTCCAGGATTTTGACCCAGTCACAGCAAAGGAACAGCGATATATTTCCAAGTCAGGACGGTGAATGGCTTGGAGGTAAACTTGTAGGTGGTGGTGTTCCCATGTATCTGCTGCCCTTATCCTTCTAGATGGTAGTGGTCCTGGGTTTGGAAGGTGTTGTTTAGAGACCTTTGGTGAATTTCTGCAGTGCACTTTATAGATGGTACAGACTGCTGCCTCAGTGGAGGCGGGAGGGGATGTTTGAATCATTTGACACCTGAACTTTCTTACCAATCAACAAAGCTGATCATAGCCTCAATGCTTGTGAGAGGATGCTAATGTTGGCATGTCTGTCCCACTGCCACTTCTTCAGGTAACATCAGTATGACTTTAGTGCTTTGAGTTGACTCCTGTACATTTTCCATGTTTCAGTCCTGGAATGGTAAAGTAAGTATAACAACCACATGAGTTTGGTTCAATGGTGTTGTCTCAATCATTAGGGGATGTGCTGGTGCAGTGGTTATATCACTGGACTAGCAATCCAGAACGCAAGGCCAATGTCCAAAAGCTATAGGTTTAAATATCATCATGACAGATGCTGAAATTTAAAATCAATAAACATCTGTAATAAAAAGATCTAGTCTAAAGATGACTATGGAGCCATTATCATAAAAATGTGTCTGGTCCACTAATATCCTATAGGGGTGGAAATCTGCCACAGACCACAGGTGACTCACAACAATGCACTTGATTCTCAACTGCACTCTGGGCAATTTAGAATGGACAATAAATGCAGCAACACCCAAGTCTGAGAAACAAATAAAGAAAACCTTCACACATCTATCTCCTTCGGGCATCTGAAGGCTGTACCATTAGACTTCACACAGTGCTGGATTTCTTTGCTAAAATCAGACTACTGTAAGACATAAATTCCAAGGTAGTGGAAGTGTTCTATATTTTCCAGATAGCCATTATCTCCTTATTAATGGATCTGGGGCAGTGGGGGGCGCATGCTTGCAAATGGAAGACTAATTGGTTGAAGTTGAGGTGGTCTTAGTCTTTGCTTGGAGTTGGTTGAAATTCAATTGCTCACTGTCCATTCAAGAAGTAATCTGCACCTCAGCAAGGAGCTTGTCTCTAGTCTGAAGAGCAAAAGATCAAAGAAGAGTTGGGGCAATCATACGAAACCGGGTCCCCAGAGTATTGGCTGAATTTCTGGATAAATTGTTTAGTGATAATACTACTAGGCCATCGCCTCCCCTTTCCTCCATGCAATAAACATTTCTCTGGGAATTCCATCACATCCTGCTGCTTTGTTGTTCGTCATTTGTGTGGTGGCTTTCATCAGCTCCATAAATATTGGTGGACTTTTGATTGCATCTCCATCTGGATGTTGTAGGATAGAACTGGAACACTCTCATCAACAATGATCTTCAAATGAAAGGCTCATTCCAATAAATATCCCTTACCTCAATTAGATGTCAGCCATCCTTAGGCCCCTGAGGAGCTTGTCCTTGATTACTTGGGCCAGAAATGGACTTCATGACTGTGAAGAAACCATAGATATCATTTGCATCAGTGAGCTGTTGAATTTCCTTTACCCACCATCTGTTTTTGTGTTATGGCTGCTCCTTTGTGCCACTGCCTTTGCTCTTGGTGAACTATTTTCTGTTGCTTTGAGCTTCGATCATTCCACTAGACAGAGAAAGTCTTCCACTTGTGATTAATCTGCTTGTTCATATCTCGATCATTTTCAGGAAACCAGTGTCCTGCAGGGTGAATTCTCAACCAGTGAATGCAAGAAGCATCGGTCTATAAATAATGTTGTATCAACAGCAAAGAAACATAAAGGAACTGAAAGGGTGCAAACAAAAGCAACTCATAGAATCCTGTGGTCCAGACTGGTGCTACTGAACTGTGCTTCCTGATTCTTTGTGCTTTTCCTACTCTGAATATCCACATCTTGCCTGACTTGTGTGTCTGTCTGTTTATGATGGGATTTAAGATTTTAGAGATTTAACTTTAAGAAGAGACAGATTACATTACAGTTGTATAATGGCAATTCATATTATCTTTTAAACACAGATTGAAGACAATTTGTTTGAAAGAAACAGTTATTTTTCTGTTAAGTACAGAAACCTGGTCAGTGTTTTCCTTTAACTGGAGCTCATCAGTCAGGTAAATCGGGCACTTTGGATAGCTTGACTAAATTATACCAACGAAAATCAATCAAGATACGGAAAGAAGAAAGAAATATCCAGCTCTCTCAATGCTGCAACATCTTCCTCACGAATATCTGGGAATTCACACCAAATTGAGAGACCTGGTGTACCAACTGTCTGACATAATGATACATATAAAACTAAACTTATAAAGTTGTATTTTTACGTCAATGTCACCATCCATAGGTATGTCCTGGACCACAGGCACTGCGGTGGCATTCAGTGCAGAAGAAGTTTCCTTGGGCACACTCAACATTGTCTCTGAAATGCATGAAGTCTCAGCATCAGGTCAAACATGGGCAAGGAAGCCTCCTACTGGTTACCAGCTATAGTCCAAATTCAACTGATGAATCAGTGCTCCTGTGTGTTGAAAACCACTTGACAGAAGCACTTGCAAGGTGACATGTCTGTGTGCGCATTTGTGAGTGAGTGAGGGAGGGATGTTGGTTGGCAGGGTGTGTTTGTATATGAGCTTCAATGTTCATCACCAAGGGTAGCTTAGTAACACTGCCATTGACTGACCGAGCTGAGCCCTGAAGGTTTGTTTAGTTCAGCAGCAGATTGTTATTTGCCCTCATCCTCATCAACGTACCTGTCGTTGATGCATCTTTGGATGACAATGTTGGTAGAAGTGATCAGCTCATTGTCCTTGTAGAGCTGAAATATTGTTTTTCTATTATTCTCTTTAACAGCACTTATGGGTCCACTTGTTCAATAAGGCGCCTCACCACCACATTTTCAGGGGAATGTTAGTCTAATCAGTGACATGCATAGCCTAGGAATGTATGAAAACTAATTAGGTAGGGTAGAATGTGAAATGGAATCTTTTCTCTAGAACCCAACATGTTCGCAGAATCACAGACGTGATACGATGCAGAAGGAAGGACTCAGCCCATTGTCCCTGCACAGCTCACTAAATGAGCATCTTGACCTGGTGCCAATCTTCTGTTTTTTGCATATTACTCAAATCCAAGTAATCATCCAATGTCCCTCTTGTGAATGCTACATTGAACTTGCCTCCAACACATTGCCTAATCACCTAATCACTTACTGAGTGAAAACGTTCTTCCTCACTTCACCCTTGCAGATGACTTCAAATCTATGCCCTTTCTCTTTACAAATGGGAACAGTTTCTCCCTATACAGCTCCCCCAAGATTTTGAAAAACCTCTACCAAATCTCCTCTCAGCCTTCTGCTTTCCAATGAGGACAGTCCCAACTTCTTCACTCTATCCTCATAACTGAAGTTTCTCATCCCTGGAACATTTCTTGTAAATCTCTTTTGCCTTCTGTCCAATACGTTTGCATCCTTCCTATAATGTAAATCCCAGAATAGTACACAATACTCCTGCTGAGGTGTAACAAGTGTCTTATCCAAGTTCAACAACTTCTCCTTGCTCTTGTACCCTGATCACCTATTAATAAAGCTGAGATTGGTGTTAACTTTGTTTTAAATAAAAAAATGTGGAAAAGTACGAAGAAGTTCTTAGATCTATAAAATTAGCTTTGTTTTATTGGTTATGACATCTTGGTCAGGTGAGTCAGATGATGGTCAGAGGTATTGAGAGATGGAGGACAGTGGTCCCCAGATTATCTGTGAAGTCTGGTGACAGACTGAGATATCACACTTGCAGTGTGCTCTCAACAAACTGTCTCAAGTGTGACGAGAAGTGCACTTCAAACACAAATTGCAAGCAGACAGAAAACATTATGGGAAGCCAACGGGTGATTAGCATTTAACTGGTAGCTGTTTGATTCCTGACCTTAAAGGGGGCATGTGTGATCCTGAAGATCTTGTATCCACGGGAACCATTGAAGGTCAGCTCTGATGTGCAATTTGTGACTCAAATCTCTAAATACAGTAATGCTGACAGTCTGCAAAACACAACGCAGGTAATGATCCTACATATCTCATCAGCCAGGGTGTGTCAATTGCCTGAAATCTCCAACACAACTTGCACTTGTACGGCACCTTTGATGTGTTAGACCGCGGCACTTCATGGGATAGTAATCACAAATATTGGAACATAAGAACTAAGAGCAAGAGTAGGCAATCCAGCTTGCTGAGACTGCTCCACCATTTAATAAGGTCATGGCTGATCTCATCTCAGCCTCAACCCTTTCCTGTCTGCTTCTCACAACCCTTCAACCCATTTGGCTCCATTATTTGACTGCAAATTGAAAGAAAATTAGGGCAATTGACTAGGTGGTCAGAGAGGGTATCTTGAAGAAGAAGGAAAGAGGCAGAGGTTGGGAGAATAAGGTAGAGAAGTCCAGGGCTCAGGCTTTTGACTCCTGAAGGGTGGGCAGTCAATAGGAGGATGAAGAAAGGGGTGGAGGTGGGGAGGTAATGTGTGGGCAGGAAGCCAGAGACTAAGGTTGGTGAAATAAAGTTCTCAGGAGAGTTAAATGGCTGGAGGAAGTTACAGAAATACGGAAGGGTGAGAATCACAGGATGATTTGAACAGACAGATGAATAATTGAAAATTGAGGTGCTAGTGGACTGCAAACCTAGTTGGGTCAGTCCAAATGTCTTAAGCTAAATTCCAGAGGTAGGAACACAGCTGAGCTGAAATTTGAAATAGGAGATTAATACCTTCAGTAAAATTCAATAAACGTATTTTGAATAATGAACCACGCCTGATCCAAATATTGTACAATGTGACTTGATGGAATACGTCATTGGTTTCAATGCTGTAAAATGCAGACAAATTCTTACCTTAATTTTTAACAGGAGGGATTGAATTCCAAAATGAGTAAAGTTCATTTGTGGCGTAGTGTAAGATAATGATCGATAGATCACAGAAGATCTGCATTAAGATACAAAGGATCACATATAGCATGAAAGAAAATCTAAACAATGAAGGGTATAAAATGAAGAGGATAAGTGCACCAGCCTTAATAGCTGATGAGTTATATCTCCACAGTGCTGGCAATGAATTGTAAGTGAATCAGCATTCAAATGAAAAAGGCACATTATGATTGTGAGTGAAACTTCATTTTATTAATTCATGGAATGTGGGTGTTGCTGATCGAGCTGACATTTATTGTCCATCCCTGGTTGCTCTTGAGAAGGTGCTGGTGAGCTGCCTTCTTGAACTGTTGCTATCCATTTGATATAGGCAGACCTATAATGCTGCTTAGGAAAGCAATTCCAGGATTTTGATCCAGCAACACTGAAAGAACAGCAATATCTTTCCAAGTCAGGATGGTGAATGGCTTGGAGGGAAATTGCAGGAGGTGGTGTTCCGGAGTATCAACTGCTCTTGTCCTTCTAGATGGATGTGGTCATGAGTCTGGAAGGTGCTGTCTAAGGATCTCTGGTGAATTTTGGCAGATGGTACACATAGCTACTACTGAGCACTAGTTGGAATGAATGCTTTTGGGCGTGGTGCCAATTAAGTGGTCTGTTTTGTCCTGGATGCTGTCAAGTTTCATGAGAGTTGTTGGAATTGTACCCATCTATGTTTATGACTGCCTGACTGTGAGTTATTTTCACATTTGCTCCTCTGAGTGTTGCTAACTGCCTGATTTGGGGTTTTAATCTCACTCAATGGTGACATTAGTAGTGGCTTCAAGCCCTCATCTGAGCCTTTAAGAATAAAAGTTAGATTGCCACCCCAGTGCAGCACTGAGGGAGTGCTGCATTGTCAGAGGTATTCTGCTTTCGACATGGTATTCATTTGAGGCCCATCTGCCATCATTTCAAAGTAAAAGAGTCCATGCATTCATTTGAAGTAGGGCAGAACTAAAATCGTGTTTAAGATTGATCCTGGTCAACATTTAACCCTCGGCCAACATCACTGGCTAATTATCTGGCCATTATCACATTGTTGCTTAGAGGGGTTTACTGTGTGTAAATTGGATGCTACCTTTCCTACATTGCAGCAGTGATTACATCTCAATAAGCGCTTCAAGAAACACTTTGCAACGTCCTGGGGGTAAAAAAGACGTTGCGTGAAAGCAGATTCTTTCTTCATATATTTCCCAAACTGACACTTGAAAGGTTATACACTACAATTCTGTCCAAAGCTTCTGGGTAAATAAAAATGAAACTGATTGAAGTAAATGTGATGCAATAAAAATATAAGATAATGCCAAAGCAGTTGGATTGGCAGAGCGGATACATTTGAAAGCAGCTGCTGGGAACACTCCAGCTATTCAGCACCTGCCAGTGACTCGGAACCATTCTCTCCTCAGCATGCAATTAGCAGCTGCAAGTCAGGTGAACTGGCAACAAAGAGGTAAGTCACTCTAAAATAAATAAAAAGAAGTTTAACAAAAGCTTGGCCACATGTTTGTAATAGTTTCAAAAGAGCTTTCTTCTGGCAGACAGTAAAACAAGCAATAAAAGTGCTGTAAAATTTTATAGCTGGACCTCACACTATCAGATAATTCACAATATATAGCACGTCATTTGCAGCGTGGTGGCCTCACAATTGTAGCACTGGAATTAGCGGTGACAGGCTCAAATCCCCACCATGAAATCTCTCTGCCACTCTGTGTCATTCTCTCCCTCTTGAGGTGCTCCTTTAATACCTACGTCTTTGACCAAGCTTTTGGGTCACTGCTCCTGGTATCTCCTTAAGCATCTTGGCATCAAAAGACGTTTCTCGCGAGCGCTCACTGTACAAATGCAAGATGTTGTGGCTGAGTGGTGAGTTGGCACCAGATGTGAAAACAAATACTACAGAGGCTGCCACATGGTCATCAAAATCCAATTGGTTCACTGATCGCCCCTGACTACTTTCAAGGAAAGTTACTATCTCATCTCATTCTGACTAAGATGTGACTTTAGCCAGGTCCTGCATGGTTGATTCTTAATGATCCCAGAATCACTAATCATAGAGATCACTGAACAAATTAACTATTGAGTCCACTAGCACATGGATCTTTTTCACCTTCATTCTTAGCTTCCCAATTACATCAACAGAGGAAATGTTTTTTGCAATTTTTCCACGCTTCTACCATAAATTCTAGAGGTTGTATTAAATTTAAACCGCCAATGTTCTGGCAACTTTCATAAATTGTTCAACTTATTCTGTAAATTCTGGGCAACCTCTTCATGGACGATACCTCTCCTAGTTTGGTTTCATCCACAAATTAAACCAATTTGTGCTGGATTTCTGAATCCAAGTGACGGAGGTAACTTAGCCTGAACATTAGTGCCACTAATGTCAATTCCTCAGGCACCTCACTCAAACAGCTGAATTGTACCGAGTGCGCTGATCCCTGCCACATGGCAGCTAAAGGCAAAGTTACTTCATCAAATGTCATCAATTAATAGCCAGCTGGCTACTTATAGTCTCTAGGTGGGTTTTATGGCTCAAGTTGCATGCTCTTGACATATTGACAGCGCCAATGGGAGTGGCGGCCAGTGCAGGTACTGCAATTGGACAATGAGGAGGGGAGCTGTGGTTTATTGGAACTTTGGAAACATTTATGCCTGGCCAGGCGTATGGGAGGTGATGGGTCATGGGGGGTTGCAGGATTTGTGAGGCCATGGAAGTGGAGGAGGGCAACGTTGGTCTATTATCCTTTAGGAAAACCTTCCTCCAGGCTTGGGGTGCAATAGCAGAGGGATAACCTCACCCTGACCTACAATCAACCCTTGCAGGGTCAGCTGTTGGGTTCACTCTTCGGCGTGAGTCTCACTTGCTGTCTGTGAAATGCCAGCAGTGGTGGGGAGGCCCTTAAGTGAGTATTGATTGCCCACTTTAACAGCCTCAATTGGTCCAGTGGTGGATGGGTCTCCTGATGCCAACCCTGCAGCTGGTAGGGTAGATGTGGGCTGTGGGTAGAGCAGAGCAGAACTTTGACATCTAACTACTCTATAGCCTTGGATATTAAAATTTTACAATTTTTGCAGCATGATTATTATTATTTAGCCAGAAGCTTTGGACAGAATTGTAATGTAGATGCCATGCCTTCAATTGTCAGGCCATGAGCTGTAGAATTTCCTTGCTTAATCTCTTTGTTGCTGTACCTCCCTGGTCTTCTTTCAGATACTCCTACCTAACCAGTCCTCAACATTTGCCGTCCCTCAATTCGAGGATGACATTTACTTGGAGGTTCTGCTGTTAAGTCTCCATGTGATGTTTGATCAACCTGGAGCAGGATTTCCCATGATGTCATGGGATCTGGGAAATAGGATTTACTCCCTTTTCTTTCCTCTGTGGGCACTCTGCCTCAACATTAAGGTCTCAGAATGTGAAACAGCTTGATGAGTAAGTTGTCTTCATTCTGAACAACTGATAGCAAACTCCGCTCAGTCATGAATGTCAACGTTGTTCTTCTTCAAATCCTTGAAGCATTTTCTTTGTTCTCTAAAATCGTGGGCCTTTTGAGGGTTGGGAGAAAGTGACTTACCTCAGGAGACAGTTCCCAACTGTACAGGTGCAGTTGCCAGCCCAAAGTTGATTTTTGCCTGGGTTTTGCCAGAGGGTTCATAAATTTCCTTCGAGCAGGACAACGGCACTTGATTGATAGGCTTCTCATTGAATCCAGAAAAAAGAGGCAGAGATATTTCTTGCAGAATATCTCAAATACTCTTGCTTGTGTGCTATGTCAGGGTGTCATTGCAGTTCAGGAATACAGTTGTGACCACCTCTCTGTATACTCAGATTTTTACTAACTCACAAAGACCTTTTTTGTAACACATACACTGTGTATTTTGTCGAATGCTGAGCTGGTAATGGTCCTAATATCTCCTTATGCAGCTTGGAATCAAATATTGTTTGTTACCTCTCCTGTGAATCCCCTGAAGTCATTTTATTATGTTAAAGGACATCTTTATCTACTGCATACCTTCTGAGTTGGAGCACTTTACTTCATAAATACAAACAAACTTTTATTGTAAGCTTGATAAAATGACACAGCTTCTCTCTCCATGAGTGCTGTGTGATCTGCTGAATATTCCTAGCATTTTGGTGTTACGCCTCATAGTTAGTAGGTGGTATACCTTTAAGAGGCTTGCTCATGATATCATCTCAGTCTCAGTCACCATCTTACATGGGGCCATTTGATGCAAGACATGCTGAGAGAAGCCTGCTGCTGTTTAAAACCAAATATCCTAGTATTAGCTTGGATACTGAAATGGCTGTGACTTTTGATTCACTTATGGGATGGATGAGTCACTGGCTCGACCAACCTTTATAGCTTGTGCTATGTTACAGGACACAACTTAAGGATTTTCCCCATCAAGAACAAATACCCTGTTGAAGGCAAAAAGCCCACAACACAGTGACAGATCAATTTCCAATTTCCGGCATCTATTGAATTCAGAAGCCTAGTCACCATTTACACTCCTCTATCACTGGTATCATTGATTCATAGATCAATGTTTGACCTTGTTCAAATTTGTTTTCAATCTGTCTGGCAAAAAAAAATGAAGCGAGAGAACCAGGAAAGAAGGTCCAGATGTTATTGTGGATGAATAAAATTCCAGAACTGACTTGAGAGGGCAACGTTTAGAAAGTGTTTAACCCACAGAGAGGTCTGCAATTGCAGCGAGTTGCTGAAAAGCTGAGCACATCTTTCAAAGCGGTGCTTTAGAGAGACGTGCCCCTTGTGAAGAATGTATGTTTGCTCTGAAAGCAGCCACACTCACCCAGGGTTTTTAACAAAGCAGCCATGGCCCCACTAAAATAGAATGTGGCTGTGACCGAGTGACTGCTGCATTTCCCGTTGTCTGGGGGCATCTGCAGTGAACTGCCTGATGGGATTCCACCAAAAGCCAGGGTTGACATAGCTGCACACTATAAGAAATCAAATCAAAGGGCTTGTTTTCTTGAAAAGAAAATGAGGCAAGTCTGTGTTTGTGCAAATGCATAGTTTGCTTTCTATCGGGCCGAAATGAAGCGAGACCTTTGAACACCTTTAACTCATTGCCCAGCACAGACATTAATTTATCTAAATGGGGAACACTGACATGTCTCTCCTGTCTGACACTGAAACAAAAAAGGGGTCAAAGACTTTGACAGTCTCATCAATTTTATCAATCCTCTGCATCTCTACGAATGGTACATGGATTAAAATGCTCAAAATATAAAACCTGTTTGTCATAAGTAGTGAAATACCATTTGCTCACTCAGGCCAAACTTCCCCTAATGCAGGGAATTTCCCCACTGGGCGACAATATCAAAGTTAACCAGATGGGCTAAAAGTTCAACAATCACAATTTGCATTTATGTAGTGCCTTTAATATTGTAAAACATCCCAAGGCACTTGACACTGAGCCACCGAAGCAGGTATTAAGAAAGCTGACCCAAAACCAGGGTAAAGACGTAGGTTTTAAGGAGCTTTTCTGAGGAAGAAAGACAGGATGACGGTTTGAGGGAGGGAATTCCAGGTTTTAGTTCCTAGTTTGCCAATGGGGAAATGATGGAGGCTTATAAGATGCTGGAATTGGAGCAGTGCTGAGATCTGAGTGCTGCAGGGCTGAACAAGGTTACAGAGACAGGGAAGGGCGAGGTTCAGGACATTGTTTTGGAAACAGGGAATGAGAATTTTAAAAGTCGAGGCGTTGCCGGGACAGGGAGTCACTCAGCGAGTGCAATAAAATGCTGCATGAAATGGAAGCCACTGCCCACAGTTTGACTTTGCAAAAGGGGTAACCACCTTAACCACCTCAAGAGACCCTTTATCAGGAGGGGTGTAGGCTGCTGTATTGATGCTGTTTCCCAGGATGTGGAGTTAATGTATAATAGGACATTAATCATTCCCATGATTCAAACAATCTAAGCTTAAATGCTATGATGTGGGGCTCACATGGACTTAAATCTGTCACAATATCCCATTGAACTATAAACTTGATTTAAATATAAAAAAAGAGTAAACCAAATGATTAATTCGGTGTGTCATTACTTCAAGAGCTCTCACAGGCTGGATCTTCTACTTTGGTTAAACTAGCAGACAGTGATGGCAGACATGATAGGCATCTCACTGTCAATATTTATTTTTTGTTTACTGTTCACCCTCTCTTTTTATTCCTTGGTCTCATTTGAAGTACTGAAGCCACAAAACACAATCCAAATATTTGAAGTTACTGAACATCAATATTTGACTATTTTCTTTTATAATCCCCTCAGAGATACTGGCATTGAATAGTAAATTTGCACAATAATTTACACTATGCTGTGAATTACATTAGTAACAAACAGTTCAATTGATTTGCCTTCTTGTTTATATATGTTTAGGTGGGATATCATTTTAATACAAGGGAAACCTCCAAGTACTGGTAATGTGAGCCTGTAAGTGTCAATTTAAACTTTCCGACAAGATTGCAGCACAATCTTGTCATGAATCTTAAAGGGATTTATCTGCGCTTAGCTATCTAACCCATCTCACTCTCTCACATTCCCTTCTAATACACTGAAGAAGCACTTTCTTTAGTTAGAAATGCCTCATTGGCTACATGAGTGCTGGGTTAGCTCAGTTGGCTGGATGATTGGCTTGCTATGTTGAGTGACGATGCCAAACAGCATGGGTTCAGTTCCTACACTGGCTAAGGTTACTACGAGCAACCCACCTTCTTAATCTCTCCCCTTGTCTAAGGCATGGTAATCATCAGGTTAAGCTCACCACCAGCCATCAGAGGGAGATGACTGATGGTGATTTAAGCTGAGGGTTGCCATGCCTCAGATGAGGGGAAATGTTGAGAAGGAGAGTACTTCATGGTAACCTCAGCTGATGTGAGAATTGAACCTATGCTGTTGGCATCACTCTGTATTGCCATCCAATGCTGTGAAACAGGAAATGGATGATGGAGACAGCAGCAATTTAAAGCAGTGCATGAAGACAATTGGCAAAGACAGATACATTAGATTGACAGTCAGAAACTTTCTATCAGAGTTGAAATATCTAATATTAGAGGTCATGTGTTTAAGGTGAGAGAGGGAAAGTTCAAAGGAGATGTGAGGGACAGGATTTTTGTACAGAGAGTGGTAGGGGTGGTGGTGGAGGCAGATACGGTAGGGGACTTTTAGATAAGCACATGAATATGCAAGGGGTGGAGGGATGTGGACCGAGGGCAGACAGAAGGGATTAGTTTAATTTAGTGCCATGTTCGGCTCAATATCGTGGGCTGAAAGGCCCATTATCATACTGCACTGCTGTATATTCTGTAAGCTTGAGAGATAGGAGACAGTACCTCTAGAAGCTGGCTTATAATATTTTATATGAATGGAAGAGCTAAGCCAGGACTTGACAAAATCACCAACCAGACCAATTGGTAAGAATATCACGTCCCTCTTATATATTTCCCAGGAAGCAATCACTTCACTATTTCTAAGTATATCCCTGACAAAATTCTTTCTGCATCCCTTCACGAGCCAAGTGTACAGTGCTACTCTCACATTCAACTAGATCGCTCATGTCTTTCCACTGAATCCAAGGAAAAAAATGTGAACCCACCTTGAAGATGGAGATTTATCACCTTTCTGCTGGCTTCCACTTGACTCAAACCATTTTGTAGCAAAATAAAAGAAATGTCATCTTTAAATTTTGCAGCATTAGCAAAAAGCTAACTCTCCCAGCAACTCTTTATTCACACAAAAATAAGCTAACACTTGAATACCTGTGAATAGAAGCCTATATGCAGAGTGGAGACTGACACCAGGCAACATAACCAGTGTTAAAAATGATAGCTCCAAGCAGAAAAATCATCTGATTCATTAAAAAATAGATGGAGTTATTTACATTAGATTATGTTTTCATTGCACCCATTAATGCCACTGCTGCTATTAATTGGGAGTTGCTGGGATAGAGTCCTAAAGCTGTGCTATAGATTTACGTACTGGCAGATGAATATTAACTATACACCATTTTACTATTACTAGTGACAAAGTGCACAAAAGAGAAGGGTCACACAGAGCGACTTGTGTTAAATGCCCAGACTGTTGATCAAGCAACAGCCTGACAGGAAAAAAAGAGCTGATCATAAAAAGTGCCATTTAAAATATTTGGCTCGTTGGCAACAGACCATTGGTTGTGATGCCTTTGGAGTAAAGGCTAACAGTGTGTTGATGTGCAGGGGCACAGTTTCCCATAATAGGCCATCGCCTGCAAAGTGGTACAATATGGTTCCAGGCCACTGTTGTATAAAGCAGTCTTAATATTGCTTACTGGTGATATAGAACATAGAATATAGAACAATACAGCACAGGAACAGGCCCTTACAGGCCTTATAGAAGAAATAAAGCTTAACCTGTTTGGTCTAACTCAGAAAGCTGTCGTGAGGTGTTGCTCGAGCCATTCTTATTCTTATTCATGAAAAGTGTGATGCAAACCAAGCACCAGTTTTCAAATGTGTAACTTAGGCTGTGCTGAAGATGCATCTTTCCTTAATATTTCAAAGCTCTGTTCAGTGTAAAAAAAAGTGACCATGCAATTTGAGCAAGCAGAGAATTCTTCTTGGAAATTCCTCCTTCAAACAACAGTAGCTGGGCAGCTGATTCATCTCATTATTTGCAGGAAGGCTGGTTCGCAACGCAGAGCGATGCCAGCAGCACGTGTTCAATTATCACACCAGCTGAAATGATCATGAACTGCCTGCCTTCTCAGCCTCAGCCCCTTGCCTGAGGTAGGGTGGTAACCCTCAGGTTAAAGTCACCACCAACAATCTCTCTCTCTTTCTCTCTTTCCTTCTGTAATGAGAGAGCAGCCCTATGGTTTTCAGGGCATCGGTGAAATCAAAGTATTGTGGTCTGAGTCTACATAATGCATTTCAAAGACTTCCTTAGTCACTACCGAACTCATTGTCTGCTTACGGGTAAAAATATTTTGGAATACAATCTGGTTCCTTAATGAAGCTCTGCTGTCAAAGACGTGTCAGTATTCTTTCATGTAATATGCAGGCAAACAGAATTGGGATCCAAATGTGTTTTGGGTAGCGATGGCCTAGTGGTATTATTACTGCACTATTAATCTAGAGACCCAGATAATGTTCTGAGAGACCCAAGTTCAAATCCTGCCATGGCAGATGGTGGAATTTGAATCCAAAATAACTCTGGAATTAAGAATCTAATGATGACTGTGAATCGATTGTTGGGGAAAAACCCATCTGGTTCACTAATGCCCTTTAGGGAAGGAAACTGCCATCCTTACCTGGTTTGCCTATAGACCACAGCAGTGTAGTTATCTTTTAACTGCCCTCTGGGCAATTAAGGATAGACAATAAATGCTGGCCTAGCCAGCGATGCCCTCATCTCATGAATGAATAAAAAAAATTGATCATTATTTTCACAAGTCCTGTGTTGGTTTTGAACATGGATAGTATCCATAACTAATTGACACAAGCTACCCTCTGATGAACATTTCAGTGTAAGAAAAAACACCATCTACGCATATGCTTTGTTATTATCGATGACTTTTTGATATTGTAATGTCATTGCTGAATTTAAGAGACTGGAATAAACACTTAGTGCAATGCGTCCCATCTGCAGGGGAAGACAATGCATAATAGTAGAGGGCATTAAAACATTGACAGAGAAGGTTAAGGCATTCAAAGGCTGCTGAAAGAAGGCAAAACTTCGGTGAGCCAGAATGGAATTGGTCTGTGTCTTCAAAAGAGTCCAAAATTAATTTTGATTTCAGCTGACTAGGGGCACCAGATACTGGGTGAGATTCATGCTCTTTGTAGACATTAGCATTATTATCAGCTACCCCTGGACCATGTACAATCTGTCCTTTGCTAGTGACACTGACTTCCCAGGAGAGAAAAAGAGAAAACTCACAAACATGATTCACCAAACAGTCTTGGTACATATTGAGGCATCCCCTGAACCAACTTTGACACTGAATTCCCCTTTAATAATCCCAACAAATTACTCATTTTCTATCTTTCCTTCATTGTTGCCCTTCCCTGCAGAATGGATGATTGTAAAACATTAACTCAGGAACCATGGGAGAAGTGGATATGCTCTACTGCCTGGCAGCCATCCTCATCCCTACTATTGACATGATATACTGATGTCACCTGCAGGAAGCTATACTTCTATTACAAAGGATCAGCATGTTTAGGGAATGGAAACCTTTGTGGTTCTTTGTGTGCAGAAGTGCTTCCTAACATCTCTCCTGAACAGTCTGTCCCTAAATCTCAGACTGTGTCCGTTAGTCACAGGATCTCCAACCAGTAAACATAGAGTCAAAGAGTCAGACAGTCGTTCAGCACAGAAACAGACCCTTCTGTCCAACTCATTCATGCCAACCAGACATCCCAAACTGACCTAGTCCCATCTGCCAGCATTTGGCCCATATCCCTTTAAACACTTCCTATTCATGTACCCATCAAGATGCTTTCAAATATTGCAATTATACCTGCCTCCACCAGTTCTTCAGGCAGCTCGTTCCATATACACATCACCCTTTGTTTGAAAAAAAATTACCCCTTAGGACCATTTTAAATCTTTCCCCTCCTACCACAGCCTACGTCTTCTAGTTTTCCATAGAATCCATAGAATCCCTACAGTGTGGAAACAGGCCCTTTGGCCCAACAAGTCCACACCGACCCTCAGAGCATCCCATCCAGACTCATCCTCCTATAACCCACCTAAGCTATACATCCCTGAACACTATGGGCAATTTAGCATGGCCAATCCACCTAGCCTGCACATCTTTGTACTATGGGAGGAAACCGGAGTACCTGGAAGAAACCCACGCAGACACGGGGAGAACGTGCGAACTCCGCACAGACAGTCACCTGAGGGGGAATCAAACCCGGGCCCCTGGTGCTAACCACTGAGCCACCTTGCCGTGCCCTAGTTCTGGGCTCCTCCATCCTAAGAAAATGACCATCTACCCCCTGTCTGTTCCTGTTATTATCGTGAAGACTTTGATCAGGTAACTTATTAATCTTCTGAATTCTAGAGAAAACTGGTGTGGTTGAGTTAGGAGGTATAAGCTTGTAATGTTTCACCCTGTAAATAGATATGAGACTGAACAAAGATTGGCTCCAGCATCATCCTTCACCAAGTGGTTTTCTGTAATAAAACAGCAGATGGTTGCAGGCAGTGCTGAGAAGTAACACAATGTTTGAATGCTCAACTTAATCTCCAGTGGTTTCACTATAATAATCCCATCAGGTCTTGCTAAAATGGCTTACCTGTACCTGTTGCATGGTGGCATTTGGAATGAGAAGTCAGAGCCCGAGGAATATAGTACAGGCGAACGTCATCATCTCCCAGCTCCATGATTTTTACATCTCTGTCACCAAGAGTGCGGACATTTCTTTTTCAGAGTTCCCTCAATTTGGCTGGACTATCTGAGCCCTGTGATCTGTGAAGGTAAGCTGGTAAATTTAAGGTCCCATCCCACACAGTTACAAATAGTGATTTCCACTTTCACCCGAATCAAGGCATTTTTTTTTAGGCTGCTGTATTTAATGAACAAACCTAGATTGGGTCAGAGGGACAATGGGTCACAGAACTATATAACAACACTGCTACCGGGGAAGGCTGACTTTCAAACCTTAAAAGCCTAGCTTGTGTTAACAAATCTGCTTAAACCATTTGATGGAAATCCAAAAAAAACAAGTCTTCCTGTGTAGAGGCAATGCTAAGCTGGGATACCTTCATGTAAATATCATGAATGACTCGTGCATTTACACTTTGGAAGGAAATGCATTTAGCACTGAATAAATATAGTTTGGAAAATAATTTCCTGTTGCCTCCCACAACTCTATCAATGTGTGAATGGATAAAAATAATCAAGAGAACATATAATTCCACAATATTAATTTACTTAATTGTGTTTAAGCTTTTAGATTTCCCACAGCTGTGCCCTAATTTTCATGATTCATAGTGTACATATCCATTCAGGTAAGATGGATGTATTCACTTCAGAAGCAATATGTTTAATCAACCTGTTCAAAATGTTTCTGTAGGACCATCGTTTGTAGCAGAAGACAGGAGGGTTGGATACTTGAAGGGAACTAGCAAGTAGCTCTTCCTGTCAAACCAGAAAACATCGACAACATAGCTTAATTGCAAGTTGAAAGCTGCTTTGGAGTTAAATGTGAAGGTCACAGGCTCACTTACCTGGAGTATCACATGCTCGAGACAACTGTCAATGAAATTAACACATGGACTTTCATAAATAGACTGAAATGTAACCAAGCCCTGTTGGGTGTTGTCCGCAGGCCTCCAAGCAGTGGTCAGGATGTGGGGAAGAAAATAAATTGGGAGACAGAAAAGGCATCTAAGGATGGCCCTATTACAATAATCATCAGGGTCTCCAATTTGCAGGTGGACTGCGAAAATCAGGTTGGTCATGCACCTCAAGAAAAGGAATTCCTGGAATGTCTGCAAGGTGGTTTTTCGAAGTAGCTTGCAGGAGATCCCACTAGAGAACAGGCAGTTCTGGATTTGGTGATGTGTAATGAAGCAGACTTGATTAGGGAAATTAAGGTGAAGGAAACCCTAGGGGACAGTGGCCATAATATTCACCCTGAAGTTTGAGAAACTGGAACCAGATGTAATGGTATTACAATTAGGTAAAGGTAACCACGATGATATGAAGGAGGAGCTGACCAGAGTTGATTGGAAGGGGAGCCTTGCAGGGAATCACAGAATCCCTGCACTGTGGAAGCAGGCCATTCAGCCCATTGAGCTCACACTGACCCTCCCAAGAGCATTCCACCCAAACCCACCCCTCCTACCCTAATCCTGTAACCCTGCATTTCCCATGGCTAACCCACCTAGCCTACACATCCCTGGACACTATGAGCAATTTAGCATGGCCAGTCCACCTAACCTGCACATCTTTGGACTGTGGGAGGAAACCGGAGCACCCAGAGGAAACCCACACAGATGCGGGGAGAACTTGGGTGCTGTGAAGCAGTAGTGCTAACCACTGAGATGGTGGAGAGCAATGGCAGGAGTTTCTGGGAGTAATTTGGGAGGTGCAGAAGAAATTCATCCCAAACAAGAAGAAACATATTAAGGGGAGGTCGAGACAATCATGGCTGACAGGAGGAGTCAGAGACAGCATAATAGCAAAAGAAAAGGCATACAATGTGGTGAAGATTGATGGGAAGCCAGAGGATTGCAAAGCCTTTAAAAACCGGCGGAGGATAACTAAGAAAAAGCAATAAGGAGGGAGAAGAAGAAATATGAGAGTATGCTAGCTAGTAGTATAAAAGAAGACTGCAAAAGCTTTTTAAGATATATATACAATGTAAGAGAGAGGCAAAAGTGGACATTGGACTGCTGGAAAATGAGGCTGGAGAAGTAGTAGTGGGAACAAAAATAATGACAGAGGATCTGAATTTATATCAGTCTTCACGTTAAAAGACACCAGTAGTATACCAGAACTTTATGGGAGTCAGAGAGCAGAGGTGAGTCTAGTGGCCATCACTAAGAAGAAGGTGCTGGGGAAGCTGAAATGTCTGAAGATGGGTCAATCACCTGGACCAGATGGATTACACCCCAGAGTTCTGAAGCAGATTGTTGAGGCATTGTTGGTGATCATTCAGAGCCCATTGGAGTCAGGCAGATTCCCAGAGGACCAGAAAATAGCTAATGTAACATTCCTGTTTAAGAAAGGAGGGAGGCAGAAGACAGGAAACTATTGGCTGGTTAGCTTAACCTTGGTCATTGTTAAGATTTTAGAGTCCATCATTAAGGATGAAATTGCGGACTACGTGGAGGTGCATGGAAACATAAGGCTGAGTCAGCACAGCTTCGTCAAGGGGAGGTCATGTCTAACAAATCTGTTAGAATCCTTTGAGGAAGTAATGAGCAAGTTAGACAAAGGAGAATCAGTGGACGTGATCTATTTGGATTTCCAGAAGGCCTTTGACAAGGCTGCTAAAAAAGATAAGAGCCTATGGTGTTGGGGGAAGGTGCTGGCATAGATAGAGGATTGGCTGACTGGCAGAAGGCAGAGTGCAGGGATAAAGAGGTCTTTTTCAGAATGGTAGCTGGAGACTAGTGCAGTTTTGCAGAGGTCTGCATTGGGAACCACTCTATTCATGTTATACACAAACGGTCTGGGCAAAGGAACTGAGGGGGTTATTGATATTGTTGAGGGCAGATGACACAAACATAAGAGGAGGGACTGGTAGTGTTGAGGAAGTGGGGATGCTTCAGAAGGTCTTGGAGAGGCTAGGAGAATTGGCAAAGAAATGGCAGATGGAATACAATGTAGGGAAGTGTATCGTTATGCACTTTGGTAGGAAGAATAGATATATAGATTATTTTCTAAATTGGGAAAGGCTTCAGAAATCTGAAGCATGAAGGAACTTGGAAATCATAGTTCAAGATTCTCTTAAGGTTAACATGTGGATCAGTTGGCAGTTAGGAAGGCAAATGCAATGTTGGAATTCATTTCAAGAGGGCTAGAATACAAGAATAGAGATGTATTGTATAAGGCTGTGGTCAGACCACATTTGGAATATTATGTGTAGTTTTGGGCCCTGTATCTAAGGAAGGGTGTACTGGCATTGGAGGGGGTCCAGAGGAAGTTTACAGGAATTATCCCGGGGATGAAGAGCTTGTCATATGAGCGGTTGAAGACTCTGGGTCTGTACCCGCTGGAGTTTAGAAGGATGAGGGGGGATCTGATTGAAACTTACAGAATACTGAGAGGTCTGGAGAGATTGGACCCTGGAGAAGATACTTTCACTACTTTGCGAGACTAGGACCCAAAAGCATTGTCTCAGGCTGAAGGGACAACCCTTTAGAACTGAGATAAATAGGAATTTCTTCAGCCAGAGGGTGATGCATCTGTGGAACTCATTGCCACAGAAAGCTGTGGAGGCCAAGTCAGTGAGTGTCTTTAAGACAGAGGTGGATCGATTCTTGATTAATAAGGGGATCAAGGGTTAGTAGGAGAAGGTGGGAGAATGGGTTTGAGAAACATATCAGCCGTGATTGAATGGTGGAGCAGACACAATGGTCCATATGGCCTAATTCTGTTCCTATGTCTTATGGTGTTCTTATCTTTTTTTTTAATTTTAATTTTGGGATGTGGGCATCACTGGCTGGCCAGCATTTCTTGCCCATCCCTAGTTGCCCTTGGGAAGGTGATAGTGAGCTGCCTTCTTGAACTGCTGCAGTCCTCCTGCTGTGGGTTGACCCACAATGCTATTAGGGAGGGAATTCCAGGATTTTGACCCAGCGACAGTGAAGGAATGGTGATATATTTCCAAGTCAGGATGGTGAGTAACTTGGAGGTGGTGGTGTTCCCATAGACCTGCTGCCCTTGTCCTTCTAAATGGAAGTCGTCGTGGGTTTGGAAGGTGCTGTCTGAGGATCTTTGGTAAATTTCTGCAGTGCATCTTGTAGATAGTACACACTGCTGCTACTGAGCATCAGTGGTGAAGAGACTGGATGCTTGTGGATGTGGTGCCAATCAATGGGCTGCTTTGTCCTGGATGGTGTCAAGCTTCTTGTGTGTTGTTGGGGCTGCAGTCATCCAGGCAAGTGGGGAGTATTCCATCACGCTCCTGACTTGTGCCTTGTAGATGGTGGACCAACTTTGAGGAGTCAGGAGGTGAGTTACTTGCCACAGTATTCCCAGCTTCTGGCCTGCTCTTGTAGCCAATGTGATAATGTGGTGAGTCCAGTTGAGTTTCTAGTCAATGATAACCCCCAGGATGTTGATAGTGGGGGCATTCAGTGATGGTAATACCATTGAATATACCATTGTTAGATTGTCTCTTATTGGTGATGGTCATAGCCTGGCATTTGTGTGGCATGAATGTCACTTGTCAGCCCAAGCCCGGATATTGTCCAGATCTTGTTGCATGTGAACATGGACTGCTTCAGTATCTGAGAAGTCACGAATGGTGCTGAACATTGTGCAATCATCAGCGAACATCCCCATTTCTGACCTTATCATGGAGGGAAGGTCATTGATGAAGCAGCTGACGATGGTTGGGCCGAGGACACTACCCTGAGGAACTCCTGCAGAGATGTTCTGGAGCTGAGATGATTGACCACCAACAACCACGACCATCTTCCTTTGTGTCAAGTATGACTCCAACCACCGGAGAGTTTTCCCCCTGATATCCATTGACTCCAGTTTTGCTAGGGCTCTTTGATGCCACACTCGGTTGAATGCAGCCTTGATATCAAGGGCTGTCACTCTCATCTCACCTCTGTAATTCAGCTCTTTTGTCCATGTTTGAACCAAGGCTGTATTGAGGTCAGGAGCTGAGTGGCCCTGGCAGAACCCAAACTAGGCGTCACTGAGCAGGTTATTTCTGAGCAAGTGCTGCTTGATAGCACTGTTGGTGACATCTTTCATCACTTAACAGATGATTGAGAGTAGACTGATGGGGTGGTAATTGGCCGGGTTGGATTTGTCCTGCTTTTTGTGTACAGAACATACTTGGGCAATTTTCCACATTGCCGGGTAGATACCAGTGTTGTAACTGTACTGTAACAGCTTGGCTAGGAGAGTGGCAAATTCTGGAGCATAAGTCTTCAGTACTATTGCTAGAATATTGTCAGGGCCCGTAGCCTTTGCAATATCCAACCATTTCCTGATATCATGGGGAGTGAATCGAATTGACTGTAGACTGGTATCTGTAACGCTGGGGTCCACTGGAGGATGCCAAGATGGACTATCCATTTGGCACATCTGGCTGATGATTGCTGCAAATACTTCAGCCTTATCTTTTGCACTGATGTGCTGGGCTCTTCCATCATTGAGGATGGGGATATTTTTGGAGCCTCCTCCTCCAGTGAGTTGTTTAATTGTCCACCACTATTCATGGCTGGATGTGGCGGGACTGCAGAACTTGGATTTGATTCGTTGGTTGTGGGATCGCTTAGCTCTGTCTATAACTTGCTGCTTTCGCTGTTTGGCGTGCAAATAGTCCTGTTTGGTGGCTTCACCAGGTTGATACCTCATCTTCAGGTATGCCTGGTGCTGTTCCTGACAAGCCCTCTTGCACTGATGTCTATCATCCCTGGAACCATTCTGCTCTCTGTCTAATACATTTGCATTCTTCCTCAAGTATGATGCCTAGAACTATAGACAGTAAGAAATGAAGCTAAAAGGATATTAACAATTCAGCATAGTGAATAAGAAAATTGACTTGCTATCAAGGGATTGAATAGGAAACAGCAAATAGTTTGAATCAGTCTCAATCCCAGATCTTAGTGTCAGCACGTGGACACAGCTTACATGGGATTTAACAAAAGCAGAAATTGCTGGAAAAGCTCAGTAGGTCTGGCAGCATCCTTGGACAGAAATCAGAGTTAACATTTTGAGTCGAGTGACCCTTCCTCAGAACTGATTTACAGTATTTGGTTTTTATTTTGTATGGGATTTACGCTGTTTTATATTTCAACACTTTGTGGAAAAAAAGGTTGTTCTTTAAATTGTGCAAGTCTTTTGCTACTAGAATAAATGGATCACCAATAAATTAGTAAAATCCTCACCTTGGCTGAACTGTTCTAGTCTTTGTAAACAAACTGTTCAGCTAACTTTTCTTAAATCATAGATAGGCATATTGCCTCATACAATAAACCATGAGGAAAAGCACAATTAAATAATTTGATGCTATATTGCACAAAATGATACACAACTTTTCACCTTCAAACAAAATGAACTCTGCATATTTTTTGGTGTTCAGTTTAATGGCCTAGGCATAGAAACACCCTCCCCCCCACTGAGCAAACAAGTACTGTGTACAGGTTGGGTCTCCTTACTCGAGAAAGGATGTACTGGCACTGGAGAGGGTGCAGAGGAGGTTCACTGGGTGGATTCTAGAGTTGAGAGGGTTGGTTTATGAGGAGTGATTGAGGAGATTGGGATTATACACATTGGAATTTAGAAGAATGAGAGAGATCTTATAGAAATATATAATATTATGAAGGGAACAGATAAGATAGAAGGAGTAAGGTTGTTTCCACTGGTGGGTGAAACTAGAACTAGGGGGCATAGCCTCAAAATAAGGGGAAGCAGGTTTAGTACTGAGCTGAGGAGGAACTCCTTCTCCCAAAGGGTTGTGAATCTGTAGAATTCCCTGCCCAGTGAAGCAGTTGAGGCTACCTCATTGAATGTTTTTAAAGCAAAGATAGGTAGATTTTTGACCAATAAAGGAATTAACGGTTATGGTGAGCGGGTAGGTAAGTGGAGCTGAGTCCATGAAAAAGATCAGCCATGATCTTATTAAATGGTGGGGCAGGCTTGAGGGGTCAGATGGCCTACTCCTGCTCCTATTTCTTACGTTCTTATGCTCTTATGATTGAAAGACAACCCTATGTACTTGCAGCAGCATTTATTTGTGTGGAAGATGATAGTCACACCACCTTGCTTTCTAAGAACAATCCCCTCATTTTAAATTAATCTCTATTGCTTCTTTTTAGGTTCCTGTCCCACCATTTACGTCCAATCAAAAGGAGTAACCATGAGACTCACTTGGAGGTAATCTTTAGGATGGCCACTAGGAGGTGCAAAGACAGGAATGGCATTGCACCATTCACCCTTAATGTTTACTCAGAAAGCTTTCCTTCTTTCAATCACCTCGATCAAAAACTAAATTAAAACTGAATTTGGATCATCCTGAAAACCATAGCCAAATCAAGCAAGACCTTGTAGTTCATTTCTTCACTTGTAAATCTTAGAAATAAATTAATGGGAATTCCACACCATTGTGCCACACTTTCTTTTTATCTTTGTCAGCCATGCATTTTTCTGGATCTCATATAAGGGTAAAAATTGCATTATGTCAAGTCTTTTTTTTGGTTCAAGAAGGCAGCTCATCATCACCTTCTCATGGGCAACTAGGGATGGGCAATAAGTGCTGGACCAGCCAGAAACACCCACATCCACCAGAAAATTTTTAAAAAACTCTGGTCTGTCCTGTGTTAATTCAATAGAATAGGACATAAGATATACATGTAATATCCACTGTTTAATCACAAGGAGAATGAAATTTTGAGTGTGTTGTAGAGTCATAGAGTTATAGTGATGTACAACTTCAGTCCAACTTAGCCATGCCAACCAGATATCCTAAATTAATCTAGTCCCATTTTCCAGCATTTGGTCCATATGCCTCTACGCCCTTCCTATTCATGTACCCATCCAGATGCCTTTTCAATGTTGTAATTGTACCAGCCTCCACCATTTCCTCTGGCAGCTTTCCATAAACGCACTGCCCTCTGCATGAAAATGATGCCTCTAAGGTGCATTTTAAATCACTCCCCTCTCACCTTGAACGTATACCCTCTAGTTTTGGACTCTCCCAACCTGGGGAAAAAACCTTGGCTATTCACCCTATCCATGCCCCTCAGGATGTTATAAACCTCAATAAGGTCACCCTTTAGCCTCAGATGCTCCAGGGAAAATAGCCCCAGCATTTTTAACCTCTCCCTATAGCTCAAACCCTCCAACCCTGGCAACATTATTGTAAATCTTTTCTGAACCTTTTCAAATTTCAGAACATCCTTCCTATAGCAGGGAGACTGGAGTCAAACGCAGTATTCCAAAAATGGCCTAACCAATGTCCTGTACAGCTGCAACATGACCTCCCAACTGCTATACTCAATGCACTGACCGATAAAGACAAGCGTGTCATAAGCCTTCTTCACCAACCTGTCTACCTGCGACTCTATTACTGTTATGGTAGACTCTGGCATTCATCGGTGATCCATTACTTCAGCAACAGTCAATGATTCATAGTAATCAGAGCATGTGTTCTGCTTGGAGGAGGAGATTGAGGGCAGATTGATGTTTGCAAACAAAACATAAACATTTCTGGAAAAAGGCAGAAAGTTAAAGCTTTTTGGCCTGTACTCATCAGAACGGACACACAGAAAAACCAAATTTGGAAAGTAAATAACAATTTATACAAATTGGGAAGAGGGTGTTAATTGTTTGGGCCATGGCTGGTATGGAGTTGCAGCAGGATGTCAATCTTAGTTGATAAAACCCAGACCAGGCCGGTAGATACCGAAGGTTACAGTGTTGCCAAAGGGAATGAAAGAGGGGCTGGCAGTCTCCATGAGTCTTTTCTCAACGAAAATAGTGCAATGTATGGACAAATTCCTTTCGCCAACATAGAACTGAAAGCTGTGTGTTAATATATGTAACTTCCAGCACGAGGAAATTCCACCAATCTGAAATTGGTTTCCAATGTAATTCTTACCACAAAATTATTCAGCGAATGTTGTCCAATGGAAAAATTACATCAAATGTTGTACATGGTGTTCATGGTGATGGTAAACCATATCAAATATCATATCTGTTCAATCACCTTTTGCTTGTAAACCACAAAGCACTTGCTGAATAATTCTGACTGCACTAAATAACTCAGTACCCTCTTCTCATGTTGTCTTAATTAGTTTGGTTGCTTGCGTAATGAGTGCAAGATGAAAATCTTCAACTTCATAAACTACAAGCTATTAAATGCACAAAATTAGGGCAGATTGACATTAGGTAGACAAAGGAAAGCTGTTCCCATTAGCTGTTGCTAGAAATACTGGGGAGGGAGGAGCATTGACTTTGATTTTATACAAAAGATACAGGGTCATAGAATCATAGAATCCTGACGGTGTGGAAACAGACCATTTGGTCCAACAAGTCCACACCGACCCTTGCAAGAGCATCCCACCCAGAATCACCTCCCTACCCTATCCCTGTAACCTTGCATTTCCCATGGCTAATCCACCTAGCCTACACATGCCTGGACTCAACAGGGTAATTTAGCATGGCCAATCCACCTAACCTGCACATCTTTGGGCTGTGGGAGGGAACTGGAGCACCTGGAGTAAACCCACGCAGACACGGGGAGAATGTGCAAACTCCACTCAGACAGGTGCCCAAGATTGAAGTTGAACCTGTGTCCCTTGCACTGTGAACAAAAGATACCAGAAAGGCAAACTTACAGATTCCTATAGAAGAAATTAAATCCTCTATCCCATTTGAAAAACCACTAATGGGACTTCGCACCAAGAAAATCTTTGGTCAAGTCAACATAGTTGACATTCAAATGTCAGTACCTAAAAAAAACTTGTGCCAAACAGGGCTTCTTCCAACACTTCTCGACAGAAAGAACTTTGGTAAAACCCCAGATTATCTCATTAAGCAGTCTGAAGAGGAGAAGAAAGCACAAGAAAACTATGACACCTATGTAAAAGAGAGTATATGGCAAGATTCCATGAGAATATTCACCAAAAAGGAGTGGAACAATTGAAGAATTGGGCGGCGCTGAATCATGCCTATCATAGTCTTTCCATTTTGATAGACATTCATTCTAAGCAAATGCACAAGGTCATGTGAGAAGAATGTTTTCATGCAGTAAGTGGTAAAGTTGACTGACAAGGAAGTCAAAGACTATCAGGTGTGAGCTGGGAAGATGAGTTGAGGCCAAAATCAGATCCACCATGATCTTATCAAGGGCTCTGGTGGTTCCATTGATTGTTCACAGTCATCAATGATATTGTGTGTCATTCCTTGTTTGTTTTTAGGACCACGGATGCAACATAACAGGACTGAGAGGCACTTAGCAAACTGGAACAGACCTGATTCATCCTTGTTGCCCTCTCACCACACAGACCTCATAGGAACTCGGCTCTGAGCCGCTTAGCAATTTGCCATGTACCTCCTGTGAGTTCCTGGATATGGACTTTTTGTTGCACTCACAATTTTGGTAATTCTAACCCCACATTTTCATTGTGGTGCATTTGCCATCTCCTCTTGTAGTGTTACAAGCTGCCTTTAAGTTTCAAAAAGAGTGCTTTGGGTATGAATTGGTAAATTGGTACTCACTGGTCAGCCAACCAGGAAACCTGTTGTGATGGAATGATTGCACTCAGAGGTGTTGCTGTCAAATGTAGCATTGCAATTTGCCAATTTTGCTTGGACTGTCTACATTTGAGGACTGGATTTTTGTTTGTGTAAATCATGCATTCAGCTGGACCATTGGACTTGGGGCAATGTGAAGAGGATATTACGAAAATGCGTGATTTCCGAAAACAAAAGCTTTATGATTCCCATTTAAAGTATGAACAGCATTGACTGTGCCACAGCCATAGCTTTTGACTCAAATGCATCTGCTTTGCATTCTAGTAAGAAACGTTGTCAAACTTTTCTGTGTGGTATCTATTGTTGTCAACCCAGGATTGAAAATTTAGAGGTTTGATGCATGTGATAGAAATTATTTCAACACTTCGAAGAGGCCCTGTGAGCTTTTGTGCATGTCCTTCCCCAATTATTCCCTTAGTGATTAATACTTTTGAATGAAACTGGGAACATATGCTAAGAAGGAGTTAAAGAGACATATACGTCTTTGAAGGTTATCCTTGTTTTGAAGAGTTGGCAAGGTTTTCGTGCACTCATTTTATTTGGTTCAGGACATATGTCCACACAGGAATAAACAGAACTGATAAAGTGCATAGAAACATAGAAACATAGAAACTAGTGGCAGGAGTAGACCATTCACCCGTTCGAGCCCGCACCACCATTCAATATGATCATGGCTGATCATGCAATTTTAGTATCTCACTCCCACTTTTTCTCTATATCCCTCGATTCCTTTAGCTACAAGAGCCATGTCCATCTCCCTCTTGAATATTATGATATCTTTGAAATGTTGGTGAGACATATTTGGCTGTTGACGCCAATCCTTCATTGTGTTCCACTTGCATCACTAAATGTAGACTAAAGTCATATTATCACTTTGTTCTTCCTACCAGAGAAAAATAGTTTGAAGAGTAAATGCAACTAGCATTGGAAAATGGCTTCTGCAAAATAAGCTGGAATAGCTAATTTTTCAAAATCTTTAGCATTCATCCAAGCAGACAGTTGGCTCTGTTCGGTTATCCTCATGCACTTTGAATGGTATGATCTACCTGTACTGCATGCAAAACAAAACCCTTTCACCGTACCTCGGTACATGTGACATTAATGAATCAAATCAGTTGAAACATTGGCTTAATCTAAAAGATGGCACCTCCAATAGTGCAACACTGGAGTCTCAGCCCAGGATTTTGCACTCAGTATAGAATCCTTACAGTGTGGAAGTAGGCCATTTGACTCATCATGTCCACATCAACCTTTCCACCCAGACCCCTATCCCTTAACCCTGCATTTCCCATGGCTATTCCAACTAGCTTGCACACCCCTGGATAATTTAACATGGCCAATCCACCTAATCTGCGCATCTTTGAACTGTGGGAGAAAAAAATCCATATAGACACAGGGAGAATGCAAAAACTCCACACAGACGGTTGCCCAAGATTTAAATCAAGCCCAGGTTCCTGGCACTTTGTAGCAATGGTGCTAACTGCTGAGCTACCACACTGACTTGATACCAGAGTCAAACTGGGAAACCTTGGAATTCAGAGGATGGTAGGTTACCAACTGAGACATGAAACCAACATTTAAGCTTTGTGCCTGGTTTTCTAATAATGCCAAAGCAGTTGATAGATTTCCCTTGACCCATCCAGCTCCTGTCACAGATGTAAACACGTGCTGAAATCAAGGCAGAGAACACAAGAGAAAACCCAAATCATTCTGAGTCACAGGTCAGCTGCTTGACAATAATTAATTCGAGAAGGTTGGTTACCTGATGGCCGATACATTGGGACAAACAATACTCTTCTTCCAAGTTTATTTTGGGGGGAGCTCTCATTTTGAAGTGACAGATTAACTGAATGAGCCATATGTTGACTGACAAGAACAATGACTATAAAGCACCTTGTCTAAAGATGGCCTTGGACTCAGAATGGCATGAGCAGTTTATTGCAGCAGTGTATTTTATCAGCAGCAATGGGTTTAAATCTAAAGGTTAAAGGCCCAGGCACTTTTTTTTTTCAAGATTCCTACACAATAACATCAAAATGAGTACCAATGATGCTGTGATTTGAGCTATCTTTGCAATATATTGGGAATCAATTATTAGCAACGCAATTTTATTTCAATTGTCTAAGCTGCAAACATTCCATCAACTTACTTTGACATTTTTTTTCAACCTAGGAGCCTTGGTTGCTATGATAGAGTTGCCAGCTCCTGCAGGCCTGGCCTGCTGTACCTAAGGATTAAAGACCCATGCTCCAGGACACTGCATTGTGCAACTCTGGGGAAAAATTAGCAATGTTTAAAAAGATCACTTTTCTCTTATCATTTTCTTTGAATGTTCCACTTTGACCAAGACATTAAAAACTTTGAAAATGGACAAGTTTCCTGTTTGGCTGACCTTTTTAAATTGAGACTTTTTCCTTTCTAATTGGTGCAGAAAGGCAGTGGATGACAAGATGGACATGTTGACTAACTAATATCTGGCACTGGGACAAGTTGCAGGTAGATAGGGTGGGGAAGAAGGCATTTGGTATGCTTGCCTTTATTGGTTAGTACATTGAGTATAAGAGTTAGGAGGTCATGTTGCGGCTGTATAGGACATTGTTTAGATCACTTTTGGAATACTGAGTTCAATTCTGGTCTCCGTGCTGTAGAAGAGATGTTGTGAAACTGGAAACAATTTAGAAAAGATTTACGAGGACGTTGCCAGGATTGGAGGGTTTGAGCTATGGGGGACGTTGAGTAGGCTGGGGCTACTTTCCCTGGAGCATCAGAGGTTGATTGGTGACTTTATGAAGTTTATAAAATCATGACGGGCATGGCTAGGGTGAATAGTCAAGGTCTTTTCCCCAGGGTAGGGGGCCCCAAAACTAGATGGCATAGGTTTGAGGTGAGAGGGAAAGACTTAAAAGGGACCTAAGCAGCAATTTTTTTACGCAGAGGGTGGCGCATGTCTGGAATCAGCTGCCAGAGGAGATGGTGGAGTCTGGTACAATTGCAGAATTTAAACGGCATCTGGATATTATAAGGTTAGGAAGGATTTAGAGGGATATAGGCCAAATGTTGGCAAATGGGACTAGATTATTTAGAATATCTGGTTGGCATGGGTCAGTTGGACCGAAGGGTCTGTTTCCGTGCTGTGCTCTAAGTCATGTGACCAGCTCTCCAAGAACTACAGCTGACAACTCAATGCTATCAGCAAAAAATAGTGAGAATCTCTTTCAGACAATTAGCTCCAGTTGATACTTTTCATGTCTTTTCGGACATGTTTGACCACTTTGTTGAAATGCTGTCAAAGGAACATGTCAAGGTGAGATCATTACTGTTCCACCCCAACATGCCTCAAATAGTCACCCAAAGTAGAGTTAGAATGACTGCTATTTCTCTTTAATAGTAGCTTTCACAAGGTGTATCAATGACAGAATCTCTGACTTTGCAGGACTTCAAGGGATAATAAATTCCTTGTGATCATGATGCAGATTTTACTTGCCTGTTCCATTTGCAAAGGGGAGCCAAGTAGGATGGCAAAGGAATAGGCTGAATCATAAAGAAGGCAAATTGCAATCAAATCTGGGGTTTCACATACAGCCAAGTAGTAATGCAACAACCATGGTGCCTTTACAATTCCACCAGCATGAAGGAGTTCAATTCCTTTTGACCTGACCCCACTGGGGATCTAGTTTATGTCTAGCAGTGGGTGCACCTTGTCAGCCAGTGCGTTATTGACATCTAGGAGATCAAAAGTAGATGCTCCCAAAGATGCCAGGCCTGAAAAGCAGTGATAAGATCAATAAAGCTGCCCACATCCTCAAAGAAGAGGGTCCCATCAGGAAGTGGGCAAAAGGGTGAATGGAAGCAGTTTCTCATGAGTGACAGTGATGGGAGTGTGGCTTGGAGTTGGAGGGAGGGTGGTGGGGGTCCTTGAATAACATAGATGGTAGTCAGTCACCAGAGTGTCTAACATCATGGGATTGACTTGGGTGCCTCAGAAACAAGCTGCTGTTCCAGTGACCCCACATTTTCTGAAAGGGTCAGTGATAGAGGTTACTATTTGTTTGATGTTATTGCCCCTCCTGTGGATTCCTGGGTCAGATAGGATCAGGACACCTCGTGCAATTCATGGGAAAAGGCTGAAGTACAAAAGGAAAAATACAGAAGGAGATCACTTGGCCCGTTGTCTCCATACTAACTCTTTTGAAAAGCTATCCAGTTTGTCCCATTGCCTGGCTCTTTCCCCATGTTCCTGCAATACTTTCTTCTTCAACTATTTCTCATCCAATTTCCTTTTGAATGTGGCAATTAAATCTGTTTCTACTGCTCATTATATTCCAAATATGATTCCACATGCTGTACAATCATGTTAAATCTGTGTCATTTGGTTATCGAAATGTCATTTGCTTTGTCAAAACCCTTTGTGATCCTCAACACCTCAATCAAATCTCTGCTAAACCTTCTGTGCTTAAAGGAGAACTATTGCAAATTCTTCAATCAGCCTATGTAACTGTATCATTGATGGAATCATTCTAGAAAATTACTTTGGTAACTGTAGTGATTGGAACCAGGTTGATCCATTGGCTGTGAGATCCCTGATTGAGGTTGTTAACCCAGGCCAATCAGGGAGCCGTGGCTGACTGATATAAACAGGAGATTCCGAGACTCTCCTGACTTCAGGGACCGACTCTGAGCTGGCTGCCCATAGCCCATGTATTGGACACATTTGAATAAAGAGTGACTTGGTGACAGGATACTAGACAGGATACCTGTGCAGTTATTTCAAGACCATCACCAAAGTCTTTGTGCCCTTCCTAACATGTTGCGTCCAGAATAAAACACAATATTCAAGTCAAGGTTGAACAAGTGTTTTCTGAAGGTTTAGAATAATTTTCTGTTTTTTGTATTCAGTCTCTATTTATAAAGCTGAAGCTCCCTTATATTTCATTAATAGCTTTGCTATCCTGTCCCTGCACCTTTAGGATATTGTGCACAAACACCTTCAGCTTTCTCTGTACTGGCACCCATTTGATGATGACTGGCCTTGCACCTTACTGCTCGAGGTGCATCAGGTACCAAAAAGTCCAGGTTACTTGGGTACTCGCCTTCTAGAAGTCCCTGGCATTTTCCACAGGGCATGCTAGGGATAGAGCCTTTACTTATTCTTGAAAATGTTAATGGCATAAGATGGGCTGTGACTAGGTAAGAGCCCCATTCTTGGTCTAGCTAGCTTAATGGGTTGCTACACCAAGTGCAAGTGGCTAAACCCAATATCAAATGGAAGTCCGGACGTTCAGAACAGTATGATCGCCAAGTGGTTCTGAAGGTTGAAGTGATTCCTTGGCCTGTGTTGGTGTTGACATGTCTTTAGTGTTAGCTAGGTGACAGGAAATCCATGTGCCTATTAAAGCCAACCCGACTCCTAACTTTTCTGGTTACCCCAGGCCTAGAGGCCCTTGGGCGTCACATTTCTTACTGCAGGGAACTAACTGTCAGTAGGTTGATTCAGTCCTGAAGAAGGGTAACACCCAAAACATTGGCTGCTCCTTTCTTCCAGATGCTGCCTGGCCTGCTGTGTTCTTCCACCCTCCTGTTTGTCTACCTTCGATTCCAGCATCTGTAGTTTATTTTGTCTCTAATTAGCTTGATTGTAATGAGAATATTTGGGGTAAAGATTTGGGATTTTTCATGGGGTGATGAAAAAGCTTGTTGATGGTAGATACGATGGACATAAACTTTCAAAAGGCAAGAGACAAAGTGCGACATGATAGGCTTCCTAACAATGTTGAAGCCCATGGACTAAAAGGCAAAGTGGCAGCATGGATCGACAGATGGCTGAGTGACAATGAAATAGAGTTGTGTTGACTGATTTTTTTTGGATTGGAGGGTAGGATGCAATAGGGTTCTCCTTGGGAGAATGAATGAATGATATACAGGGCACAAGTGAAAAATCTACCAATGGCACTAAACTTGACAGTATTGAGAATTGTGAGGAACAGAGTGAAGGATGGGGTGATGGTTTCACACATTCGACAGCAGCTAGTGAAATTTAATTCAGTTTATAAAATCTGGAATTGGAATTCAGTGAAGTGACCACAAAACTATAATTGTCAAAAAAAAAACATCTTTCTCACTCATGTCCTTTAGGCAAGAAACTGGTTAAAATGCATGTAGGATCCTGCACTCTATAATATATAAGAGCAAGGAAGTTTAGATGTAACTTGATATAACAGTGGTCAGGCCTCAACTTCAGCATTGTGTCCAGTTCAATGGTGGGGATTGACTCCCACCTTCTGCCAGCGGGAATTCCTGATGTGTTTTCTTTGGAGCAGATCCCATCATGTTTCACTCCCAATCTGTCTCTTTTAGAACATAGAACATAAAACAGTACAGCACAGGAATGGGCCCTTTGGCCCATAATGTTATGCCAAACACGATGCCAAAATAAACTAATCCCTTCTGCCTGCCCTTGGTCCATGTCCCTCCATTCCTTGCATATTCATGTGCTTATCTAAAATTCCCTTAAACGTCCCTATCATATCTGCCTCCAGCACTCCTGGCAGTGTGTGCGACTATCCTACCACTTTCTGTGTAAAAAGCTCGCCCCTCATATCTCTTTGAATTTTGTCCCCTCACCTTAAATGCACGCCCGCTAGTATTAGACTTTTAAACTCCAGGAAAAAGATTCTGATCGTCAACCCTAATATTCAACTCATAATTTTAACAACTTCTATCAAGTCTCCCCTCAGTCTCTGCCACTCAAGAGAAAACAACCTGAGTTTTTCTGGCCTCTGCTTATAGTTCATATCCTCTAATCCAGGCAGCATCCCGATAAACCTCTTCTGCACCCTCTCCAAAGCCTCCACATCCTTCCTGTCATGTGACGACCAGAATTCAATGCAATACTCTAAGTGCGGCCTAACCGACGTTTTATTAAGATGCAACTTGACATCCTGATTCTCGTACTCAATTTCCCAACCAATAAAGGCAAGCATGCCATACGCCTTCTTTGCCACCCTATCTACAAGCATGGCTACTTTCAGGGAGCTATGAACTTGAACCTCAAGATCCTTCTATACATCAATGCTGTTCAGAGTCCTGCCATTAACTGTATACTTTTCCTTAATATTTTATCTCCCAAAGTGCAGCACCTCACACTTGCCTGGATTAAACTCCATCTGCCATTTCTCCGCCCATATCTGCAACTGATCTAAATCCCATTGTATCCTTTGACAACCTTCTACATGATCCACAACTCCACTGATCTTTGTATCATCTGTAAACTTACTAACCCACTCATCTACATTTTCATCTAAGACATTTATATCGATCACAAACAGCAGAGGTCCCAGCATGGATCTCTGCAGAACACCCCACTAATCATGGACCTCCAGCCTTAAAAACATCCTTCCACCACTACCCTCTGTCTTCTACGGGCGAGCCAATTCTGAATCCATATGGCCAAGTCACCATGGATCCCATTCATCTGAATCTTTTACAATGGTTCTCCATCCCAGATCTTGATGGGATTAGGAGTCAATGTACTTTCTACCTTTAGAAGTATTAAACCCTACCCCTTTCTGTAGTGAAAAGCACAAATCTGTCTGAAGGCTAAATTTGGGTTTTCCTTATAGTTACACCATTGAAATCACATCAGGCAAAAAGCTAGCTAAGCAGTGAGCATCTGTACTATTGTCCAATTTCACTCCTGGCAAGCAATGAACAAATGGCTTGATTGCCATGTTTTCTGAAACCAGCTGCACAGCGAGAGATTTAGAAAGCCATACTAATGCCTGGTTCCACTGTTTCTCAATCTTCCGTAGCTGAGGCTAACTCAACTTTGAGAATGATTCTTATCAGGCAGTATGAGAAGTAAGGACATCTTTTGTCACCAGAGGGCAGACCCGGAATGCCATAATTGTTCAGCTTGACAATAATAGCACAAATAGAACTGAAGCACTAATTGTGCATTGATTGTGTATAATTCTATGTAAGCAGTGGGCAATAATTGGTGATTCACCTGAGCGCATGCAAAGAAGCACACACTGAAACTGCAGTGTGGCTCACATAGGAGGTCTATACTTTTAATGTTTTGTTCTGCAAATAAATGTAAAACTGTCTCCAATATCACCCTTCACCAAAAAGCTATCTAGAAAAGAGTGCTAAGGGTCTAGATGCACATGTAGAAGAGCTATGAGCGTACCCAATGAAATAATAAGAAACAAAATGCAATTACAAAGGCTTTGGCATGCCCAGTGATTTCAGATTTGAATATGACAGCTTAAAGCAGCCACAAGAAGCATAGAAGCTTTGCAAACATCCAAACCACATGAATTTGGACAACTATGCCAGAATTTTTGAGGACTGAAATAGAGAGAGTATTGATTTGGATTATCAGGATTGTTTGGGCTAGATTCAATGGCTTTTCATGTCCATCCATTCTGTGGCCCAACTAACATACATTGTTGGTCCTCATTAGCAGCCATTATATTTCATAGAATCCCTACAGTGTGGAAGCAGGCTAAAAAAAAATGCACAGAGGCCAGTATCCCGTCACCAAGTCACCCTTTATTTACATGTGCACAGTACTGGCTCAGAACAGCCAACTCCAAGCTAGTCCCTCCACTGAGGAGATCTTCTGAATCTCCTGCTTATATCTGTCAGCCAGGGCTCCCTGATTGGCCCAGGTTAACAGCCCCAATCAGGGAACTCACAGTAAATGATATCGACCTGGCCCTAGTTCCAATCACTACACAGGCCATCCAATCTATCGACTCCACACCGACCCTCTGAAGAGCAGCCTACCCCATCCATCTTATCACCCTGTATTTCCCATGGATAATTCACCTAGCCAGCACATCTTTGGATTGTGGGTGGAAATCCATGCAAACACGGGGAGAATGTGCAAACTCCTCACAGATAGTCGCCCAAAGCTAGAATCGAACCCAGGTCCCTGGTGCTGTCAAGCAGCAGTGTTAATCACTGAGCCACCATGCCACCTTTCGGAGCAGCTCAACGATTGGACAGGCCCAAGATCCTAATGGCTACACTGTAGTTCCAAGACTACTGAGGGAATTGGTAAAAGATGACAAATTCTTAGGGGGATAATATGGTGAACTTTGGCTTGAAGCAAGTAAGAAGTAGCCATGGAAGGGACTGATGGCTTTCAAATTGTGTGTTGACAGCGAGGATCGAATACTTCATGCAGCCCTGTCAAGAGAAAGGCCTGCAGCAACCATAATCTTTGAAGTGCACTGTTGGACAATCACCAGTTTGTTTGTATAAATCAGAGAAATGCACATATGTCACTAGTTTCTGTGTGTGCAAAGGGTTTATTTGTAGGAGTTTCAAAATAACTGCAAACACAAAATACCTGCATCATGCATTACACAGATTTGCTTCTACCAGTTACAGTCATAGAGTCACGGAAAAGATACTAATTAGAGCTCAGCTATAGTTCTGGGTGCCACACTTTAGGCTGGATGTGAATAAGTTAGTAAGAGCGCAAAAGAGGTTTATAATCACGGTTCCAGGGATGAGAAATTTCAGTTATGCGGGTAACTTCGGCCCAACTTGTCCATGCTGCCCAGTTTTCACAATTAATCTAGTCCCATTTGTCTGTTTGGTCCATATCCCCCCATACCCATCCCATCCATGCACCTGTCCAAATGTTTCTTAAATGACAAAATTGTACTCGCCTTCACCACTACCTCTGGTAGCCCAGTCTAGACAGTCACCACCCTCTGTGTGAAACAATTGCCCCTCTGGACCCTTTTGTATCTCTCCCCCCCCCCATCACCTTAAACCTATGCCCTCTAGTTTTAGACTCCCCTACCACAGGGAAAAGCTGTTGGCTATCTACATTATCTATGCTTCTCATGATTTTATAGACCTCTATAAGGTCACCCCTCGGTTTCCTATGCTCCAGGGGAAAAAAAAGTCCCAGCCTATCCAGCCTCTCTTTATAACTCAGTGGTGTCAGTTTACTTTGCTCTGAACCAACAGCCAGGTATAATCAATTGACCACAGTAAGCATAGATCACAAAATGACAGAACAGTCTTAGTGCAGAAGGAGGCTATTCAGCCCGACATATCTGCATTGGCTGTCTGAATGAATGATGACTTAGTGCCATTTTCCTGCCTTTATCCCATACCCCAAACATCTTTCTGCCACATAATCATTGAATGCCCTCTTGTGTACCTCAGTTGAACCTGCCTGTGCCAGACTCCCTGGTCGTTTATCCCTAACAACTTGCTGAATGATAATGTTCCTCTTTCTCACATCACATTGTAATTTTTTATTCAATGACCTGACATCTGTGCCCTTTCTTTCTCAATCCTTTTACGAGAGAGAATAGTTTTGCCCTATCCTTTCTGTCCAGCCACCTCATAATTTTGCAAGGTTCTAACAAATCTCTTAGCCTTTTCCTCTCCAAGAAAAACAATCACAACCTCTCCAGTCTATCCTCATACTGAAGTTTCTCCTCCCCGGAACCAAAGTTATAAACCCCTTTTACACTCTTACTAATTTGTTCACATCCAACCTAAACAGTGGCATCCAGAACTATACACAATGCTTCAGCTGAGGTCCAACTAGTATCTTTTACATGTTCAGCAATAACCTCTTCCTCCTAAAGTTTATCTCTTTTATTAATAACTGTTTTATTTAACCGCTTGCTCGACCAGTCCTGTCACCTTCTGTGACTTACGCACATATATACGAAGATTTTTCTGCTCCTGTACTCTTTAGAGCTTTTACTTTATACGGTATGCCCATGTTCTATCTACCAAAATGTATCATGTCACATTTCTCTGAAAGATCTTTATCTGTCACTGATTGGTCCAATCTACCAACGTGTCAATATCCTTTTGGAGTTCAACACTGGGCTTCCCATCACAGTTTACAATGCTTCCAAATCCATCATCCACAAATCTGGGTCTAAGTCATTAATTTAAATCGGGAAAAGTAAGTGTCCCTATTGGCCCCTAAGGAATTCTAATCCTCCTCCAGCCTGAGACATCCATTAACTATTACCCCCAGCTCCCAGCCAGCATTGTATTCACATTGCTACTGCCCTGTCTATTTTTTGATCTGTAACTTTTCTCACAAGTGGCACTTTGGAAGATCAGTTCCCAGGTTCAAATAATCAAATACTGAACAACTGGACATTGAGCATTACATGCAGCACATGTTAGTCCAGGAGATCAATAGGATATTCTAGAATTTTGCCTTGGAGTCACCTTTCAAAATTGATTCGGACGTTGGTAATTTGTTTCCCTATGTTAGATAGAAGTTTGATGTGTCAAAGAGTCATTCATCATGTCATATTTTCACCTAATAGAAAAACAGTTTAGATTTGTTCAGAGATAGCAAGAGCTGCAGATGCTGGAGTCAGAGTCAATATAGTGTGGAGCTGGAGGAACACAGCAAGTCAGGCATCATCAGAGGAGCAGGTGAGTCAACGTTTCGGGTTTACACCCTTCATTAGCGCTGGGGAGGGAGATTTGGCGATTTGTTGACTGATTTTTGTGCAGTGAAGAGTAATACACATTCTTTTCATTCCCTTCCATCCCAATGTTAAAACGTACTATTTAACATGGATAATTGATTAGAAGAAGGACAGATCAGTGAAGGTATTTGAAAAATAACCGCTTTTCCACTTGTGTGTGCAATTTTATGAAAATTCTTTTCCACTTGGCTGAAAGTTGCATCAGTTTCTGGGTTGAAATCACAATGGGATTTAACATGTTTTGGGGAATTTCCGTGATCCACTCTTGTGGATCATATGGCAGTCTTTGGCCCAGCATGGCCTCAGCATGGACTTCCAAGGTGATTCCAGAGCAATCTCCTGGCCTCGAACTGAAGACCAGCATGGTCTGGAGTCAAGGCCCAGTGTGGACTGGAGGCTAGATGCCAGTGTGGACTGGATTAGAAGCACTGTTGCTCTGAACTTTTTACTTCTCTATTTTTCTAATTTATTCCTATGATCTGTAATGCTGCACTTTTTATTTCTTTATTTTTCTAATTTTTTTCCCCTAAGAACTTGCACTGAAGAATTTGTACCTACATGTGACAATAAAGCTAATTCAATTCAAATCACTTCAATTGTAGCAGAGGATGTAATTGATTAATTCAATGAATTTCTATTAATTAGAAATCAATCTCTCCATAATTTGACCTTTTGTGATGGTGGTTTAAAAGCACAAACTGATGCGAAAGTGACTTAGTTCATTAAACACTCCGATTAGCTTGGATACAAGCTAGCAGCAACCATATCTGTCAGCTCAAGTTGTGTTTGTTAATGAGTGTACAAAGTAATTCTGTCTATTTGGAGGTCCTTGGAAGAAGTGGGGCAGTTGTTGACTCTCTGAATTTAATATTGTTTGGTTTTTTCATTGAGACCTCTGTCCTGATTGGAGGCTTTCATTTCGTCGCCACATTCACATCTGTGTTTGTACATGCAATCATGCTGAAGTTTTAAAGTAACTGTGAGCAGTGTTCGTCTTTCATTCGCAGAGATTAATAGATAAAGAAGAGTAGGTCTATGAAACAACACCCCTACCCTCCTGAATTTGCAGTGTTATGAGTAAGTCATACTCTCATTAAAAAGTTGGCTGGATGGGTTGTTTGCAAGACAGGGTGATGCCAACAGTGTGGGTACAATTCCCCCCAACTGAAAACAAAATATGCTGTATATCACAGCAGGTCAGGCAGCATCCATGGAGAGACAGCAAGCTAATGTTTCGAGTCTAGATGACTCTTCATCAGAGCTGGTTCAATTCCTGCATTGGCTGAGGTTACCAGGAAGGAGTCTCCTTCTCAACCTCTCCCCTCGCCTGAAATGTGGTGACCCTCAGGTTAAACTACCACCAGTCATCCCCCTATAATGAAAGAGCAGCCATATGGTCTGGTAAGACTATAGTGACTTTGTTTTTTTTGTTAATTCTCATTAAAAGTCTACTAGCTTTGTAAGGATGACAACTGAATTAAACAATACACTTTTCATGACTCAATATAGTGCAGTTCTGGTGAATTCACTGAACATGCAGCTTTCAACTTTATACACTTTAGGTATTTATAAACTGTCTGTTCAAATAAATGGCCATTGTATGCAATAAGGGGAGAATTACCTAAGCTATTCCAATTCCATTTTCTGCGTGCTCCTATTTTCATTCTAATTTTCTAATTAGGTCAAAATTTGCCTAAACTATCATTATATCTTTGCTGTGTAATAACAAGAAGCTATTTGTGTTGCAGCTATGGTTAAAAAGGAAGAAGCTCACTCCAGAATTGGATAAAGTTAATCATACTTACTGTAGTAGTTTAGCCAATGTTCCTAGAGGCAAGAATTGGGATGTCATATTACAGTTGTACAGGAAGTTCGTGAGGCTACTTTTGGAATACTGTGTACAGTTCTGGGCACCTTGCTTTCGGAAGGACATTATCAAATTGGAGAGGGTGCAGAAAAGATTTACAAGGATGTTATGACTGGAGGATTTAAGTTATAAGGAGAGGCTGGATAGGCTGGGACTTTTCTCACTGGAAGGTAGGAGGTTGAGGGGTGACCTTATAGAGTTTTATAAAATCATTAGGAGCATAGATAAGAATAGCAAAGGTCTTTTCCCCAGGGTAGGGGAGTTCAAAAGTAGAGGTCATTATTTTAATGTGAGAGGAGAAAGATTTAAAAGGGACCTGACGGGCAACATTTTTACACAGAGAGTGGTTCGTATGCGGAATGAACTGCCAGAGGAAGAGGTAAATGCTGATACAGTTACGATATTGAAAACACAAATGGACACATGACTACAAAAAGTTTAAAGGGATATGGGCCAAATGCAGCCAAAAAAGACTAGCTTAATTTGGGAAACTTGGTTGGCATGGACTGGTTGGACTGAAGGGCCTGTTTCCATGCAGTATGACTGTGTGTCTCTGACCAAGTCAGGGAGCCTTGATGTTGAGTGATCTACCGAGTGGTTATAGAAGTTAAATCTGGTATTTAATCCCTTCACTTAGCATTTACAGGTTAACAGCCTCCTAATGGGATCGATGGCCTCACCGTCCATTATCACCACATTCAAAAACGTTATCTTCTGGGTGTCCAAAAGAAACAGTCATAAGCAATAGGCATCTTTTGAAAAGGGAATCGAGTTCCAATACCTTTGCATTTTAGTTAAAAGGTGAAGTAACCATAGGGCTACTCTTCCATTCAAAGTATACAGCTGGTCAGGGGTGAGGTTGAGAAGGAGGGACCTTCATGGTGGCCTCAGCCAGTGTGAGGATTGAACCCATGCTATCGACATCACTCTGCATACAAACCCGCCAACCAAACTAACCGACTCCCTTTTTTTTATAGAATCCCTACCGTGTGGAAACAGGCCCTCCGGCCTAACAAGTCCACACCGACCCTCAGAGCATTCCACCCAGACTCATGCAACATAACCCACCCAGTCTACACATCCCTGAACACTATGGGCAATTTAGCACGGCCAATCCACCTGCACATCTTTGGAGTGTGGGAGGAAACACACGCAGACACAGGGAGAATGTGCAAACTCCACACAGACAGTTGCCTGACATTGGAATTGAACACAAGTCCCTGGCACTGTGAGGCAGCAGTGCTAACGACTGAGCCACCATGCCGCAAAACACATACCCCATGTGGGTCTTGAACCCACAACCCTGGGATTAAGTGTTCCATGCTCTACCAACTGAGCTAGCTGGGCTGCTGAGTTAATGATTGGTCACAGCCTGTGAAATGCTACTTTTGACCAGATCAAAGCAATAGAAAAGAAGAGGCTTTGCCAAAGGTGGAGTCCTGAACTGTAGGACAAAATCAGAAATTGCTGGGGAAGCTCATCAGGTCTGGCAGCATCCATGGAGAGAAGGCAGAGTTAATGTTTAGAGTCCAGTGACCCTTCTTTAGAACAGTCCGTGGATGAATTGTAGGTGTAGGAATGAGGCTCCCAGAAGTTATCTGTGCTGCTGTATGTACTGTGTTTTCCAATCTCTGTAATTGTCGGTTCCTGCCCCATCTGGATCACACTCTGCAGCATAATCTGATGAAAGACCTGGAGGATCTTCCTATTCTGAAGTTTGTGAGCTGAGCCAAAACACCGGGTATGGTGCCCTTGAGCTCATCCAAAGACAAAGGAGGCTGGAAACTCAAAATCATGGTATCCACCTTGTGACTGGAATTGTGTAGCTAGCCAACAACAACTTGTGTTTATGTGGCCTGTTTTTCAATATGTTTCTCAGGAACATTTTACAAAGCATAATTTGACATGGAACCACATGAGAAGATATTCAGACAGATGATCAGAAGCCTGGCCAAAGATGATTTGAGGAACAGGTGAAAACAGAGCAGAGAGATAAAAAAGTGGAAGAGTTTATAGTGGGTATTCTAGAGCTTAGGGACTTGGCAGCTGACAGCACGGATCGTAACTATGGAGTGATGAAAATTAAGAGGCCAGCATTGGTGGAGCACCAACATCTCATAGAGTTATAGGACTAAAGAAAGCTACAGAGATTGGAAAGGATGGAGGGACCTGGAAAATAAAGGATGGAAATGTAGGTATGCGAGCATGGGGCTGATGTTTGATCAGGTCATGTGCTATCATCATGAATGCACTCTGAAAATCCATCTCCCATTTTGGCCATTAGATTCTCATCAAAACATATCTGCTTGTGTTTTTACCTGAAGCCTGCTCTGGGATTATTACATTAGAATCAGTCTTGTGTATTGATTCCTTCATGTGGCATTACTGGAAAGTCAGAACTTATGGTCCATCCTGAGTTGCCCTTAAGATGTCTGTGGCAATGCAGCTTGTCTTTTTTATTAACCTATTTTTCATAATCAACCTGTTCAGGGAATAATTATGCACCTTTGAAGCAGGTGAGATTTGAACCTGGGCCTCCCAGCCCAGGGGTATGGACACTACCACTGCACCACAAGAGCCCCTGTGATTTGGTTATTGAACTGTTGCCGTCCACATGGAGAAGTTATGCTCACAATGCTATTGGATAGAGAGAGACAGGAGACAGTTAGTTTGCGAAGCAGTGTGATGCCAACAGCTTGGGTTCAATCTCCACACCAGCTGAAGTTACCATAAAGGACTCCACTTCTCAACCTCTGTCCTCGCCTGCGGCATGGTGACCCTCAGGTTAAATCATCACCAATCGTCTCTCTCTCTATGAGAGAGTAGCCCTATGGTCTAGTAAGACTATAACAACACAATACAATATAGGGAGGAGGGTGCCTAGTGGCAGTGAAACAGTACTATTCCATTTCCCAGTCAGGATTGTGTGGCACTTTGGGGCCAAGAACACTGCTGTCCATGTCCCGGTCCCTCAACTTTATAGAGATCACAAATGTGAGCTATGCTTAAAGAAATTGTTGCTCTCTGTTGATGGTGGAGGGGGTGAATTTTAAGATAGAAGATGGAGTTCTGATCAAATAGAGCCCTTTGACTTTACAGCCTCCCTTAGTGTAAGTCAGAGCTGCACTTATTCAGGTAAAGGGAGAATATTCTATTATGCTCTTGAATCGCGCCTTTGGGGAGTCAAGGGATGGAGAATATACAAGACTTGATCTTGTAACAACATTATAATGTTAGGTATCTGGTGACCTCCAGGATATTCATATAGGAGACTGTAAAATGGGAATGCCATTGAATGTCATGAAGGGATAGATAGATATAAACGTATTGGAAATGGGCATTTGTACGGCTCAAACTTCTTCACCAAAGACTGGATCTGCTCTATGTCTTGCCACATCTGTAATTAATTGCTTCATTACCTGGTGGAATTGTGAATGGATTTGAGCTCTATGTAATCACCAGCAAACCTTTTTGGAGCAGAATGATAGCTGGCCCGATTGCATTTGCGCTGTTGTGTGGACTGTACATCGCTAGACCAATTCCCCGCATTGTCAGGTCAAATCCAGTGTTGCAAGCCAAATCATCATTATTCACAAGGTACAGTGGCATAGACTTCCCACAGATAATAAAAAAACATGTAAAAATCTTTGTGAATCTCTGATCTATCGTAATGATTCGCGCAATCAGACTGTACGAGTCAATGATAAAAGAAAACACAGTCTGGGGTTGATTTTGTGACTCAAAGACTGAGTGTAATCAGCAGGCGGGATCTTTCCCAATGTTGCTCAACCTTCTTGGCATCTAGAGTCAAGGTTGTGGACTCACAGGCTCACTCTATCCCACTATGTCACCACCACCCATGGCAGATGATAATGATGGAATCTGGAATATTGCCTGAAGATATGATTCTCATTTTTTTTGTGTGGGACACAACTCATTCTGGATAGCATTTATTACTCAAATCCTCATTGACCTTGAACTGAGGGCAGTTAAGAGTCAACCACATTGCTGTGGGTTTGGAGTTACATGTAGGCCAGATAGGTAAGGATTTTGAACCCTAAAGAGCATTAAATTGGTTTTCACAGCAATTGACAATTCTTACAATTAGGCTAGCTTTTAGTCCTAGATTTTCATTGCATTCCATTTTCACCATCTGCCATGGTTGCTTTCGAACACACATCCCCAAGGTTCTGGGGCACTGGACTGCTAATGCAGTGGCATAATACCACCACCACTCCATGAGGTATAAAACTATCAGGCTGCTGCTTGACTCGCTTGTGAGCCAACTCCCTAATTTGGCACAAGTTGCTCCGACGCTCAGTAGCAGCAGTGTGTGCTATCCGCAAGATGCAGTGCAGAAATTCACCAAAGATCCTCAGACAGCACCTTCCAAACCCACGACCACTTCCACCTAGAAGCACAAGGGCAACAGATATAAGGGAACAGCCTTATAAGGGAACACAGGAAGAGTCATCCAGATTTGAAACATTGGCTTGCTCTCTCTCCATTGATGCTGTCTGACCTGCTGTGATCTCCAGCAATTTTTGTTTCCATACGGGAACAGCATCACCTTCAAGATCCTCTCCAAGCCACTCACTGCCATTCTGTCATGGAAATATATTGCTGTTCCTTCACCGTCACTGGGTCAAAATCCTAGAACTCTATTCCCTAATGGCATTATAGATCCAGTAGTACCAGAAGGCAGCTCACCACCACAGGCAATAAATACTGGCCAGCTAGCAATACCCACATTGCACAAATGAATTAAATAAAAAGTCCCCCAATGTTACTCATTGTATCCAAATCTGCTGCTTGGAATGAAATGGTAGAGACTGTTTTATTCTCATTATACTTCTTTGCAGGTCTGATACAACAGAATAGGTCTGACGGTGTAACAAAATTCATGAACCAGTTGTGTTTTTTCAACAAAACCTGTCATCATTTGAACTAGCTTTCATTCCAGATTTATTTTGCAATTTTTTAGGAAATTAGTCAAGTTCACAAATGACCGTGATGGAACTGAATTCATGTCTTTGGACTGGTAACCCAGACCTCTGGAATACCAGTGCAGTAGCAGAACAACTACATTATCAGATTGATTACCTACATACTTGCCCAAGAGATATTTGGTCAAATTGTGTTTTGACCTGAAATGCAATTGCTCTCTGCTAATCACTCAAACAATTGCAACATTTTCATGAGCAAAATTGTGACCCTAACACACACACACACACACAAAAAAATGCCAGCCAGCACAAAGGTCTTTCTGATTGATTTTTGGCTGCAAATGTACGACTTGACCTATTCTCAAACACTGCCTTGAGCCAGCACATTTGCGCACATTGCAGGATTGTGAAAAGTGTTAGTGCTTTTTATAAAAATCATATCACCTAAAATCCCCTTTTTGTTTGAAAACTGAACTGTTTTGTTTTTGTTTCTGATTAATGAATCAAGAATGACAATGACAGTAACTCAGGTTTTTGAAATGTCTTTTTCTTATTGTGAATGCAATCTCTTTAGCCAGCAGTTCATTCTGGAACACCTTCCACATTGATCTTTTAATGATGCATTATGCAAGTCAAGAGCATTCGAGCCACGAGAGAGGAAGATGCTGCTTCTGTGCCCAGTGGAACAGAATCCCTTGTAAAGGGCTCTGCCCAATTTTTCTTACATTCATTACATTATTTCATTTATGGTATGTATGCCAAACTATCTGATTTCTGAATATTCACTGCATCTGGACAGAGACCCAAGAAAATTACCCCCATTTAATCCACTTATGGACAGAGATCAGTTATGGTAAATTCTAACATACTGCTGCTCCATCAGGTGCCCAGCCTAGCTGTAGGCTGGGAGCCTTGGCTCAGCCTGTGAGTGCTGGCTGGGGGATTCAGCCCAGCACCTGCTCCTCATTTGCCAGAGAACCCCAGACTGAGGTGGAGCCGCATTCGCCTCATCCTGGAATTGGTGACAGACGCCCCTCCTCCTTAATCATTCATTTGGCCTCAGACACTGCCAGCCTCCGGGCCCATGCCGCCATCTTAGTTTGCCATCCTTTTCACTTTTTACACCGTGTCCTCCCCTCCCCAACTTCCTGCGCTGGAGCCAGAGAGAGGGTGAGGGGAGTTCACCGAGTGGCTTCCTGCCCCTGTGGATAGAAAGCAGAGTTAACGTTTCAGGTCCAGCGTCCCTTCATCAGAACTAGTAGGAGCTGGGAAAAAGTGGTGTCTGTGTTGAAGACAAGATGTGGGTGGGATAAAGAAGTGAGAGGTTAGTTGGAGTCAGAGTCCAGAGGGGGAGAAAGGAAGTTAGACAAACAAAGGGATGGACAATGGTAAGCCAGGGATTCCCAAGTGGAAAATGAGGTGTTCTTGCAGCTTGTGCTGAACTTCGCTGGACCACTGCAGCAGGGCTGAGGCAGAAATGTCAGCCAGGGAACACAGTGGTGTGTTGAGGTGACGGGCAACTGTAAACTCAGGGACATTTTTATGGACAGAATGTAGAGTTCCGCAAAGCGACTGCTTAGTCTGTGTTTCATCTCCCAATATAGAGGAGACCACATTGTGAGCAGTGAATGTAGTTGACTAGATTGAATGAAGTACAGATAAATTGTTGCTTCACCTGGAAAGTGTGTCTGGGGCCTTGGCTAGTGAGAACAAAGGAAGTAAATGTGTAGGTATTGCACCTTCTGCAACTGAGTGGCAAAGTGCCATGGGGTTTTGTGGGGGGCATTAGGATTAGAGGAGGAGTGGACTAAGGTGTCCCAGAGGGAACGGTCCCTGTGGAATGCTGACAAGCAAGGAGTGGGGATAAGTGTCTGGTGGTGGCATCTTGCTGGAAGTGGTGGAAATGATGGCTAATGATCCTTTTGAAGTGGATGCTGTTGGGATGGTAAGTGAGGACCCGGGGACCCAATTGCCTCTCTGGGAGTGAAGAGAAAGGGTGAGAGCAGAAGTGCAGGAGATGAGTCAGACGTGGTTGAGGGCCTTTTCAACACGGTGGTGGGAAATCCTTGGTTAAGGATGAAGGTGGACATTTCAGAAGCCCTCTTGTAGGAGGCAGCATGATCAGAACAGATGTAACAGAGATGCGAAAATTGAGAGAATGAGATGAGGTCCTTACAGGAAGCAGGTTATGAGGATGTATAGTCCAGGTAAGTGTGGGAGTCCACAGATATTGGTGGCCAGCTTATGCCTAGAAATGGAAAGAGAGATATCAAGGAAGGGGAGGGAGCAGTCAGATATGGACCAGGTGAAGGTGAGATCAGGATGGAAATTGGAAGTGAAAATGATAAATTTTTCCAATTCTGGATGAGAGAAGGAAGCAGCGCTACTGATGTCATCTATGCACAGAGAAACAGTTATGGAGAGGGACCAGAGTAGGATTGGAACAGGGAATGTTCCACATACCCCACAAACAGACAGGCATAACTGGGACCGTGTGGGTATCCATGGCCACATCTTTGATCTGAAGAAAGTGAAAGGAGTTAAGAGAGAAGGGTATCTTTCTATGCACCAACTGAGCTCAGTATTTGCTACAGTACATTATAGCACTTACCCGTCGAAGGTATTTCATTGGCTGTGCTGAAATTTATTGAAGTTGTGAAAGGTGGTGCCTTAATTAAATTTGTTTCGGACTGAATAGGCGATGGTCTAGTGGTGTTATTGCTATGTTCATTAATCTAAAGAGACACAGATAATGTTCTGGGGACCTCGGTTTGAATCTTTATCATGGTAAATGGTGGAATTTGAATTCAATAGAAACTGCAATTAAATGTTTAATAACGTCCATTGCCAAGCTGGTTCACCTGTGTTCCTTTAGTGAAGGAAACTGCCATCCATATCTGATCTGGTCTACATGTGACTCCAGGCCTGCAGCAATGTGAGTGACTCTGAACTGCCCCCTGGACAATTAGGAATAGGCTATAAATGGTCAGCAATTCCTACATCCTGTGAATGAACACATACGCCAAAAAGATCAATTGCTGAGCTAGAGATGAGCAATTGCAGGACTCAAATATTCATTAGGTCCTCATGCAGGTCATACATAACTTTTTTGGAGGGCTATACGAGTGAGTGAACCCCAGAATTTAGGAGGGGCAGGAGGCTATTTGGATTCCTGAGCCTGTTCTGCCATTGAACCAAGTCATAGAATCCCTACTGTGTCATATAGGCCATTCAGCCCATTGAGTGACCCTCCAAAGAGCATACTACCAAGACCTACTCCCCAGCCCTAGCCCTTTAATCCTGCATTTCCCATGGCCAAAGCACCTAACCTACACATCTTTGGATAATGGGACAAAACTAGAGCACCCAGAGGAAATGCACATGGACACAGAGAGAATGTGCAAAATCCACACATCCAGTCACCTGAAAGTGGAATCAAACCCAGATTCCTGGTGCTGTGAGGCAGCAGTGCTAACCACTGAGCCACCATGCCACCTCACAGGTGAGCTGATTGTGAACTCAACACCACTTCCCTGACTTCTCCCTACTTTAGGTCAAACAAAAATCTCTCACTCAGCAACGATAATATTAATCTCCACAGTCTGCACAGCTCTCTGTGGAAGAGAATTCCACTGGAATATGACCCTGTAAGAAGAGAAACAAAACCTCCTCATCTTGATATTAAATAGGAAACCACTAATTTTTAAACTGTGCCCCCTAGCTCTCTCCCACAATGAGAACCATTTTACCATTAGCCACACTGTCAAGTCCCCTTCAGATCTTACAGTTTCAGTAAGCTGTTCTCTCCCAAGCTGTATCACTGCTCCCTCGCAAGCCTGCTCTTTATCCTCCCATTGTTCAACATTCAGCTACACAC
>NC_063340.1:11458472-11515972 GCF_021869965.1 Rhincodon typus
TTAACTCTGATTTCTCTCCACAGATGCTGCCGGACCTGCTGAGATTTTCCAGCAACGTCTGTTTTTGCTTCTGATTTATAGCATCCGCTGTTCTTTCAGTTCTAACTGCTCAGGCACATTGCTTCTCAGCAAAATATTTATCACCTGAGTCCTCCAAAATACAAAAATAAAAATGTCTAAGTGCAGAATATCTTTGGGAGTGTGAGAAGATAAGGTGTGTTTCATTTTGGACAATCAGTTGGCTTCAAACCCAGTAAAGCTGCAAAATCTCTTGACTTAGACCTGGTCACTTTCTGAGCATCTTTTGCCCTTTACGGTATCCGTTCAGGATTTAAGGAAGCTCTTCAGCATTTGAGTCCCTTTAAGAGAGTGGAATTTAGTTTCAGTGAAGAGATTTGGAATTGGCAGCTTGCTTGTCATTAGCCCTGTGTCTCCTGACGATTCAGTCAATACCAAAGCGAGCGGAGGACCTCTGCATAGCTCCTGATAATTCAAAGATCCACCAAGAAGCTCATGGCATTAAGGAATCTGGGTATTTTGTATTGATTTATGTGCTGTCATGCTGCATCTATCACTCTCATATTTGTGGTTCACAAATTTTGCTGCAAAATGTCATGGCTATTTCATCTGCGCTGAGGAGATCGATAGTGGATTTTGTTCTATAACTGTCACTCACCCAAAGAGTAAATGATCTGCAAAAAAAAACAGAGCAGTCCAGGAGATTGCAATCCCATTTCAATGCTGAAGCAGTAAAGAAATAAGTAGCTCATTTTTTTTAAGAAAACAAGTAATTGCGAAATGCAGTGCAAGTTGTCCTTCTGGTTTTCCTCCTTCAGTTCCCCTTATGTGCTGCCATAAGGATTCAATGTGGCATGGTTTCTGTTTTGGTGGCATTCTCTTTGTACGACTGATATGGCTATGATTCAGTGGTTGACTGTCTGGAATGACCAGCTCCTGATTGAGGCAGGAATCAGCACATTTCAAGACACAGAACTGGAGTTTTTGATTTTGATTTATATTGTCATATGTACCTTGGTACAGTGAAAAATTTTGTTTTATGTGCAGTACAGACAGATCGTACCATACAAATTGCATTAGGGTAATAGGACAGAACGAGGAATACAATGTTATGGCTGCATAGAAGGTGCACAAACAGCAAGATCAATATTTGATTTAAAATTTGAGAGGTCCATTCAGAGGTCTGATATCAGGGCCGTATCCAGTGGGGCCGCATTCAATTTTGCAGTCGTATCCATTTCACGAACTGAACCCAGATGAGCCTGAGAACTGGGGCTCTCTCACTTTCTTTCCTGACATCAGCCATTTTACACGATCAGCAAAAACTAAAATATTAGCTCTAGTGGGAGAGAGAGAGAGTGTGTGTGCAGATTTATTTCTTCAACTACAAAGCAGTATCAACGTCAGTAAAACTGACAATGTTCTTTCTTGACAATCTGAAAGAGGTTGGGAGTACAACTGTGATTCCTTTTTCCAACTTGTTCATGGGCTGTGTCTATCACTGGCCAGGCCAGCATTTATTGTCCATCCCTAATTGCTCAGAATCATCCCAATTGCTGCCAGTCTGGAGTCACATGTAGGCCAGACTGGGTAAGGATGGAAGATTTCCTTCCCTAAAGGACATTAGTGAACCAGATGAGTCTCTATAACAATCTGTAATGTTTAATTGATTACCACTGGACTGGCATTTTATTGAATTCAAATTTCACCACCTACTATTTTGGGATTTGAGCCCATGTCCCTTGAACATTAACCTGGGGTTTAGGGATTACTAGTCCAGTGACATTGCCACTATCCCACCATCTCCCCTATCATTCATTAAGAAGCAGGGTCAAAGGCTAAATAGCTTGCTCTTGCTTTTTTATGTATTTACGTGAAAAATGCCGAAAGCCTAAGGCCTATTGGTCAAGATGAGAAGAAGATACAGCATGGGAAAACCTCTCTCTCCTCCTCTGATTGCTGAACAACTTTATTATCATTGTTATGATTTGGCGAGAAAGCAATTTAATGACTGAAAATAAATGCAATGTTTTAACTTGTTATCAGTTCAGAGACAATTTTGAACAATGTATTGTGGCTGAGGAACGAGAAATGATAGCTTATGTCAGGCAATGCAATGACAAAGAAAAATCAATTCAAATCCACAAAGGGGTCAAATGCACCTTCTCTTAACGATAAGCTTAGTGATGGTATTGTTCCAAGTCTATATTGGGTTGAATTTGGGTGACTGTATTCGAAATAAATATGTACAAACAAGGAAAAAAAAACTCATACACCTCCTGCAGAAGATAATCGGAGGCCCTAGGCGCACAAAACAAAGGGCCTTTTGCACATTTCTCCTGGGTTTCTGTCGAGATTATGGAATATGTTTGCTGAGGTGATGCCTCTGTCTAAATTCTCAGCAGAGCTGCAGGTTCCGTTCTGTTTGTTAATGGAACAGCAAGCAGTGATGGCTGTGGCAAACATGAAATGTAGGCATAGTGTTATGACTATGAGGTTTGTAAGCTTTTTTTTTGGGATGGTATGTTTAAAATCAAGGTAAAATGAGCAGAGGGGGGTGGTCAAGTGGCCTTTTCGGAAGTCTGCCAGACAATAAGCCTGAGCGGATTCATCATTCACAAACAAAGGAAGGCTTATATTGTTCTCCTGAGAATATGCAAAGTATTTATACTTGGAGACAATGACAGCCTGTGTGTGTAGTCACAGTACAGGCTGTGACTCTCCAAAGTCACAAAAAAGTGCTCAGAACGTTGGGTTGTAAACAGTTGCACTTTAAGCTGTCCATTTGGTTTCAAACTGAGATAAATTATGGTTGTGGTTGCTGGAGCTCATTCATCTCAGTTCCAGGAACTCCTCAGGGTAAATTGTTTTCAATCAACCTGTTCAGAGATTATATTACACACCTCTGGAGCAACACTGGGACTTGAGCCCAGGCCTCCTGGTTCAGAGATAGCAACACTACCACTACATGATGTGAGCCACAGTTCAGCAGGCCAGTGTCCTAAGCCCAACCATCTTCAGTTACCTCATCAATGTCCTTCCTTCCATTGTAATGTCACAAGACTCCCCAGATACCGAAGGAGTTTATATTCAAATGCAACAAGATCTAGACAATAAAACAAAACAGTGAAAGGGTCACTCAACCTGAATCATTAACTCTCATTTCTCTCCACAGATGCTGCCAGAACTACTGAGCTATCGTAGCAATTTCTGCTTTTGTTTCTGATTTACAGCATCTGCATTTCTCTGGGACTGGACTCACCACATAAACACAGTGGCCACAACAGCAGGTCAGAGGCTAGGAATACTGCAGCAAGTAACTCACCTCCTGACGCCCCAAAGCCTGTTCGCTATTGACAACGCACAAGTCAGGAGTGTGATGGAATACTCCACACCTGCCTAGATGAGTATAGCCCCAACAACATTCAAGAAGCTTGACACCATCCAGGACAAAACAGCCCACTTGACTAGCACTACATCCACAAGCATCCACTCCCTCCACCACCGACTTGGGATGTTCACTGACAATTGCTCAGTTTCAGTACATTCACAACTCCTCAAATACTGAAACAGTTTGTGTCCATATATAGCAAGACCTGGACAATATCCAGGCTGGACCTGATAAATGGCAAGTAACAATCATTGCACAAAAGTGCCAACTACGTAAGTACTATAGCTACAAGAGTAGATCAAGGGCTAGGAAATCTGCAGTGAGTAACTCATTTCCTGACTTCCTATTGCCTGACCATTATCTGTAATGCAAAATCAGGATTCCAGTGGAATACTCTCCAAGTGTCTGAATGAATGTAGTTCCAACCACAGAATCATAGAATTTTACAGTACAGAAGGAGGCCATTTGACCCATCATGTCTGTACTGGCTCCTGAAAGAGCTATCCAGCTAGTTCCACTCTCCATCCCTTAAAAATCTTAGCACTTTCAAAGCAGCCTGCTTGATTGACATCCCATTCACTACCTTCAATGTTCACTCCTTGCTGCTTCTGTGTGTCAGTAGTGAAGCATGTACAATCTACAAGTTGCACTGCAGTATCATATCAAGACTGCTTTGACAGCATGATTTTGACCAACTAGAAGGATAAGGGCAGCAGATACATGGCAGCACCATCACCTGCAAGTTCCCCTCCAAGCTAATCACCTTCCTGACTTGAAACTACATCACTGCTTTTTCACTGTCACAGTGTAAAAATCCTGGAACTCCCTTCTGAGCCACATTGTGAATGTATCTACACTGGTTCTACAAAACAGTTCACCAACACCTTCTTAACAGCAATTCACAGTGGTCAATAAATGCCGTATTAATTAGTAATTCACACACCCTGTGAATGAATAGTTAAAAAGGTGGCAATTCCAAGGTTAGATAATTAGCAATCCTACTTAGATACAAGGCCCCCGTGATTTAAAAAAAACAAAGAAGTTCTGAGGAAGGGTCACTTGACCAAAAATGTTAACTTTGATTTCTCTCCACAGATGCTGCTAGACCTTCAGCTCTTTTCCAGCAATTTCTATTTTTACCCATGTGATTTACATTGCTATGGGGAATGATGCAGGGGAGGGCATTGTAAAGGTTACAGGCTCTCCTAGAATATCAATAAAGATGGTGGTTGCTTGGATCAGAGACAGGGGAGCAGCTAGAAACTGATAGATCTATATGGCTCACCACCCACGAATGTAGATGGAAGCTCACACAAGGATCGAAAAGACCAAATTTATGGGGAACTACAACAAGGCTGGAAGAGTCACCTAGTTTGAATTAGAGGGAGAGTCTCTAGGGAATTAAAAATCTCAGAAGGAAGGACAATTCTAACATTGCAAATTACAATGCTGAGAGAAGGAAAGAACAAGAATAAACTCTAAGGATGTAAGACTCATTTGGATCAACTTTATGCAAAATTAATGAATATGTTACAGCAGTGTAAAGTATACCTGCAAATTGTGTTTTTTCAATTGAGTGAAGAACAGCATAGGCATAGTCCGTTCTAAGGTATGAAGTATAATTTCTCTTTTAAGGATTGAGTTTAGCTGATATTGTTCTAAATCATTTGTTGCAACAAATGTCTTAAAATGTAAAATCTTGATGTCATTATTTGGCTATTGAATGGACGTTTAAAGTTTTCAAAACAAGTTATTCGTCTCTATGGGGATCATAAGCATAATGTACTAAACTGTACAGATTAAAAGGTACTGAGATTGATTTCCTGTGGCTGTTTTTCTCATCAACTGATGTTATTTTCATGGAAAACATGAATGCTCAAGAGAAATTAGTGGAATTCTTAATATTCTAGAGTTGACAGCCATTCATGGCCTTAGTCCTCCCTATCTCTTTACCCTGTTCCAGCCTTTACACGCTTGCAAGTTCTCCAATTCTATCCTCTTGCACATCCCTCACTTCCCTTACCCTATCATTGGCTGCCATGCCTTCAGCTGTGTAGGACTTAAGTTCCACAATTTTCTCCTTAAATCTCTCTCTCTCTCCTCAAGCTACTCCATCAGACCTATGTCTTTGACTAAGCTTTAGTCATCTGTTGTGATATCTGTTCACGTGGCTTGGTGTCAAACTTCTGCTTGATAATGCTCCTGTGATGTGCTTTGGATGAACGCAGCAGGTTTTGCTTTCCAAATCATTACTCTCGATTAATGAAAGAATATTGGTATAAATTCCAGACAAGTGTGGTGCATATTATGAATGTGGCTTGTGTTCATTGTGTGAAGATACATTGGGTGGGCAAAGATGGAGACTCACACTCTAAACTTATGTATGGAGAAGGTAAAATACTTACTAATACATTAACACTCAGTAAAGGGAGGAAATCTCTGTAATTAGTTTACTTGCGGGGTCAGTGTGATGATACTATGGCTTTAAAAGGTGCTTTTTGTCCTTTACATTTTGAAGAGAGGTTCTAAGGCAGACATACCGAGCTGTCTATTTGAATCACATAAATTAAACAGCTTGTGAGGCCTTGGGAATAGCAAGAACTGCAGATGCTGGAGTCAGAAATAACACAGTGTGGAGCTGGGGGAACACAGCAGGCCAGGCAGCATCAGAAAATCTGAATTTTCTGAAGAAGGGTCCCAACCCAAAACGTCAGCTTTCCTGCTCCTCTGATGCTGCCTAGCCTGCTGTGTTCCTCCAGCTCCACACTGTGTTATCTCTTATTTGTGAGGCCTTGGGTCTTTTTTTGAAGCAAAACACACTTTATTCATACACTATAGTTAAAATACACCAAAAGAAAAAGAAATTGGAATAACGTAACTCTATGGGAAAACTTAACAGACTAATAGATTATTTAACTACTATACAGTAACTTTTCCAATATAGTAACACCCCATAAACACTCCCTTGGCAAAAAGGCAAGTTCAGAAAAATAGATTGTCTCACATGCTATTCTTCAGTCTAGGAGGGAAAAAAAATCAAGAGAAAATTCTGAGAAAGTAGCAGGGAGAGACGTATTGCAGCTTCCAAACCCAACTTAAAGACCCCAGTTAAAGACCCCAAGAAAAACTAAAAAAAGTTAAAAATCCTGGTTCTGTGAGAGCTTGACCTCTCCCATTCAGGCTGCTCCTATTGTTCTAAGTTTAAAAGAAAAACAAGGCTTCACAAGCCTTGTTTATTGGATCCAGCTCTTAAAGACATAGTATCATCATATCAGAAGAAAACATGAGATAAAAGTTGACATTTGGTCACGACCTTTTCCTCAGTTTTGTTGAAGGGTCTGTGCCTGAAGCATTGAGGGTGAATTAAACCTGGATAGCTTGGGGCCAGGTGAGATGTTCAAATTTTAGATGTCATATACAGCACCCAAACTCACCATTTACAGATTTAAAACAAGCAGGACATTTGAGGAAGTCTAACAAGCCTCATGAAAGTTGGCAGCTCAAGGGAGATGAGGGCTGCTTCAAAGAGAAGTTTCTCAATAAAAATTTGCACAGTAGTACTGCAACAATTATAGGAGAATAAAGATGCTCAAATAACAGAAGCAGTCTTGTGATATTGATGGTAACATCACAGGATTATACTAAACTGGAGAACACTAGATTTACCCCTTGAACTATGCTCAATTAGCTGTTTTCAGCTTGGAAAAGGTAGTTTAGCTAAACTAAGTATTAACTAAGTTAGCTTGGCAAAATCAAGGCAGTTGCTGATTGTTATAGGAGCTGTAGCAAATGTTCAGGTGTCCAAGCAATTTTAGAAAGGAAAGAGTCATTTAAGACTACACACATTGCACCTCTTTCACTGGAGAAAGGACTTTGAAGGCAGCAAGCCCTGCTGCATTCCTATTGCAATGCCCTGTCCAATCAGAGTTAATTTGCTTGGCTGGAATTTCATCAGTTAATTGAGACAGTCAACAGCTCCTGCTTTCTCTCCATGCCAACCATGGTCCAATTCATCTGCACACTCTTCTCATGTTGAATGAACTTTTCTTTATTTTCAAAAGTTGGTTTTCTTGCATTTCAGGCCCAATGAGTGCAAGATGAAAGCTGCATCTTTACATTACCGTTAAGCAATGTTTAAGTCATAGAGATGCACGGCACAGAAATAGACCCTTCGGTCCAACTTGTCCAGATATCTTAAGTTAATTGAGTCCCATTTGCCAGCTTTTGGCCCATATCCCTCTAAACCCTTCCTATTCATTTACCCATTCAGACACCTTTTATATGTTGTAATTGTACCAGCCTCTACCACTTCCTCTGGTAGCTCATTCCATACACACACCACTCTCTGCGTGAAAAAGTTGCCCCTTAGATCCCTTTTCAATCTTTCCCCTCTCACCTTAAAGCTATACCCTCTAGTTTTGGACTCCCCTACTCTGGGAAAAAGACTTTGGCTATTCACAATATCCATGCCCCTCATGATTTTATAAACCTTTATAAGGTCACACCTCAGCCTCCGATACACCAGGAAAAATAGCTCCAGCCTATTCAGCCTCCCCCTTTAGCTCAATCTCTTAAGTTTGTTAAGTTCTGTCTCATTAAGGAATTGTTTGTAAGCAATTCTCCATTGAAATTATGTTGGTGAAGTGGAAGAAATCCCTGAGGAAATTTCACTTCCGCTGATGTCTATGAGATAATGTTTGAGATTGCACAAAGACTGAGGTTATTGAAATGAGGCCACCATTATTTTTATGGAAATAGAACTGAAGCAAAGGTGAGGCCATTCAGCCCTTTCAGACTGTTCTTCCATTCAATTAGATCACGATTGATCTTTCACCTCAATGCCATCTTCCGGCATTATTCTCACAGCCACTTCATTGCATTAGAATCCAAAACTTGAGTGATTCTGTCTTAAAAATACCCCCAACAATTGAGCATCCACAATTGAGGTGGAGAATCCCAAAGGTCTCTCATCATTTCAGTCCTAAATGGCCAGCTTCTTATTCTAGGATGGTGTAGTGGTAAGTCAGAAGAACGGGGATCCTATAACTGTTGTGGGAGGGAAGGGAAGGGGTGACGGTAGAAATGTGGGAGATCGGTCAATCATGGCTAAGGGCCCTGTCAATCATAGGAGAATCCTCAACTGAGAAAAACCATGGACATTTCAGAGGCCCTCCTGTGGAAGATGGCATCGTCAGAACAAATGCCAAGGAGATGGAGAAACTCAATGGAGTCCTTACATGAAGCAGGATGTGAGGATGTATAGTCGCGAGAGCTGTGGGAGTCAGTGGATTTGTAGTGTATATCAGTGGCCAGCCTATCCCCAGAAATTATCCATTATCTCCCTTGTTTACCTGCCCCTTTCATAACTCGCCATCTTTCTGGGCTCCATCTCCACCTATCCACTCACATCTCCCCTTCCCCACCTCTCCCCCAATTCAGCTTTAGCATAAATATCACTTTTTCCGAGCTACTAACAGTTCTGATTGAAGAATTGTCCCTCTGCTTTTTCCCACAGGTGCTGCCAGACCCACTAAGTTTCTTCAGCCATTTCTGTTTTTGTTTCGGATCTCCAGCACCCACAACTTCTTTTGTTATTTGTTTAGTAAGTAAATGGGACTTTGGACAATAATAAAAAACAGGCAACATCGATTCAGCTGAGTGTTATGCATCTCTCCTGATATTAATTTACATTTGAGTAAATGAGAATTAATATCAGGAGTGATATACAATAGAAATAATCTGTATTACCCATTTCATACTATCAGAATCAGAATTACAAATACATTTTTTGGTGATGTTTGTAGACAAACCAAAACTAAACAAGGTTCCTCACTTGATTTGCATTTAGAAATTAAAATAAGGATGAGTGAGCCACTAATTGATACCCTGAAAGAAAGGTTGGCAGTGTGTGCCGTCTCTAAACCAATTGCCCCTCTCCGTCAGTTAGTTTCCATAGTCTTAAAATGGGGAACATAATTAGATATACTACAACTACACAGAATTACATACAAGTACACAGAGTTACGGAAATGGATCCATTCAGAATGGTTTTACATTCGTACTTTTGACAGCCTCACTCTACAACAGTGCGGAATGAGACTCAATGGATTCAGTCTGAATGTTGGCATTATGCAGTCTGGGTAGGTAGGGCTCCTGACCAGGAGAGCAAATCTACAAAACAGTCCCACAATGCATTACAATGCATGCAAATTACAGAACAACTGTGCCTACAGTGTTTAAAATAAAACACATAGGAATGGAAATTATAGTCAATTTTGAGTCAATTATTCAGGTGATGAACACCATTACAGAGGGGTGATTAAAAACTTACAAAGATAGCATGCATCATTCTCTCCATTTTCCCAGATCCTTCTGCAAACATAATCAGGAGGAAAAATGTCAAACAGGGATGTTTTTCTTTGTTTTTATACATGAGCTTGCTTAAGAGTTTATTATATTTGACTATTGGGCTCTCAGTAAACTTTCTGATTATAATAAGGAGCGATTTTGCAAACAGTAAAGTTACACTATTGACTCCCCCGAACTCCAGCATATTTGCACTGCAAGTGGTGCACACTTGTTCAGCGAGATTAACAAACATTGTTGGAAATGCTGTGGCTGGAGCTCACACAGTTGTTTATAAAACCTTTACAACTCATCAGAATCCCAGGAACACTGGCACTTTTGAAGAGCTTTAGCAAAACATCTGACGTGCGTTAAATAGACAAATTTCAAAACTGCTTTTGTTTGGCTTACGGAGGTAATGTTTCCTTTTGGTCAAATTTGTTCTGGGAACCTAATCGCGCTCTGATAAAGCCAACTGCAAATACAGGAAAGATCCACATCCCCATGTCAACGTTTGCACAGTCTGACCGAGGGTACATATCTTCCATTAACTTTTGGGTCTAGCCATTCAAAGTCTGCTCAGATCCTCCACGTGCCTTAGCTCTCAGCTAGTCCAGGAAAATACAAATCAGCACAAGAAAAAGGGCAAATATGGATCTAGCTATCCTAATGAAAAGTTGGGCCAAATCTCAGAAGTGAGATCTCCAAATTAATTTCGAATGGAGGATTCATTCCCCAAATTGGACTGGCTTGTTAAATATATGTTACATATGTTGTGAGAATGCAAGGAGTCTCCTGCCTATTCTCCTTTAATAGCTTTCTTCCCTGAAGATCATGCCCCTATCTTTTTTCATGCAATAGGTCACCCTTCAGGCCTTGATCATCGACAGTCATTTGTAGGCAACTGTTTGCAGTTATTGAAGATATCCATCTCAATCCTGTCTTTGACTAATATGCACTCACCATCACCTTTCAGCACAGGTCACTAGATTGAGAATGCAAACCCTGTTGGATTTATTCTCTGATTTGAGTGCAGCAACATTGGTCAAGCTTCATAGTTGGGAATTTCTGGACCTCAATGACATAGTAATACCTTGATAAGAGCAATATCCTTAACGCACCATATCACATTCAGCCATACTATAACGAATAAGGTTGCATTATACAAAATGTTATCTTGCATTCCTTATTAAAATAAAACCACTTTGAATTAAAATCTCAACTAGTCTGCTGACAAGATGCTTGAAGAATTATTTAAACTTCATTTGTGGGATGTGGGCATCGCTGGCTAGCCAGCATTTATTGCCCATCCATAGTTGTCCTTGAGAAGATGGTGGTGAGCTGCCTTCTTGAACTGCTGCAGTCCACCTGTTGTGGGTTGACCCACCATGTCATCAGGGATGGAATTCCAGAAGTTTGACCCAGCACCAGTGAAGGAATGGCAATATATTTCCAAATCAAGATGGTGAGTGGCTTGGAGGAGAACTTGAAGATGACATGTTTGCCATGTATCTGCTGCCCTTGTTCTTCGAGACAGAAGTGATCATGGGTTTGGAAGGTGCTGCCTGAGGATCTTTGTTGAACCTCTGCAGTGCATCTTGTAGATAGTACATACTGCTGCTACTGAGTGTTGGTGGTGGATGGAGTGGATGCTGTAGATGCGGGTGCCAATGTGCTTGAGAATTCCATGGATAATTCAGAAGGAATCAGGATACTGTCAAAAGGTTTGAAAGATGAATGAACTCATTATGCTGCTATTGCCACAAGGATCTTTCACTTGTGCAGCTTTGGATGAATGGCATAACCAGCCACAACTCATTTCCTCAACGTTGTGTAACACCAGCTACAGCCTGGTGAGGTGCTGCAGTATTACAACATACATTAATGTGCAGTGATAAAAGAAACACCAAGTACAGAATATTATTTAAAGGGATAAAAACCATAGAAAGCTTCAACACAAAGGGACTTGAGGGAACTTGTACATGAGAGACAGAAGCTAGCACACAGATGGAGCAAGTAATCAGGATGTCTAATGGAGTGTTGGCCTTTAATTTTCTAGGGGTTTGGAGTATAAGAGTAGGGAAGTCTTACTGCAACTGTACAAGGTGCTGGTGAGAGCACATCTGCAGTACTGTGAGCGGTTTTGATCCCCTTATTTAAGGAAAGATTTCATTTCATTGGAGGCAGTTCAGACAAGGTTCACTAGGATGATCCCTGGTTTGGATGGATTGTCTCATGAGCAAAGGCTGAACAGGTTGAGACTTTAATCACTGAAGTCTAGAAGAATGAGAGGTTATCACATTGAAACATATAGGATTCTTCAGGGGCTTGACAAGATAAAAGCTGACAGAATGTTTCCCCTCATGGGAGAATCATGGACCTGACGGCATAGTGTCAGAATAAAGAGGCACTAATTGAAGACAGAGATGAGCAGGAATTTCTTCTCTCAGTGGTTGTGAGTCTTTACAATTCCTTACCACAGAGAGCTGTAGGGGCAGCGTCCTCGTGTATAGTTAAGGCTGCAGTTGATAGATTCTTGATCAGTCGGGGAATCAAGGATCACGGGAAATTGCAGGAAAGAGGACATGAAGAATGTTGGATCAGTTGTGATCGTATTGAATTGCACAGTAGGTTCGAAGGGCAAAATGGCCTACTTCTGTTCCTATTTCTTTTTGTCTTACGGTCTTAATGTCATCTTCTGCAGCAGAGATATTTCACTGTGGCAAGTTGCTGAAGGTATCCCAATTTTGATGATGATAGTTTGCTACGTGCACTTGTGCCATCTCTGCTGAATTTCTCACATTGTAAAATAAATGATTTGTCACTCACATTTGACAAAAGATGCAAATTTTGTAAGAAACAGGAAATATTCTAGCCTGGTCTGAATGAAACAGGATTCTCACTGGACTGTAACCTGGTCTATGCAATCCGCAAGGTCCAATTATTCCATTGGTATTTTGCAGTCTTCTAAGGTCCAAGTTCCAATTTGGCAACACTTACTAAGACTTCATAAGAGCTGGTATGAAAACTAAGGATGTCCTATCCTGCATGACCACACTGACTATAGTTGGAGAGTTATGGCTACTGGAATTACGCCAGAAATATTTCCCTTCTGAGTTTTTGCGACAGAATTTTGAATAATTTTCCTGCTTTGGTTTATTTTTAAGATATCTTTCTAATCAACCTGTTCAAAAATGTTATCGCACACCTCTGATACAGGGTGGGATTTGAAGCTGGGTCCCCTATCTCAGAAGTGGGGACACTATCACCGTGACACAAGAGCCCGATGGCTTGCTTTTTCATTGTTTTTGCATTGTTTTATTGGCCCAGATGGATTTGTGTTTTATTAGTTGGCAGCAGCTAATAAAATCATAGAATCATAGAGCTACACAACACAAAAACAGACCCTCCAGTCCAACTCGTCCATGCCAACCAGACATCCAAAATTAATCTAGTCCCATTTGCCAGCATTTGACCCATATGCCTCTCAACCTTTCCTATCCATATACCCATCCAGATGCCTTTCAAATGTTGTAATTGTACCAGCCTCCATCACTTCCTCTGGCAGGTCATGCCATACACGCACCACCCTCTGCATGAAAAAATTGCCCCTTCGGTCCCTTTTAAATCTTTTCCCTCTCATCTTAAACCTCTGGTTCTGCACTCCCCTACCCTGGGGAAAAGACCTTATCTATTTACCCTATCCACGTCCCTCACAATTTTATAAACCTCTATAAGGTCACCCCTCAGCCTCCGACGCTCCAGGGAAAATAGCCCCATCCTACTAAGACTCTCCCTATAGCTCCAACCCTCCAACCCTGGCAACATCTTTGTAAATCTTTTCTGAACCCTTTCAAGTTTCACAACATCTGTCCTATAGCAGGGAGACCACAACAGCATGCAGTATTCCAAAGGTAGCCTAACCAACGTCCTGTACAGCCGCAACATGACCTCTCTACTCCTATACTCAATGCACTAACTGGTAAAGGCAAGCATACCAAATACCTTCCTTCACTATCCTGTTTACCTGCAACTCTACTTTCAAGGAACTATGAACCTGCACTCCAAGGTCTCTTTGTTCAGCAACACTCCCCAGGACCTTAACATTAAGTTTATAAGTCCTGCCCTGATTTGCCTTTCCAAAATGCAGCACCTCACATTGATCTAAAGTAAACTCCACCTGCCACTCCTTGGTCCACTGGCCCATCTGATCAAGATTCCATTGTACTCTGAGGTAACCTTTTTCACTTTCCACTACACCTCCAATTTTGGTGTCACCTGCAAAATTCCTAACCATACCTCCTATTTTTACATCCAATTCATTTATATAAATGATGAAAAGCAGTGGACCATCACTGATCATTGTGTTACACTGCTGGTCACAGGCATCCAGTCTGAAAAGCAGCCCTTCACCACCACTCTCTCTCTGCTAACTTCAAGCTAATTTTGTATCTAATTGCTAGCTCCCCCAGATCCCATGTGATCTAACCTTACTAACCAGTCTACCATGAGGAAACTTGTTGAACTCCTTACTGAAGTCCACATAGATCACGTCCACCGCTCTGCCCTCATCAATCCTCTTTGTTACTTCTTCAAAAAATTCAATCAAGTTAGTGAGACATGATTTCCCATGCACAAAGCCACGTTGACTATCCCTTAACAGTCCTTGCCTTTCCAAATGCATGTAAATCCTGTCCCTCAGGATTCCCTTCCACAGCTTGCCCACCACCAATGTCAGGCTCACTGGTCTATAGCTCCCTGGCTTTTCCTGACCACCTTTCTTAAATAGTGGCACCACGTTAGCCAACCTCCAATTTTCTGGCACCTCACCTGTGGCTATCAATGATACAAATGTCTCAGCAAAGGGCCCAGCAATCACTTCCCTAGCTTCCCATAGAGTTCTAGGGTACACCTGATCAGGTCCTGGGGATTTATCCACCTTTAAGCGTTTTAAGACGTCCAGCACCTCCTCCTCTGTAATATGGACATTTTCAAGATGTCGCTATTATTTCCCCACATTCTCTATCTTTCATATCCTTCTCCAGAGTAAACACTGATGCAAAATATTAATTTACTATCTCCCCCATCTCCTGTGGTTCCACGCATAAGCGGCATAGCTGATCTTCAAGGAGCCCTAATCTCTCCCAACTTACTCTTTTGTCCTTTATGTATTTGCAGACAACAGCTGACATGGTGGCTCAGTGATTAGTGCAGCTGCCTCACAGCACCAGGGACCTGGGTTCAATTCCAGCCTCAGATGACTATCTCTGTGGAATTTGCACATTCTCCCTGTGTCTGTGTGGGTTTCTTCTGGGTGCCCTAGTTTCCTCCCCCAGTCCAAAGCTTTACAGGTCAGGTGGATTGGCCATGCTAAATTGTCCAGGGATGTGCAGGCTGGTTGGATTAGCCATTGGGAAATGCATGGTTATAGGCTAAGGGGTTGGGTCTAGGTGAGATGCTCTTCGGCAGGTTGGTATGGGCTGAATGGCCTGTTTCTGTACTGTAGGGGTTCTATGATTCTAGGATCCTTTTTGATTCTCCTTAGCCCTATTTGCCAATACTATCTCATGTCCCCTTCTGTCAGTTCGCATCCTGCATGATTAGAATGGTATTTAATTCATCTTTCATTGATCTCAGCTCTTTGCTCAGTCCTTGGAGGTTAACCTGTTAAAAGTGATTTAGATCTAACTCCTGGTATTTCTGAATCCAACTATCAAACATGATTATTGCATGGTCTCTATTTCCCCACAGCTTCCAACTTTATTCTGTTACTTGGATCATTTGTGGAGGACATTACCAGGTTAAGCTATGTACTGCTTGCCACAGATTTCCTAACATTCTGAAACACCACAATTACCGACTTGAGCTCTAGCCATTTGGATATTCTCAATATATTTTTCATTAGCTTAAGTTTTCCATTAAAATGCTCTTTTCCTTTTTATATAATCTTTCTTTTACCTTATAAATTAAACTGGTACTTTGCCTGTTCTATCCTGGCAGTGTTTAGCATTAAGAGAAAATACTGCATTCGTGTAGTGACCTCAGAAGTCTCAAGGTGCTTTATGACCAATGAATGACCTTTGAAGGGCAATTTGTTGTTATGTAGGAAACACAATACCAATTTGTGCACAGTAAGGTCCTACAAGAGGCAGCATGATAATTAGTTTTTTTAATGTTAGTGGCTGAATTTTGGGGAACACATTACTCACAGAATCATTGAATTAAGAACTGTTACAGTGTTGAAAGAGGCTATTTGGCCCATTGTATTTGTCCTGTCTTTCTGAGCACTTTGACCTAGTGCCGAACTCCTGTCATTTACCCATATGCCGGCATGTTATTTCTATCTGATTAATCATCCAATGGCCTCTTGAATCCAATAATTGAGCCTGCCCCCACCACATTTCTGGCAGTGCATTCCAATCATGAACTACTTGCTGTGTGAAAAGAATTTTTCTCACCTCACTTTTGCTTTGTTTGCAAAACCCTCTCAAACTATGTTTTTAGGTTCTTGACACTCACTTTCTACACTATCCGGACATCTCATGACTTTGAAAACTTCCATTTTATCTCTCCACCAAGGAAAACAGTCCTAGCTTCCCTAATGTATTCTTATAATTGAAGGCTTCCATTCCCGAAACCATTCTCACAAACATCTCCAATCTGCTCACATCCTTCCCACACTTTGGTGCCCAGAATTATACATAAAGCTCTAGTTGAGGTCTAACTAGTGACCTATCAACATAAACTCACTGACTTGTACCCTAGGATCTTATTAATGAAGCCTAGAATACTGTATCCTTTATTAACAGCTCTCTTGACCTGGCCTGCCAGCATTAACGTGTTAATTACTGTTCTTTTGGATTTGTGCTATGTGGTCTTTTGTGTCCACCTGAGAGGATGGACAGAACTTCACATAGAGTCATACAGCATGGAAGCAGACCCTTCGGTCCAACCTGTCCTTTCTGGTTCACAGAAAGTTGACTGCAATCTAAAAAGTCACACTCACAACTGGTCATCATGTAGTTTCTTACCTCCTAAGGGACATAAATTTAGACAATAGCCTACTTCTGAATACTGTGAGTAAAATTAAAAAGCAATTCTAAAAATTGACTTATGGACACAATCTTACGACTTCAAAAATTCAGGAGCTATCTCTAGGTCTTTAGACCACATGAGGTGCCTAAAAGTTGGAATCAACTGTGTGACGGCTTATTCGGAGGCTGGCTCCACTGCACACTTAAGTGCAGAGGCCTTGTTCCCAAGGCAGGAGAGCAAATAACAGGGCACACAGCACTGCACAGACAGAATCCCTGTAAGCAGAAGTTAGTGCTTTCTGGGGTAGGGATGGGTATCTCAAAACAGATACATGTACAGAAACCTGATTAATATTTGAGAGAAAACAGAAGGCCCACAGCTTGTAGGGTCACAAGTGCAGAGAGGAAATACTTCCACAGGTAGACCTTTGGCTGAGGCTGCAACCTTTGCATTTCAAAGGCAGAGACTGGTGACAGTAGAGATTCTTAAGGTGCTTCCAGCCTCTTGACTCAAAAGAGGGGAGAGACCTCTGTTGACTGATCTCTGTGCTATTAGTAATTTGGGCCCTGTTCGTCCGTTAATTGGCTTAATGAGCTGTTCCCTATTATGATGTGGGTAACTTTACTGCTGGTTTAATGGCCGTGAACTAACAAGATCTCTCAAAAACAGGAAACATCTTGTCTGAAAACGTCTACTAAGGTGGCTCACTGGTTAGCACTGCTGCCTCACAGTACCAGGGACCTGGGCTCAATTCCAACCTTGGGTGACTGTCGTGGAGCTTGCACATTTTCCCAGTGTCTGCGTGGGTTTCTGCTGGGTGCTCTGGTTTCCTCCCACAGTCCAAAGATGTGCAAGTTAAGTGGATTGGCCATGTTAATTATTTATTGTGTTAAGGGATGTGTAGGTTAGGTGCATTAGCCATGGGAAATGCAAGGTTACAGGGACAGGGTACGGGGATGGGTCTGGGTGGGATGCCCATTGGAGGGTTGGTGTGGACTTGTTAGGCTGAATGACCTATTTCCACACTGTAAGGATTTTATGATGTGTTAGATCTTCTAACCTGCTTCATAATGACTATGCCTTGTCTCTTCATTCATCTATGTACAGGTCTCATGCTTAATCTGGACAGTCACAGGGAAAACAAACAAACATGAAATGACCTTGATGTACATTGGCCTTTACCTCTATTCCCCACATCATGCCTTTTGCAATCTACCTCAGGCTCCGCTCGCAACTAACTGACTGTGATTAGGAAACCTTTAGGAATGCACTAGTCAGCAACAAACGATGGAAAGAACACGAGGGAGATTAAAAGCCTGAAAATGAGAGACAGGAAAAGACGAGTGAGTTTAAAGACTCGACAAGAACATTACACACAGAGGAACAAACAACTCACTTCCGGAAAGTAGGGTTGAAGCATTGTTGACAGGCAACGTTGATGACTTATGGGTTGCAAATATTTAGGGGTATCACAACCTTTTTGCAAAGATTTTGCATATCAGTCATGAAAAATATGCAAGAAACAACAAGGTGGTTTTTTTTTTAGAAATTAACTCAAAGTAGGCAATGGCAAATGGGCATGAGTGTGATGGAGGAGGTGTTGCCATTTTGCTGTAGTTCTTTGCACTTTTATGCACGACCACTTTTAATCCTTTGGTTTTGAAACTTAGTGCTCTTGGGGAAGTGGTGGCAAGCTGCCTTTTTGAACCACTGCAGTTCACATGCTGTAGGTAGGCCCACATTAGCTAAAGGGAGGGAATTCCAGGATTTAGACCCAGCGTCACTGAAGGAATTGCAAAATATTTTCAAGTCAGGATGGTGAGTGATTTGGAGGGGAACTTGGAACTGGTAATGTTTCCAGGCATTGGCTGCCCTTGTCCTTCTAGGTGGAAGTGGTCAGATGTTTGGAAGATGCTGCCTCAGGAGCCTTGGTGAATTTCTGCCGTGCATCTTGTAAATGACACACATTGCAGCTACTGAGCATCAATGATTGAGCCACTGAATGTTTTTGAATCTGATGCCAACCACATGGTCTGCTTTGTCCTGGATGGTGTGAAGCTTATTGGATGTTGTTGGAGCTAACCGCATTCATGCAACTGGGAGTATTCCATGGGGGAATCTATAAAAAGGGGCACAGTTAAAATAATAAGGAGTATCACATTAACAAAGGAAATCCTCTCTGAGGATCATTAACCTTTAGAATTCTCTTCCCCAGAGAGCAATGGAGGCTGGGTTTGAATACTTTCAAGACTCAGTTATTTAGAAAGCAAGCCAAGGGTTATAGTGGTGGTGGGGGAGCAGGGTAAATTGGAGTTAAGGCCCCAATTGGGTCATCCATAAACATAGTGAATGATAGAGTGGTCTTGATGGGCCAAATAGCCTATTCCTGCTCCTTATGATCTTGTGGATTTTTGCCTTGTTTGCGCACCCTACTAGCATTGAAAATACAATCAGCATTGGTGTATCTACCCAGCATAACTTGGGTCTTCCCTCAACTGATCTCAGCTTAATGCTTACAGCAGAAACTGTAATATAAATAATAAATTGTGATGAATAAACAAAAAAAGTGATATAAATAATAAATTAAAGAACCAGCAAAAGAAAGGACAACAAATGGCTGACGGAGTTGTGGTAAGAATTAAATATATTTATCAACCAATAAAGAAAATAGACTAGTGACCGCCCTGAGTTTAAAAAACTGAATGATTTCACTGTCAATATGTCTGTGACCACCCTGCTGATGGACAAGGTCAACACCCCTTTCATTATAGCTCACATAGATCTATAAACTAATTGGCAAAAAAGTCACATAAAATCAAGTTGAGAAATTGAAGTATTTGTTGGCTACATGCTTTGCTATGAGTTGTCTTTTCCTGTAAGCAGTTATTATTATTGGGTAACCATTGAATGAAATAACTCACTGGCTTAGTCACAGCACCGGTCATCCAGAATTTTGACTACAGCATCTCCCTTTCTCAGCCATTAAGTGTGGGATGAACATGACAGACAACAGGCTAGTATTCACACTAGGCTGGACATGTGCCACACACCGTGTTCGATTAGCTTTTGGAAACCTCCAACATGTACACCTGCATCATATTGATGGCACTGGTCTAATAATCAATTGCTCATCGGGCATTGATTAACCCCTTGGATAAGTCCACTTAAAGCAGTAAAAAACATTATAAATTATGAAGCAGACAATACAATAAACCAACAGAGATTTAAGGTAAGGGGCAGGAGGTTTAGAGGGGATGTGAGGGAGAACTTTTTCACCCAGCGGCTGGTGGGAATCTGTAACTGGCTGCCAGTAAAGGTGGTAGAGGCAGAAATCCTCATAACATTTAAGAAGTGTTTAGATGTGCACTTGCGATGCTAAGGCGCACAAGGCTACCGGCCAAGTGCAGGAAAATGGGATTAGAATATTTCATAGAATCCTTACAGTGTGGAAGCAGGCCATTCAGCCTATCGAGTCCACCCTGAGCCTCCGAGCAGCGACCCACCTACACCAACCCCGTACCACATCCCTGTAACCCTGTATTTCCCGTGGCTAACCCACCGAGCCTGCACATCCCTCGACACTACAGGCAATTTAGCACGACCAGTCCACCTAACCTGCACATCTTTGGACTAGGGTAGGAAACCAGAGCACCAAGAGACATGGAGAGAACTTGCAAACTCCACTCAGACAGTCGCCTGAGGGTGGACTTGAACCTGAGTCCCTGACGCTATGAGGCAGCAAATATAAAGAAGTAAATGCGTAGAGGTACTATGTTCAATTCCAGATACACTTAAATTGGTGTCACTGTAACGTGTGTGATAACTGAATTTCCACACCAATGTGAATGAATCTAATCACATTTAAAGAAATGTGATTAAATACCCCTCTGGCACAGAATCACTTCATTTTTCCTGAGAAAACATGCCAACAGCTTGTTTTATTTGATAATCATTCATCTAGCAGATCAAAGGTGCTATATAAATGTTTTTGTTGTTGCTTGGGATCAGGCACATAATGGCAGCCAGCAGCATCTGATACTTCATGTTCAAATGTTTAACATTCAATTATGTGTGTTTATTGATTGCTTCCTGTGTACAGTTAGTTAATGCTGTGATCACTTCGAAAAAGAATCTAAACTGAGGCGAGCAACTGTGAGCATGAGAGTGCACACATTTTACGACATTGAACAAAATTGCTGTCCCACACATAGGATATGGTTTACCATCTTTGCATATCTCCATGCACAAAACACAATAGATACCAATAGAGTCAGCCATTGCTGTTTGGTTCTAGAGCCTTTTGAAAAGGCTCAAAATACTCAATAAAATGTTATCGACATTCCTCCATATGTGCATTGAAGTAAAAGTTCTTTGTGAGTTTGTCTCTCTCTGTCTCTCTCACTCCCACACACACTTCTATGTCTCACTTTCCTTCTCTTCTTATAAAAACAAATTTACAGTTTGAATACTCAACTGGGTACATCGATATCTGTTGTGCAATGAAAAGACTACCATGAACAATCTCTTCCTACCGCGTGGCTTTTATAGTGACCTGGGCAACAATTTCAACTGGTCAGAAGCCAGTTACTTCCAAAAAGCAGAATTAGTACACAACTGACATGAAGTTCATAGGTTCGAGGGGTTTTCTATAGAAATGGTCAATTGGCACAGGAATTTTACACATTGCACAACTGTGGTAAGAAGCCACACTCGCAAGGAGGAAACCTTTTCCGACTGACCTTATACAGGTTTGTAAGATCATAAGGTTCATAGATAAGGTGAATGACAAGGATCTTTTCCCTAGGGTGGGGAATTTCAAGACTAAGGGGGTATATTTTTAAGGAGGAGAAAGATTTTAAAAAGACATGGGGGCAATTTTTTTACACAGACAGGGTGGAATCAACTTCCAGAGGAAGTGGTGAATGTGGGTACAGTTACAACATTTAAAAGGCACTTAAAGAAAAATTTACTAAAGGACATGATGGGCAAATTTTTTATACAGAGGATGGTTTGTGTTTGGAATGAACCTCCAGAAGCAGTGGGGGATGCGGGTATAGTTACAATGTTTAAAAGACATTTGGAAAAGTACATGAATGAGAAATATTTGGAGAGATATGGGCCAAGAGCAAGCAGGTGGGACTCGTTTAGTTAGGAACATGGTCACCAAAGACTGGTTGGACTGAAGGGTCCGTTTCTGTGCTGTATGACTCTATAACTGAGAAAGTGGCAGAGGTGCTCAGCTCTAGCCGTGAAAATTCAATTCAGTTAAAACAAACAAAAAGGCCAAACCTACTGAGGATTCACACATCACGGCTCCAGCTACTTCAAATTCAGCATCATTCGGGATCACAGCTAGCAAAGCGCTCCCACACCATGCAGCGATTCAGTTCAACATGACAAGAGATTCCTCTTTTTATTCATAAATTAACAGGTCCATTTAAGGCAAACATAACTGGGGTGATGCCTCTGATCCACTGCGTGCCCTCCGCCAGGACACAATGGGAATTCCTGCAGGGTTCGAATCTGATCCTTTGTGCCAGCATGCAGGCTTTTCTCCCCTTTGCCTTGAAAGATAAACCCTGCTTTCCGCATACAAAAGCACGGCAGGACTAGATAAAGACAATGCACTGGAGCCCAATTGTCAAGCAAGGCGAGTAATTGAGAGACAAAGGCTTTCATTTAATCGTTTTGCACCTCCACAACTTTCAATGCAGGATCGAATTCAGTGTCTGAATTAATCCCTGAAGCCTGAGTAAACTTGTTTTGTATGTTAAGCAGAGCTGTCAAGTGTCTAGCATTTAGAATTAGATTTACCTCAAAAAAAGTGACCTGTTTAATTGCATCTTTGTCAAAAGAGCAAATACGGTTACTTAAGGTTGATTTTCCAAAAGCTCATCCCTGGTGTAGAGCCCTACCCCACCGGGTGCACATTTTGGGATATCCTGAATGCTCACCCTAACACTGTTCTTTCCCTCTTGCATAGCCACTGATTTCTGATGTGGCTCAGTCCTTGCAGTCATAAATCTTAGTTCCAACACAAGCCTTTGATTAAAATTAATATGACAAATTGTTTTATGTTTTATATCAATAACTGTTTGATTTATATTTGTAAAGACAAAAATATCCAAAAGTAGACTTATAACAACAAAATTTGAAAGGGAAAAGTTTCAATGGAATGTATTGAACAAAATGGAATTAAAGTTAATTAGTTTTAACTTTCAATTTTTTGATTTTCTTCCTTGCCAATTTACATATCTCCAATCCTTTACATTTGACTTCCTGTTAGGGTGCAGTCCCATAGCAACCAAGTCTCTTCAGCAACTCATGCATATGTCTGTTACTGGTGGGTTTGTGTTGATGGTGAATATTCTGCCACAGCGGAATGCAATAATTAAAGGCAATCCCCAGCATCCATATTTGACATTCCAAAAAGGTCACTGTTTATATAACATCACTTATGATCAGAAGGCTTTTCCAAGTACTTCTGGGATACTTGTATGAAGTACAGTCATGATAAAAGATGCGTAAATTACAAATATTAATATCAATTTTACTGTTTGGAGTTCAAAGTAGTGGTATTTGGGTGTCAATTCTGCAAAGGGGTTTGAAAAAATCTATAAAATCTGAAAGAACTGTGGATGCTGTAAATCAGGAACAAAAACAGAAGTTGCTGGAAAAGCTCAGGAGGTCTGGCAGCATCTGCGAAGAAAAATCAGAGTTAACATTTTGGGTTCGATGACTCTTCCTCAGAAAGGTCACCAGACCTGAAATGTTAATTTTGACCTTTTTTTCTTCACAGATGCTGCCACACCTGCTGAGCTTTTCGAGCAACTTCTGTTTTTGTTCTTGAAAAAAATCTATGTCAGGCAATCTTTGGGAACAGTGACCAAATCCAGTATGCATTGGAGAGCAAGAAACACCTGGAGTGTTAATGGAAAATGGTTTACTCTGGAGTGGTTTATGAGCAGTTGAGTTAGCATTGAAGATCACCACCTTGCTTTTGCCTTGGAATAATTAAGGATTGATTTCTGGTCAAAAAAATCCAGAGAATGAAAGTTTTTGGGGAAATTCAGAGGAGACCTGACTGGAATCAGAAGAATGTATATTCTCTCTATTAGAAAGGAATTATTAAGAGCAGTTAAGTGAATAAGTGACCTCCAGTGAAAAGTTTATATTGTGCAACATTCAGACAAAGACCGTTTGGTTCAAGATGTATAAGTTATTAGACTGAGACTGTCCATTTCTGTCTCCATAACATCACTTGAGCTTCCCCTGGCTTGACTCATCAATACTAATACTCTTCAATGTATGTGGAGTAAAGGGTTCTCCATACTTTTGGTGTAAGAATAGCCACTGAGTTTATCCATAAGGAGTGATGATATAGTGACTTCAAATCATATATACGTGGGACTTGAGTCTGATGAATATCATCCCTTGTATATTGCAATATTTAATTAACATTCATTTGTCTGATTACAGACATGACCTTGCCACAATTTCTTTATTGCCCCCAGAGTTGACTATTGCAATGTAGTCTTCTTAGCTGGTCATCAAAAACTCTGAGGTCCATGAGCAGCACAGTGGCTCAGTGGTTAGCACTGGTACCTCACAGCAGCAGGGACCTGGGTTTGATTCCACCTTCGGGCAACTATCTGTGTGGAGGTTTCATGTTCTCCCTGTGTTTGCATGGGTTTCCTCCAGGTGCTCAGGTTTCCTGCCACAGGTGGATTGGCCATGCTAAGTTGCCTATAGTGTGTAGGTTAGGTGGATTAGCCATGGGAAATGCAGGGTTGCAGGGATAGGGTAGGTGGGTGGGTCTGAGTAGGATGCTCTTCAGAGTGCTGGTGTGGATTTGAAGGGCCAAATGGCCTGCTTCCACACTATAGGGATTCTATACTCTTCTATGTCTTGTGTAGGTCATATTCCCCATTACCTCTGTGCTTGCCTCAAGGGTATTAGCAAACTGGATAAGTTTTGACACCAAACAATGTTAATTGTCATGGTCACACTTTTGAGATTAGAATTGTATCCAGATTTTATCAATTAAACTTAAATTCCACCAGCAGCCTGGGTGAGATTTGAACCTGTGGTCCCAGAGGTTTGGTGTGGACCACATGAATACCAGAAGCAGTTAGGGCCACTAGATGACTGTGACCCATCAGATTGCAGAACAATGCTCTTCCTCTTCCCTTTTTATTTACCTCATAGAGTCATAGAGGTAGACAGCATGGAAATAGACTCTTCAGTCTAACTCATTTATGCTGACCAGACATCCCAATCTGAGCTAGTTCCATTTGCCAGCATTTGGCTCATATCCTTCTAATCTCTTCCTATTCATGTACTCATCCAAATGCCTTTAAATGTTGCAGTTGTACCTGCCCACACCACCTCCTCTGTTAGCTTGTTCCATAAATGCACCTTCCGCTGCATGAAAAAGTTGCCCCCTCAGGTCCTTTTTAAATTTTTCCCCTCCCAACGTAAACCTATTCCCTCTAGTTTTGCAATCCTCTACCCCAGGAATAAAGACCTTGCGTATTCACCCTATCCATGACCCTCATAATTTTGCAAACCTCACATAAACCTCATATAATCCGCACCCTCAGCCTCCAGGGACAAAAGCGCCTGACTATTCAGCCTCTCCCTCTCGCTCAAATGCTCCAATCTGGCAACATCATTGTAAATCTTCTCTGCACACTTTCCAGTTTCACAACATCTTTCCTGTAGAAAAAAAACCAGAACTGTATGCAGTATTCTAAAAGAGGCCTCACCAATGTCCTGTACAACTGTAACGTGGCATCCCAACTCCTTTACCTAATGCACTGACCAAAGAAGGCAAACGTGCCAAACACCTTCTTCATCACCCTGCTTACCTGTGACTCCACTTTCAAGGAACTATGAACCTGCACTTCTAGGTCTCTTTGTTTGGCAATGCTCCCCAGGACCTCACAATTAAGTGTATAAGCTCTGCCCTCATTTGCTTTACCAAAATGCAGTACCTCACATTTGGCGAAATGAAACTCCATCTGCCCCTCCTCGAGTGATTGGCCCATCTGATCAAGATCGTGTTGTACTGTAAGATAACTTCTTAGTTGTCCGCTACACCATTGATTTTAATATCACCTGCAATCTTACTAACCATACCTCCTATAATCACATTCAAATCATTTCTCTCAACAATAACAAAGTTATATCTAACTAGCACTAGAAATATAATGAAATAAACAAAGTAGTTTAGCTGAAGGCATAACTTTTTAAAAATTCATTCACAGGATATGGGCATCACCGGTGAGGTGAGCATCTATTGCCTTTCCTTTATTGTTAAGAGTTAACCACATTGCTGTGGGCCTGGAGTCACATGTCAGCCAGACCAGGAAAGATGGCAGATTTTCTGCCCTTAAGAGCATTAGTACACCAGATGTATTTTCCCAGCAATTGACAATAGATATGATTAGGCCAGCTTTTAGTTCTAGTGAACCAGATTGGGGTTTTCTGACAATTGTTTCATGGTCATCATTCATCTCTTCATTCCAGGTTATAATTGAATCAACTTCGGCCAGTAGGATTTGACTGGATCCCCAGAACGTTTCCTGGGTCTCTGGATTAATAATACCACTCAGCCATCACCTCTTAAGAGTTCTTAAATCTTCAGCTCTTCCCTGCTGCTGAAGAAGGCTATCTAAGATTACAGAGAAATCTTGATTGATTGGGTCAATGGGCTGACGAGTGGCAGATGGAGTTTAATTTGGACAAATGTAAGGTATTGCATTTTGGTAAAACAAACAACCACACGAATTATACAATTTAAAGTCGGTCCTTGGGTAGTGTTGCAGAACAGAGAGACCAAGGGGATCAGGTACATAATTCGTTGAAGTTTGCATCACATGTAGACAACGGTGGTTAGGAAGGTGTTTCGCACGCTTGCCTTCATTGCTCAGAACTTTGAGTATAGGAGTTGGGGCGTCATGATGAGGCTGTACAGGATACTGGTGAGGCCTCTCCTGGAGTACGGTGTTCAGTCTGGTTGCCATGCTGTAGAAAGGATATTATCAAGCATGAGAGGGTTCAGAAAAGATTTACCTAGATGTTGGTGGGAATGGAAGGTTTGAGTTATTTCATTATTGAGTTTTTTTCACTGGAGCATAGCAGGTTGAGGGGTGACATTATAGAGGCGAATGGCAGGTGTCTTTTCCCTACATGTGTAAGTACGTAAATAAGAAATATTTGGAGGGATATGGGGCAAATGCAGGCACATGGGACTAGTTTAGTTTGGGATTATGGTTAGCATGGATCACTGGAGTATAGGAGGTTGAGAGGTGACCTGATAGAAGTTTATAAAACTATGAGGTATAGATAGAGTTAATGATAGTTGTCTTTTCCCTAGGATAGGGGATTTCAAGACTAGAGGGTATATTTTTAGGGTGATAGGAGAGATTTAAAAAAAGACATGATAGGCAAATGTTTAACACAGAGGCTATGAACTATTCTCTGGTCGTCCAAAGAGCAATACCAGATACACTGTCTTACAGTGTTGCTTCCACATTCTTTTGCTGTCATCACCATAGCAATGAAATGACGGAATGCCATAAACCATAATGAGGCACATGTGCCATCACTAAACTGTAAAGTAATATGTGAGAAAATAACAATTACAGTTTTAATTGTTCCTCTATTCTCTTAATGTTCTGAAAAATAAGGTTCTGCATCTTGATGGTCCTTTCTGTAAACAGAACAAACCTTAGGTCCTCATTGGCCTCTGTCCATTCAGATCTGCCATCCATCCTCTTCTTTTCCTTCTGGTTCCCGTTTTTCTCCTTCTCTCCCCTCGGCACCGGAGCCGGCAGCAAGTCCAGAGCAGCGAGCCTTCGTGCCCCGGGACACCGCGAGCAGTGAGCCCCGCAGCAGCAGCACGAGGACTGCGAGCCCAGGAGCATCGCGCAGGGGAGAGGTGCACAACAGCACGTGGGGAAGCAGCCCAGGAGCAGCGCGCGAGGAAGGCGAGCCGAGGAGCAGCGCGTGGGGAAGCAGCGCGCGAGGAAGGCGAGCCCAGGAGCATCGCGTGGGGCAGCAGCCCAGGAGCAGCGCGCGCGAGCGGCAGCAGGCGGGTGGAGACAGCCCGAGGCGGCCGACGGTGAGCGGGGGAGCAGGGCCGGCCGAGGTGGCGACAGAGGGACCGGCTCCCGTCCCCAGAGCGACGGAGAGGCCGAGTCCCGGAGCGATGCAAGAGTCGAGGGACACTCTCGGCCGCATTGCGTGGGCTGGGAAGCCCGGAGCAGGACTCTGTTGGCAGCATGCTGTAGCAGTAAGAGAAGAAAAGTTTGGACTCTAAAGTTTTTTTTTAACTACTTTATTCTTAAGTTAATGTGAATGGCGCTTATGCACAGCGACAGTACACACTTTTCACTGTATTTTATAGTGAATACACGTGACAGTAAAGGATATTTAATTCACTTATTCAATTCATATTCTTACTGGGTTATCAGTCATTACTGTGCACAGTATGGAAGGCGAGTTGGTGCCCAATTCCCCAGATCGACTTGTAGAAATTGGAGAGGGACAAGAGAACCCATTGGTGGACTGAAGCATAATAAATGTGCAATTCAATAAAACCATTTTATTTCACTGCAGTGCTGAGAGTTCGCTTCATGTTCTGCTTCTTTGCCTTCTTGTGCCTGTTACTCTTATTTTACGGAAGAAATCCAGGAGAAGTTTAAGCAACAACCATATTTCCAGCAGGTAAAGGTTAGGAAACCTCTGTATGGTATGGTTTCTAAGGAGTCAGTAGAAGCAGGAATACATTGGTTCTCTACACATAGGGTAGAGTTGGTCAAAGTTTCTGAGGTCCTGATGGATAAGCTTGTAGGTTGTCCTAACTTAACGTTTTCATAAGACCACAATAAGTAGGAATAGGAGAAGGCCATTTGGCCCCTTGAGCCTGCTCCACTATTCAATAGGATCATGGCTGATCTTACACTCCTCATTTCTACATTCCTGCTCTTTCCCCATAACTGCTGATCCATGTCTGAAGACACTGAGCTTGAATGCCAGTCAAAACTCATACAGGTCTCAGCTTCATGAAAACAATAAGCCAGGATAACCAACGAGCTATCCTGACGTAGTTGGTCCATCAGGATCTCAGGAATTTTGACTGACTCTAATGCTATTGAGTGCAGAGAACCTACACATTCCTGCTTCTACCTACTCTTCAGAAATGAAACCACATGGAGGTTTCCTAACCACCTTGTGGAAGGGCCCTAAGGACTCCGGCATCTGCCGCAGATCAAACTGGGTACTGCACCAGTTTACGTACACAAGACATTGTACCTAGTTTCAGAGAATATCTTATACACTATAGGCTCCAACATTCAAATCAGCTCTCGCTCTACTTCCAGACAAGATCTGATTTGAGAGATTGCAACTCAAAGATTTCCACCCCCCCCAGCCATGTTAATTTTCACTCCCCTCTCCACCCTAAAAAATGGGAAATGATGTTCAATTTCTACTCCTCCTTGACTCGCTGTTAAAAATGATTATTAGCCCTCCCGGCTAACTTGGTGACAACCTAAATGAATGGGATTATTGGAACAGCAGAGATTTAAATGTCCGCTGGAATAACAAATTCTTATTTATGAATCAACTTCGTTGCCCCCTTGACGTTGGTTCAGAAAGTCGCTTAAAACCTAATGCAAATTCTGGGAACTTAACCCCTTTAAAACAAGCTATTATTGGACAGCACATTTCTAAACAATTCCCATTAAGGCCTTTGGCCTTAAGATTTCCAGATATCTGGCTGTTTTGAGTTTAACCTGCTGTCACCCATTGGCTGCAAGTTCCCCATTCAAGGGTGCACCATCCTTACCCGATGCTGTTTTGCTGTTTCCTGGAAACTCCCCAGCATTCCCCGCCTCATCATTGTGGGTGTACCTACAAAGCCACGCTGATAACCACGTTCTCAAGGGCAATTAGAGATGGGCAACTATAAGTCGCCTTCCAGTGATCCTCGCATCCCACAGACAAAAAAAAGTGCTATCTTCCCCGCTCTCCTCAGCCCTTACTTCCCCCAAGTTTTTCATTCTTTGTCAAACCGTACAAGTTTTAATTCTTTTGGAAAAACATACCAGACCATCTTTCTAAAGCGCCTCCTGTCAGCATGACAGCTTTGTGCAAACTGAAACTAAAATAAACACCTTCTCTCCAGAGATAAATTCTGAAAAGGCACAAACAGCCGCAACTCCCTGACCTCACGGAAGGAGATACAAAGCGATCACCATCTTTCCTTCTCAGATGAAGCACATTCCAAATAAACAGAGATCTAACTTCCTGCTCTGCACGTCCACACAAGCAAGGAGTGCCAATCCAGCCAGATTTACAAAATGAACAAAGTAAGGCAGTTCTGCTGAGTTTCCCTTATCAACCAGGTGTGAAAGAGGTGCGATGTTAGGAAAATGGCTCTCAATTATTTGCTTACAACAATCAAATAGAAACCCAAAGAGCCATGACTGCTGTAATCCACAAACAAAAACAGAAATTGCTGGAAAAGCTCAGCACGTCTGGCAGCATCTGTGGAGAGAAATCAGAGTTAACATGTCGGGTCTGATAGCATCGGCAGAGAGAAATCAGAGCTAACGTTTCGGGTCTGACAACATCTGCAGAGAGAAATCAGAGTTAACGTTTTGGGTCCAGTGCTTTCCACCGAACTGCGCTTTTCCAGCAATTTCTGTTTTATAACAACAATTAAATGTTGCTTTGATATACCATTTACGACATGGTGAAATTTTCTGAGATGTTATGAAACAGGATTTGACACTAAATTGACGTATAAGAGATTAGACCTGTTATGCTTTTGAGACACAGTATGCACAGGAAGTGATGCAATGTCATATGATCTCATTCTCTTGTTGATTTGTGGCAAGATAATGCCCCAGTAAGATGGTTTTCCAAGCAAGTAAATGTCTTCTTTACCTCTGCAGCTTTTGTAAATATTCCTCAGCAGCACAGCAAGACCAAGTATATTACAGTATGGAAATATTACAAGAAGCCAGATTTTGACGAGCATAGGAGTGTTGAAGGAGGTGATAGAGATTGGGAGCAGAGATATTATACCTTCATGTGTGTGATTGCTGTTCATTATCCAACTTGATAACAATGATCCTCACTAAGGATTAAGAGGTTTCTGTTTTCTCTCTGCCAGTCTTAGCTTGCTGCAACTAGGAAGGAGATGTCTCAGTTCGAAATTAAAAAAAAACTTTCTTGGAGACTGACCTTGGCATTCTTTTTTCTTTCTCATGTGTACTGTGAAGACAGGCTGAAAGCTGTCCAAACCTGAACAACGTACTGTATTTATTTATAATTTTAAATGTCATGAAGTATCCTAAAGCAGTTCACAGAAGTGCAGGATGTGGAAGCTTGTGCCCTCCCCATGGTAGTAGTGGGGCTCATTTTGTCAGAGCAGGGTGGGGGATGGGGGCATTGTCAGTAATTTAAATTAGGCAGTTTCTGAAGCTGAGTTTGAAATGTTTAATATGACCATTGATAGTTGTGAACTTTAAACACACTAACTGTTGTTTGTTGCTTCCTCTGAACTTACTGGCCAAGCACTGAGAATGTAGATTTGTGAGGTGATCTTCTGGCCACATTCTCTTCCACTGTTTGGGATGATACAGCAAAATTACAGCTGGAGAGGGAGACCACTGCTGCCTTTCACCAGTGCCTACTCACTCTGTTCTAACAACACAGGGGAGGGAATGGCCTATTGGTATTATCACCGGACTGTTAATCCAGAGAACCAGATAATGTTCTGGGGACCCGGGTTTGAATCCCACCACAGCAGATGGTGGAATTTGAATTCAATAAAATATCTGGAATTAAGAATCTAATGATGACCATGAATCCATTGTCAGAAAAACCCATCTGGTTCATTAATGCCCTTTAGGGAAGGAAACTGCCATCCTTACCTGGTCTGGCCTACATGTGACTCCAGACCAACAGCAATGTGGTTGACTCTGAACCCTCCCGTTGGGCAAATAGGGATGGGCAATGAATGTTGCTAGCCAACGATGCCCTCATCCCGTTAATGAATAAATAAGAACAAGACAGGATTCCAACCAGCCCTTCAGCTCTCCATTTCATCTTAGTGGGCCTGGCGACCTGGCCTGGAGGAAAATTCAAACCCAGTGGTCTCTCCTCACTGACTTAACAGTGACAGAGGGCCTTAACAAAATAAAGCTGTTAGTCTGCTCCAGGAGGTGCCCTATCCTTTGAGCTGTGATTGAGGTGTCTCAGAGTCTAAAACTAGTTGCATGACACATGGGGCCATGTCATTGTCATAAAGTCATTGAGTCAGACAGCACAGAAAAAAGACCTTTCAGTCCAACCAGTCCATGCCGAACATAATCCCAAACTGAAATAGTCCCATCTGCCTGCACCTGGCCCATATCTCTCCAAACCTTTCCTATTCAAGTACTTATCTAAATGTCTTTTAAATATTGCAATTGTGCCAACATCCCCTACTTCCTCAGGAAGTTCATTCCACACACAAATCACTCTGTGTAAAAAAAAAACTGCCCCTCATTACTTTTTAAAATCCCACTCCTCTCACTTTAAAATGTGCCCCTTAGTCTAGAAATCCCCCATTCGAGGGAAAAGACAACTACCATCAACTCTATCTATATTCCTCATTATTTTATAAATTTCTATAAGGTCGCCTCTCAAACTCCTACACACCGGTGAAAAAAATCCCAGCCTATCCAGCCTTTCTTTATAACTCAGAGCTTCCAAACCTGGCGATATCCTGTTAAATCTCTTCTGAACCCTCTCCAGCTTAATAATATCCTTCCTATAACAGGGCAACCAGAGTCATACAGCACAGAAACAGACCCTTCCACCCAACTCGCCCCGTCGAACAGGTATCCCAAACTTAAGTGGTCTCATTTGCCTGCGTTTGGCCCATATCCCTCTAAACCCTTCTAGTTCATGTACCCATCCAAATGTTTTTTAAATATTGTAACTGTACCTGCCTGTACTACTTCATCTGGCAGTTCATTCCATATACGCACCCCACTCTGTGTGAAAAAGGTATCCCTCAGGTCCCTTTTAAATCTTGCCTCGCTCACATTTGACTTCTAGTTTTGGAAATAGTCCTTGGCCATTCACCCTATCAATGCCCCTCAAAATTTTACAAACAAATATAAAATCACCCCTCCACCTTCATTGCTCCAGGGAACTGAGCAGGACAACAACTTAAAAAGGAACGTACTCCAACTGCACTTACAAAGACCATTTTTTTCAATTCTGGGGACTGAAAATGGAGTGATTAACCCTTTGGATCGCATGCTGAATGACTTTCCCTTTCTACTGACAAGGATATCGAGTTATCAACCACGGACACTTGTACTTCTAGTAATACATAGTATAAGTAAAATATTCTAGACAGGTAAGACCCATCTTGTCACACCAGCAGTAATTTTAGATATTGTAAATTATTTTCTGCTTGATGTAACAGGAAAGGATAGTCTTGGTTTGTTGATAACTGTTAAATATTTCATTTCTAAATGATGCAATTCAAAATGTGCAATGTCTCCTGGAAATTTCAGGAACAGCCTTCATCGGCAGAACTGTTCTCTGTTTTTGGCACCAAACCTCCTAAAAAATATATTAACCTTGGGGGTTGTTGGGAGGTTGTTTGAAGGTACACCTGAATGTCTTCAAGGATACATTTCCATAGAAAGGTTTTTAATTCCTCATGTTATGAAGGGTTAATGTAATCACTGTGCAAAAGCTGGTGGTTAAACACAATATCTAGAAGAATGAGATGTGCTATTACACACTTCTAGAGCAGGTGGGACTTGAACCTGGGTCAAAGAGAGGGACATTTCCACTGCACCACAAGAGTCCTATAATCTCCCTTTTTAACCTCATGATGGAGGGAAGCTCGTTAATGAAGTAGCTACAGATGGTTCAGCCTAGGACACTGCCCTGAAGAACTCCTGCAAAGATGTCATGGAGCTCAGATGATTGACTTCCAACAACTACAGTCATCTTCCTTTTCTCTAAAGAAAACAACTCAAGCTTATCCAGCTTCTCCTCATTACTAAAATGCTCCATTCCAGGAAACATCCTGGTGAATCTCCTTTGCTCCCCCTCCCCCAGTGCAATCACATCCTTCCTATAGCACGGTGACCAGAACTGCTTACAATACTCCAGCCTATCTGACCAATCTGTCCATATCCTCCTAAGACCTCACTATCAACCACATGGCCAATCTTCATGTCATCTGCAAACTTACTTATCACCTCGACCCCCCAACATTCTCTTCTTTTTCATTGATATGTATCACAAGCAATAACAGATCCAACACTGATCCCAACGGTATGCTACTGGATACTATTCTCCAGTCACTCAGTCAGCCTTCCACCACCACTCTCTGTCTCCTACCACAAAGTCAATTTTAGATCCAACTTGCCAAGTTACCCTGGATCCCACGTGCTTTTACCATTTTTATCATTTTCCCATGTGAGATTTTGTGAAATCCATATAATCTACATCAACTGCATTTCATTCATTTCTACACCTTCGAAAATTCAATCAATCAAATACTGGGCATGGCCTTCCTCTGACAAAGCTATGCAGACTATCCATAATCAAATGCTGCCTCTCATGCAGAGAAGAATTCTGTCCTTATTATGGTGTTGGAAAATTTCCCAACTACTGGAATGTAGTTATAATTGTTCATATAACATTTTGAGTTGGGGTTGTACGTTTGAAGTCATTGCTTTGGGATGGGAGTGGATCCAAACTCATTCTTGTTTGCTATTCTTTAATTAATTCTAAATATTAAATCTGCAAAGAATTATTTTCATGTAGGTGGTATTGAATTAAGATGTAGTGAAAATAAATTAATGATCATAAAGCATATATGCTTTATTAAGGCCTTGTCAGCAGATGGTACTTATTTATATTTTAACTAAGGATTGCACTATCTATTGTCTATGCTTCATGTGTATTATCTACTGGCTTTCCTTTAAAGAGCACATTGTTCAAACATTATTTACATTCACAAAATCTTGCAGATTTTCTAGTTATGCAACTTTTCAAATAAAGAAATGGACTTGTGCCAAACATCAGTCACGGGTTTGGCACATGCTGAATTTTCCAGCACGGTTAAATGATTTTGATACAAATGATAAATCATTCAGGTGGCACTGAAGCCACTGCAATTGATCTTTGCGCCGAAAGCTAGGGAGGGGGAGATTAAAGACATTGTGCCCATTCTTGATTCCTTTCCAATGATGTGTGAGAATGCGATTACTGAGAGAGAATAGGATTTGGGCCTCAGTTGTGATACATTCTCTGATCTCTTGGGTGGCTGCACGCACTGTCTCAGTTCCAATGAAGAGCCTCATTTAAGTCAATGGCTTGAAGGGTGTGAGGACCAGAGTTGACAGCATGAACCATACTGGCTGGGTAAAATGCTTTTCACTTTGCTAAACCGGCAACACTGATTCAGTAGTGGAGTTACTGTACCGATGGTTCACACCATCCACCACAACCAACCATTTCCGCTGGCACAAAACAAGGTTGCAAAAGTTTCAACATGAATGAATAGACCATTTTGGAGTTTCTTCAACATTGTGGTGCTTTTGATGTTGGTGACTGGCTGGTTTTTCTGTTGGTTCTCTTTGTGAATGTTAACATTTTTAAACAGCTTCAGGATGGGCATGTGCGATAACACGCATGCACACTGCTCCATTTACCCTAGCCAGTGTGAGGCAAAGTGACAGCAAAAAGTCTGCTGGCTCTGCATCTTGGATACGTACGTGCATAGAAGTCAGAGGGCAATCTTCAAAGCCATTGGATGTTGTAGAAATGCACAATTGGACTCGTACAGAAGTTGCTGTTGAATGTGTTCAAGTTTTAATCCTCTTGAAAAATGTAAGGTTATTCTTAATGCTGTCAAGACACAAAGAGCTCAGCTAGAAATGGAATGGAATGGCCAGAGCGAGGAAAGCAGCCTTCCTTCCATTGCCTCCATCTACACTTCCCAATGCCTTGGCAAAGCAGCCAACATAATCAAAGACCCACCCTCACCCCCAACTCTGGTTGTACTCTCTTCCACCCACTTCCATCGGGCAGAAGATACAATAGTTTAAAAACACCTATCAACAGATTCAAGAACAGCTTCTTCCTCACTGTTATCAGACTTATGAGCAGACCTCATATATTAAAATTGATCTTTCTCTGCATCTTCCTGTAGCTGTAACGCTATATTCTGCATTCTGTTACATTATCCTGATGTACTTATGTAAAAAGTCATAAGTCACACGACACCAGGTTACAGTCCAACAAGTTTATTTGAAATCACAAGCATTCAGAGTGCTGCTCCTTCATCAGGCTCAGTGGAGGCTGGTACAATTACAACATTTAAAAGGCATCTGGATGCGTACATGAATAGGAAGGATATATAGGGATATGGGCCAAATGCTGGCAAATGGGACAAGATTTATATAGGACATCTGGTCAGCATGGATGAGTTGGACCAAAGGGTCTGTTTCCATGCTATACAGCTCTATGGCTCTATGACCTGACAAAGGAGCAGCGCTCAGAAAGCTTATGATTTCAAATAAACCTGTTGGACTATGACATGGTGTCGTGTGACTTCTGACTTTGCCCACTCCAGTCCAACACCAACACCTTCACTTTATACTTACGTAAGTTATGATTTGTCTGGATAGCATGCAAAACAATACTTTTCACTTTACATGTGACAATAATAAATCAAATATTTTTAATTCTGTAATTATTAAACCTAACTGTGTATTTTGGATTACGTTTGTAACAAAATTACAGGTTTGAAGTACTGAGAAACAGGACTGAGTAGATCCCCAGCCCCTTCTCTTCCAGAAACAGCAAGAGAGATCTGTTTTACATTAGAATCATGTACCTACATGTACCTAAAAATAATGAGTGTTTACTCTGCAGCTTCCCAAGGCATGTAGGCTTCTACTTTTTCTGTCTTCAAATGAACATTCTCTCATAAACACAGCACTGGTTGCCAACTGCAACCCAACACATTATTCCACACAAATGCAGCATGAGCACAAGGGATTTCATCTCTGCTGCAATAATTGCAGAGTTATGAATAACCTTTCTGAATTCATTTTAAGAAATCTCACAAGTGGGAACAGTAACCTGCGACAGAACATTTCTTTGCAATTCCTGCTGATCTGTGGCAATATATTTCAAAACCAAATAACAAATAGCACATAAACTCCCAATTAATCAAAAAATGTATCAAATGTACTTTTTTTTACCCAAAATACCCATTTTTTTTCCTTCCTTAAAAATCTCTGTAGCTCTACCTGGCTTCCCTTCTTCAAATCTGCCTCTTTGGTCATGTACTTTTGCAAGGCCTTATGTGGCTTTGAGTCAAATTTTGCTTTACCACAGTGCTTTGAAGAATCTGGGGACAAGTTAATATGTTAAAAGTTCCAAGTTGTTATTGTTAATGAAAGTGTTTTTTTTTTAATTATCTGCTTTTGTTTCCATAAATCAATGGCTCGTTATGAGGAAAAGCTCCATATCCATCACCAGAAGCTTCAAAATTTCACTCCAGAGCTCTGTCTTCATCTTTCCCAAAAAATCTCTTGCTTGTTCCTTGTGAAAAACACCACGTAAATTTTCTCATACAGTGAAAAATGGGGAGTATTAGACACTATGGTGTCTTCAAAATGTTGGTGTTTTAATTTAAAATATTCATCCAATGATTTTCAATTCCTACTGATCATGCATTGTTTACTAAAACCTAACCATTTCGTCTATTAATTGGGATCCAAAATTTAACCTTGATGTTGGAGTTTCAAGACCAGTGTGTACATTATGTCATAAAAACAGTGCTGGAAAAACTCAGCAGGGTTTGGTAGAATCTCTGGAGAGAGAAGCTGAGATAATTCTGAAAAGCCAGATTGGATTCAAAACCTTAAATCTGCTCCTCTCTCTGCAGATATATCCAAAATTGTGTTACTTTCTGCTTTTATTTAAATTCCAGATCTTCACATTTTTTGCTTTTGTTATAGACTGCATAAAACAGTTGACAGTGAGGCAGCTACCTACTTTACAACTCTCTCCAATTTATTCCCAGTCGAGATATTTCTATTCAAGTCAAGATCCACCCTCAGTCCTTAGAGATATAAGATCAACGCTTGTGCACACCACACATTGCTATCTCCCATTATAATTAAACAGATACGTTTACAACCAAAGATAGTTCTTTAATTTCACTGCTGCTTTCATTGTTTCATATTCACCAGGAGAAAGAGGGAACAGGTTAGAGATCTGGAGATATAATGTGGAAAATTCAGCTAAGCAACGTGAATAAATTCAGCAAGTGTTCAACATGAATTTTTAGAGAGCTTGAGATAAACCCCACGAATTGGAATTGAAGGAGATTTATGCTCATACTTCATATCAGAGTTTTAACAGTTTGCCTGTAATGATTATTTTCACAGGAGTACAAAAAGGACTGTGGGAAAGAGTTGATGCTCCATGTACACACAATTAGATTGATTGATGAATCAAAATCCAGCAGTTGTTACAGTACACATTTCAGAGAGGCAGGTACGGTAAGCAAAAGTAATCGAGTATGAAAACGTGATGCTTATCACTGTAATAGGATTGTTCCTTCCAGCTTTATAATAAGTCTCTCAATCGCAAAAGCCAAATCTTACACAGAATTTTTTTTGCAACTCCATTGCAGTTTTGCAAACTGGAAGTCAATACATTAAACGACTGAATGCCCAGATGGAGCAATTTACCACAATGCCTGAAAATATGTAAAGGTTGATCTTTAAGTGGTCTTTTGCTTGTGACCCCTGAATCAAACCCAAGCTTCGTTTGGCGATTCAGTGCTCAATACATTTGATGTACGTATAATGCAATGCTTGTGTGTAGCTAAGGCTGATGCCATTAACAATACATACCACAGACAGTGATTTCTCATTCAAATTCAATGTGGAGAAGCCAGTGATGCCAGTCAGAATGAATAGGATTGTGAATGCAGGAGTTTCAACCCTCTGGCAAACAGCAACACTGCTGAAGTCTGGCAAACTTTCAGAAGGATACCTAACTACAGCCCAACCAGAATCCGCCTATTTGCTTGTTTATTTACAGAATAAAACCTTCACATTCACATTTGGTGGAACCTTCAATGGACTGATCTTTTCAAGTTGCCCTATTCTGTGCAAATCACCAATAGTCCGTGATGAGTGATGCAGCAAAGGTGTGTAAAATTAACAAGGTTGGATAATCTGTTTATGCTGGAACAAGATTAATACAGCCTTACTGTATTCATAGTAGGCAGACAGTATTAACATAGGAGTATGGAACACTTGGTTCTTTGGTAGCTTGATTCAGAACCAGACACCCACAGGGTCAACACACCTGATGCATAACAAAGGGAGCCCTTGCTACTCCAAACTCAGAACAGCACCTTCTAAAAAAGCTATTTTTAATTTTTTCAATGCTAGCCTTCCACTGGGCTTTATTGTGATTAATCAAGGGTGGCAATTTTGGGCCTGCTGCCCACGTGCAATTCAGTGAGATGTCAGAAAGGGCTTTACAGTCAGCAACACAGACAATACTTATGTCATCACCTCACAGTTTGGTTTCCGGTTGACCAAAGGTTGGAGGGGAATGTCTAATGCAGTGCAACACAATCAACAATCTGTGGCTAAGCACTTCGAATCATAGAGTCACACAGCAGGGAAACAGACCTTTCAGTCCAACTCGTCCACACTGACCAGACACCCCAATCTGACCTAATCCTATTTGCCAGCATTTGGACCGTATTCCTCCAAAGCCTTCCTATTCATATACCCATCCAAATACCTTTTAAATGTTTTAATTGTACCAGCCTCCACCACTTCCCCTGGCAGCTCAGTCCATACATACACCACCCTCTGAATGAAAAAGTTACCTTTCAGGTCATTTTTAAATCTGTCCCCTCTCACCTTAAACCTATGCCCTCCAGTATCGGACTCCCCCGCCCTATGAAATGGTCCTTGGCTATTCACCCTATCCATGCCCCTCGTGATTTTATAAACCTCCATAAGGTCACCCCTCAGTCTCTGACACTCCAGGGAAAAATGTCCCAGCCTATTCAGCCTCTCCCTATAGCTCAAACCCGCTCGCTCTGGCAACATCCTTGTAAATCTGTTCTGCACAGTCTCAAGTTTAACAACATCTTTCCTATAGAAGGGCAACCAGAATTGAATGCAGTATTCCAAAAATGTACAGCTAACAACTTGATGTCCAATTCCTGTGCTCAATGCACTGACCAATGATGGCAAGCATACCAAACGCTTCCTTCACCACCCTGTCTCCATGCAAATCCACTTTCAAGGAACTGCACTCCTCGGTCTTTTTGTTTGGCAACACTCCCCAGGACACTACCATTAACTGTATAAATCATGCCCTGATGTGCCTTACAAAAAGCAGTAACTCACATTTGTCAAAATTAATCTCCATTTGCCGCTCCTCAGCCCATTGGCCCATCTGATCAAGGTCCCATTGTACTGTGAGATAACTTTTTTCACAGTCCTCTACACCACTTATTTAGGCCTCATCTGCAAACTTATTAACCATGCCTCCTTTATTCACATCCAAATAACTTATATAAATGACAAAAAAAACAGTGGACCTATCACTGATCCTTGTGGCACACTGCTGGTCACAGGCCTCCAGTCTGAAAAACAACCCTCTACCACTACCCTCTGTCTCCAATCTTTAAGCCAATTTTGTATCTAACTGGCTTGCTCCCCCAGATCCCATGTGATTTAACCTGACTAACCAGCCTACTTGCTGCCCAAGTGGTAAGCATCGGTCATTCCGATTGGTAAACAGGCGACAATATGACCATTTCCAACTGGAATGTTGGTGACGATTCTCAACTGGATGAAAATAAAATTCCATTAGGTGGTTAAAAATGGTGAAAAGCCCACTGGTAGCCAACTGACCTGTCTGAGGAAACATATTATTCCTCAAAGTATCCCAATCTTTGCAACTCTGCTGGTTGGCCAAAGGCACAATTGCTGCTAAAATGAAGATAAGTTGCACTCCTTCACTGCCTGTAAAGGAAAATATGATGGAAACAGAAGACAAAATGTTTGGAAATTAGCTGAAGTAGCCTAGTTTCAGTGCTGTGCTTTCAGCTTACAAGTGGTAGTTTAAATATAAGCAAATGGGAATGATAATCTGCACAATTTTTGTAATCAATTAAGTTGTCAGTTTCAATACAATTTCTCAGGGAATTTTAATCATGTAACCACATGTCATTCGGTTCAAAATCTCACACAATGGACCACAATGGGAACGAGCATAGGAAATTGAAAGATTATTTGGTGAAATAGGGTAAGGTAAGTTAATAAGGCAGAACGGTCACAGTGTCAACAGTGCAGAAAGGCCCTTTGGCCCATTGAGTCTGAGAGGGAGAGGGAGAAACAGTGAGTCTTCATCTGCATGTGACCCAAATTATATTGGACAGAATTTATTGTGGGCAGGAAGCAGTGAAATCTGATGGCCCTCTCCACCCTCCTGATCCCACTCGAGGAGACTGGACAGAACAAAGTTCCTAACTGGCAGAACCAACCTGGATGCAGAGTCTCCCAATTTCTCTATGGTCATTAAATCACTGCATTTGCTTCTGTGGAAAGGATAGCCCACTTTCCAGAGCTGCCAGAGACCAGAAGCTCCTGAAATAAAGACAGCAACTGCTGCTGATATTGCACTGGGGCCATACCCACAGGACTGGTGATGGATCATTGGTAAGGAGGTGGGTATGTGGAGGTGCCAACCAGGGGGATGTGCATTGCACATTCAGAGAAAAATTGCACCTGATATTTTACATTTGCATGAGAGTTTCACTTTGAAAAACCATTATAATTAAATCAAAGTCTTATTAGGGCAATAAGTGAAGCAAATAAGGGGTGTGTAAGCCCAGTTGTTGATGGACAGTGATTGGCAACAGTTCTTAAACAATCCCTGACCAAAACAGCCAGGTATGTCATGGGGATGTTTGGATGGTTAATACTGGAAATGAATATGCCATGGGCTGCAGTGTCTTCTTAAAGAAAAATTTAAAGTCAACAAGTATTAACCTGCATCTATCCTTACTCTAGCTGTCATAGAGTCATACAGCACGGAAACAGGCCCTTCAGTCCAACCAGTCCATGCTGGACATAATCCCAAACTAAACTGGTCCCACCTGCCTGTTCCTGGCCCATATCCCTCCAAACCTTTCCTATTCATGTACTTATCCAAATGTCTTTTAAACGTCGTAATTAACCCACATCCACCACTTTCCTCAGGAAGTTCATTCCACACGCAAACTATCCTCTGTGTAAAAAATTTTCCTCTCATATCTTTTTTAAATCTCTCCTCACACATTAAAAACATGCCCCCTAGTCTTGAAATCCCCCATCTTAGGGGAAAGACAACTACTATTAACTCTGTGTATACTCCTCATTATTTTATAAAACTCTATCAGGTTGCCTCTCAACCTCCTACGCTCCAGTGAAAGAAGTGCCAGCCTATCCAGCCTTTCTTTATAACTCAACCTTCCATACCCATCAACATCCTGGTCAATCTTTTCTGAACCCTCTCCTGGTTGATGGAAATCTCTCATGCCTTTTAATGAGTTTGGATTCATTGAGATTCGTCTTCCCTTCAGAAAAAGCACCATTGATAATTTTACAATTCACAAACAATGGATGTTAAGGATCCTTCTGTGTTTTTTTTATTCTCTTGTGGGCCATGGACATTGCTGGCTGGGCCAGCATTTATTGCTCATCCCTAGTTGCCCTTGAGAAGGTGGTGGTGAGCATCCTTCTTGAAATGCTGCAGTCCACCGACTGTAGGTTAACTCACAATGCCATTAGGGACTGAATTCCAGGAAATTCTTATTGAATATTGAGTGCCATGTTATTTGACCATGACCTAACTCAATGTGTATTGCTTAATCTCTGAAGATAGCCTGTCCCTGAATTGGAACTTGCATTGTGATGTAACATAAAGAATGGAAATCTGCTTTTATTCTTCTTCATCAGTGCAAGGATCTCTGATTATATTTACTTCAAACCTGAACCCCTTCTGTCATTAAAAGAAATCTCATTGGTCAGCACATTGAGTGTAGGAGTTGGGATGTCATGTTGTGGCTGTAGGTCATTGGTGAGGCCACATTTTGAGCTCTGTGTACAGTAGGGCAGCACGGTGGCTCAGTGGTTAGCACTGCTGCCTTGCAGCACCAGGGACTCAAGTTTGATTCCACTCCCGGGCGACTGTCTGTGGAGTTTGCATGTTCTCCCTGTGTCTGCAGGGAGTGGGTGTTCTGCTTTTCTCCCACAGTCCAAAGATGTGCAGGTTAGGTGGATTGACCATGCTAAATGGCTCATAGTGTCCAGGGATGTGCAGGCCAGATGGTATAGCTGTGGGAAATGCAGGGTTCACAGGGATAGGATGGGGTGGTTGGGATACTGTTTGGAGGGTCAGTATGGGCTGAATGGCCTGCTTCCACACTGCAGGGATTCTATGATTATTGTTGCCCTGCCTTCACAAGAATATTATTAAATTGGAAATGGTGCAGCAAAGATTGCCAAGGATGTCATGGGTCTGGAGGGTTTGAGTTATAGGGAGATGCTGGCCAGGCTGGGGACTTTTTTCTCTGGGTCATTGGAGACTGAGGGTGACCTTATGGAGGTTTCTAAAATTATGAGGGGCATAGATAAGGTGAATAGAAAAGGTCTTTTCCCTAAGGTAGGGGAGTTCAAAACTGGATGGCATAAATTTAAGGTGAGAGCAGAAATATTTATACAGAGACCCAAGGGGCTATTTTTTCACGTAAAGGATTGTTCATGTATGGAATGAACTGCCAGATGAAATGGTAGATGCAGGTACAGTTACAACATTTAAAAAACATTTAGGCAGGCACATAAATAGGAAAGGTTTAGAGAGAAATGGGCCAAACAAAGGGAAATGTGAATTGTTTTGTTTGGGAAACTTGGATGGCATGGGTAAGTTGTACTGAAGGGTCTATTTCCATGCTGAATAACTCTGTGACTCTAAGCTGGTTATGAGTTGTAGTGTAACAACAAGAAAAATCCTCATACTACACAATTAAAAGTTATTGTCTTAGTCTGCACCGCCAGCCAATAACATCAACTTATATTTATAGACACTTAGTGGTTCAGAACTTGAGTATTGCTGATAACTACAAGCATGCTGTTGAAACTTTTCAACCTACATTAATCAGGCTAGAATCTCAAAAATATCAAAAGTGAAAGGGATCAACAATTTCTACTGCAGGGGAAGAGGGTGCTGTTCGATTGGCCAGTAGACTCTGAATGGTGGCGGTGTTGCCATGAGGAATGCACCAGGGAACAGCTAACTACCAAGTGTTTGTTTAAATTCAAACCAAACATGTCAGTTCTGGTCAATGCATCACTCAGAGAATACACCAGGAAATGACTGGCTGTCAAGATATTATTCATTTGAAAATCATGCAACATGTTATAGGAAGGCTATTATTAGGCTGGAGAGGGTTAAGAAGAGATTTATCAGGATGTTGCCAGGTGAAATAACTACACAGAGGCTGGTATCCCATCACCAAGTCACCCTTTATTTACTTGTGCACAGTACACTGGCTGTGACCAGCCAGGCTAGAGTTAGTCGCCCGGACTGAGGAGATTCTCATTTCCTGGTTATGTTGGTCAGCCAGGGCTTTTCTGATTGGGCAAGGTTAATAAACCCAATCAGTGACCTCACAGTCAATGAAGTCGCCCTGGTTTCAATCACTATATCCCTCCCCCTCTACGTCCGGGGGTGTCGGCCTGGTCTTTGGCTTATAGATTTTCCTGAGACGTTTTTGCCCCAAGTCCGGTTCCTCTAATTCGGACTCTAACATGGGTGGCGAATACTGGACTGTAGCCCGCCTCTTGTGTCCAGAGTGTCTCAGGAGAGTTTCCTCCTTTTCTTGAAGTGGTAATGGAATCTATGCTGTTTTCATCTCGGACTCTAAGGTTTGTTCGACTCTGGACGGAGAGAGATAAGTTACAATTTCCATCAGGCCTTCTGGCTCTTCTGAGGGGCTAGGTATGTTTTGTTCCTGCCCTGTTTGTGAGGTAACAGCTTTCAGGTGATCCACGTGTTTGTTCAGGACTGCAGAACCTACCCGAGCTTTGTAAGTGATAGGACCTGACCTCACATCAACTTCACCGCGTACCCACATGACGTCATTTCCATGATTCCAACACCAAACTTCGTCCCTTGAAGTAAACTGTCTCTTTCATTTAGAGGAGGCATAGGCCCAGCATTAGCACAAATGCTGCAGTTTTACCCTCCCCATCAGGTCTGAGAATATCAGGTTTAACCTGGTGCGGAGTCTTCTCCCCATCAGCAACTCTGTGTGGGGTAGTCCTATAATTGAATATGAACCTGGACAGTTTGATGTCGAGTGACACTGCAGGCTGTTTCTTTAAGCCTGCCTTCAACATTTGGACCACTCTTTCTGCCAGACCATTGCACAATGGATAGTATGGAGCTGTCCTTATATGCCGAATGCCATTTGACTTTAGGAAACATTCGAATTCCCTGCTGGTAAATGACGTCCCATTGTCGGTGACTAATTATTCCGAGAGTTTGTGTATCGTGAATGATGCTCGTAGCTTTTCAATTATTATCTCTGAGTTTGCTGAACAAAATTTATGCACATCCAACCACTTTCAGTGGGAATCCACTATGACCAGGAACATTTAGCCCATGAAAGGGCCGGCATCGTTGACGTGCAACTGAGTCCAGGGTTTTTCCTGGTCATTCACAGGAATGTAGGGGCATTACTGGTGGCAATTTTTGTCCCTGTTGGCACTGTGGGTACTGCCTCTCCAACGTAGCTCTGTCAGCATCCAAACCTAGCCACCAGACATAGCTTCTTGCTAGCATCTTCACCCTGGATGACCCTGATAGAGTTCAGTCGGTATCTGACGGCGATGTTAACATGGGACAATCACTCATGTTCCCCACAGTCATATGCCGTACTCTATGGTCATCTGGTTTCACTGGGTTCAGAAAGGTTTCAACCAGGGTTGCAATGGCCTTTCTGTTTCCCCCATTACTACCAGCTGTTTTAGTTTTGCTAGAACAGGATCTTTGTATGTCCACAGTCGGATGTTGTCACTGGTGACTGGAAGGGTGTCCAGGAAGTTCAAAACCAAAACAAATTCCTCCAGGGGAGCCTCCACTGGTGGAGTATCTGCTAGTGGGAGGCAGCTCAAGGCATCCACATTAGCCACTTGGCTTTTTGGATGGTGTTCCAACTTGTACATGCTGAGAATAAGGGCCCAACGCTGGATTCTACCAGAAGCTATGAGTGCACCACCTTGTCTTCCTTCAGTAGCCTTTGCAGGGGTTTGTGATCTGTTACTATGATAAAGTCCCGTCCATAAAGGTACTGGTGGAATTTCCTCACATCAAAGATGACTGCCAAACCTTCCTTCTCTACCTGGGCATATTTGCGTTCAGCATCAGACAAAGTCTGGGAAGCAAACGCTTTCAAGTGTTCCTCTCCGTTGGGTCACTGGTCAGCTAACACTACCCCGATACTGTGTGGGGAAGCATTGCATGTCAGCACCACCTCTCGCTTTGGATTATATTGGACCAGCACCTTAGATGACAATAGCTACTTTTTCACTTCCCGCTTGGCTATGTGACCCATTCCGAAGGCTGACCCTTTTTCAATAGCAGGTGTAAGGGTCTGTTTCTATGCTGTATGACTCTATATGGACATGTTCCTTGTGTTTGCAAAGGTCAGGGTCCTATGGGTGAATACACATGGCTCTTAGAACATGATTGCATGTTTCTGCTTTTGGCAAACTTTATGTTCTGTAAAGACAATCCCTTTAGGACCTCAATTTTAACTCAAGGCAGGTTTTGGAATGTGATCAGTTGGAAACAGCACATTGAGGAGGGTAAGTAAAGCAAACGACTAGTTGTTTTTGGAGGAATTGCTCCTCTGCCCTCATGCACAGGAGAAGCATTTTAAAATGAGTTCCATTTGCCTCATCTGTGCAAAAATTCTGCACACTGGGGCTCTTGTAGAACACAAGTGGTGTCCTGACCTCTAAGCCAGAAGGCCCAAGTTCATGTTTCACCAGATGTGTGTAATAATGTCAGAACAAGACAAAGTCAATGAGTGGTTCCTCCAAGTTCTATATAAGGTTAGTCAAATCTATGCATCTGTGCACAAGTAATTTTACTTTATTGTATATTTATTTCAATAATAAAACTTATCAACAAATTATTAAACAAGGTTATTCACTGATGGTCACCCTTGGTAAGAGCATCCAGAAACTCAAGTGTGATTTTCTTAGAAATCTTCATGTGAATATTAGAAATACTGGACAAACTTAAAAGAAAATCAAGGCTAAATGGAATGGACACTGAGTCAAAGTGGAATAGTTAGAAGAACTGATCAAAGCTTAGTGGAATAGGCAAGTTTTGAAGGCCTTTCTTTTTAGAAAGGGAATATAAGAAACAGAAAAAAAGGAAGGAATCAGTGAAAATAGGAGCAAATTGGTTGGAGATAACAAGAACTGCAGATGCTGGAGTCAGAGATAACACAGTGTGAAGCTGGAGGAACACAGCAGGCCAGGCAGCATCAGAGGAGCAGGAAAGATGACATTTTGGGTTGGGACCCTTCTTCAGAAATGGGGAGGGGTAAGGGAGTTGGGAAATAAATAGAGAGAGGAAGGGTGGGGCTGGGGAAGGTAGGTGGGATGGTAATAGGTGAGTAAAGTGGTGGGAATTGGTCAGTGAGATGGGAGGGTCAGATAGGTGGGAGAGAAGATGGACAGGTTGTGTCAGGTCAAGGAGATGGGGATGAGAGGGCAGGTTGGATATGGGATAAGGCCAGGGGTGGGGAGATTTTAAAACTGGTGAATTCTATGTTTAGGCCATCAGACTATAGGTCCCAAGGCGGAATATGAGATGTTGCTCCTCCAGTTTGCAACAAATTGGTTGAAGGCTTCTCTGCTAAAGATGGCACAGTTGGATGGGCTATGAACAGCAGAAGACAACTTTTTGCATTGCTGTAAAATGTATTCAAGAGGCGACTAGATATAGCACTTGGAGCGAATGGGATCAAAGGTTATGGGAGAAAGCAGGATTGGGCTATTGAGTTGGATGATCAGCCATGATCGGGAAGAATGGCAGAGAGGCTCGAAGGGCTGAATGGCCTCCTCTTGCTCCTATCTTCTATGTTTCCATCTTTCACAACATTAGAATGTTCCAAAGCTCTTTTTGCAAGTAATGATCTATTTCAAAGTCCAGTCGTTGTCGTAAGGAATGAAATTGAGCAGTCAATTTGCACCCAGCAATGTGCCACAAATAGCAATGAGATACACAGCCAGGTATTCCACTCTCGTGCCAACTAGTTGTCAGAGCATCAGAAGAGCTCTCCTGCTCTACTTCAGATCATGCCATAGGATCCTACACATTCAATATCGCATCAGACAGGGAGCTGTTGGCACTCAGCTACTCGTCAGTGCCTGCCTGAAATGTCAGCCCAGATTATATACTTGAGTCTGAGAGTCAAGCTGAAAGCATCATGTTTCTAACAAGGTGAGGGTGTGACCGCTGAGTGAAAGCTAAAACTTTGTTTAATGGGGGTGTTGTGGAGGAGTGTGGGGATGGGCAAAAGCTGGCTAATTCAAGAGGGGACCTATGCCCTGTGAGTGTGTGAACATTTTAAATCCACAGACTGATTTCAATTTCAGTAAAATGAGTAATGGGAAGCCAATATCAATATGTGGATAGTGATGAGAGGGCACAGGGGAAATATTGAGTGATGAGCAGGGATGGGGAGGACTGACTTACTTCATACAACCTCCTACATTGCACAAAGAGGCCATTTGGCCCATAGAGTGTGTACTGACCCTCCAAAGGGGACCCCAACCAGATCCTCACCCCACCTTTACCATGGGTAATCCTCCTTGCCTGCAATTTAGCATGGCCAGTCCACCTAACCTGCACGTCTTTAGACAGTGGGAGGAAACCGGAGCACCTGGAGGAAACCCACACAGACATTGGAAGAATGTGCAAACTCCACACAGACAGTCACCCGGGCTGGAATCGAACTCAGATCACTGGTGCCATGAGGCAGCGGTGCCAACCATGCCGCCCATATGACTGCGTACAGGTATTGCTCATTCTACCAACACTTTTCATGAACGTAAATCCTCAATGGAACAGCAATCCTGTACCATCAATCCTGCATAGACATTTTCCTCATTGATCTGTTCAGAGGTGTTATTGCACACCTCTGCGGGAGGTGGGAATTGAACCTAGACCTCCTGGCTCAGAGGTAGGGATATTCCCATGAGTCCACAAGGGCCGTTATCAATCTTGCATAGTGTCTATTGCTAAATGCAAAAATCCTGTGTAACCTACACTTAATGTCACACTAAACATGTCTGTGTCGGCATTACCTTGATTGGACCCTCTACACTGCATGTTTTCTACTAGCCCCACTGACAGACGTCAGTTAATTTCATGATCGGTTCCAGAAATTCTTATGCAGAGGACAATATTGTCAGTGTTGCATTTCACAGTGGTCCCAGCTGTTTAAATTACTGCCATACAAGTATTAAGGGTTCAAGAGGTAATTCACAAAGTGGCTCATTACTGCCTCTGGAATTTGAAATATTTTCCATAGTTTGCAAGTAGATTCCCAATTGCAACTGACCTGGATAATCCCCCAAAATCTAATTTAAATTCTTCATGATAAATCAGATCAGGATCTCATGACAGCTTGTAATGTGTTGTCAGAAGGCTGCAAACCAAAGGCTGGAGAATTTCATTCTCCTGGGCAGAGGTTTTTTTTTCAATTCATCTTCAGGCAGCTGAAAAATTCAGCAACTTACAAGAACTGTCAGCTTGCTCATCCTGAGCGTTGCCAACTCTGGCAGGAGGTCATCCAGGAGTTTTGACCGCAGGGAGATTGTGACAAACTATCAGCTGATCATGTGACATCTGCAAAAGTTGCCGCGCTTACTTGAGAAAGGCTGACTTACCTCTGAGCAAGTGAGTACCTTTAGCTTGTGGTTTCCCCCAGCCAGCACTTGTGAAACCCCGGTTCCATGTGAAGATGGCAATTGTGAACTGGGAACCTTCATCAAAACCAAAATGTTCTCCCTTGAGAGAATGGGCATGGTCACCATATGGTCAGTCAGGGCACTGGGCAGCCAGATTTTACAAACATGTCCCACGGCCAGTATCAGACCCTTGTTTAAATAATTTAATTAACATTTTGTAACATTCTAGAGCACCTGGGACTCCATGACCGGATCGTTGTCAGAGTTGCACTTATTTTACAGGCAGAAAATGGGCAATTACCACATCTAACATGGGCACTGCCATGCATATCATGCATATAGTGAGTACTCTACAATTAGAATTAGAACTAGGTTTATTGTCTCATGTACTCAAATTACAAAAGAACAGGATTACGGTGAAAAGTGAACAGTGTCACCAACACACAATCTTAGGTGCAAAATAAATAGAGAAAATAAAGAGAAAAGCTACACTACGTTACAACTATAGATAGTATATGTTAGGAAAATAAGAAATAAAGCTGAAGAGATAGTCGTTACAGTCTTTCTCTAAAGGCTTCCACATGGTCTGACCAGGCTCAACCGGTTCCCCACCAGGAGTCATCTTCGTTCCGGGCCACCGGCCACCTCAACTCCAGGCCTGCTGGCCGCTATCCCCACGTTGCTCTATTTAAATGAGAGTCAAATACTGGCTGTGGGATATGTTTGTAAAATCTGGTTGCCTAGTACCTGACTGACCATATGGTGACCATGCCCATTCACTCATGATATAGTAGGTAATAAAGGTTGTAAACAAATTTTATTTAAAGGATTTGTTAGTCCCTAAAAACTATTGGATAGTTTAAAGTGTTGGTTAACTTCTGTATCTACTTTGAATTATTCTTTTCTGTTACTTATTTCCAGGGAGAGGTTCCTGCTGGTACTCTTGCATTCATACAGTCATGGGTAATGTTGCAGGGCTGCTCCTGTGTCTGAAGGACTAGAGGGAGAAATGGAGAAGGCAGGAGGAAACAGCTAAGAAAGAGGGAGGAGGTGCTCATGGTGGTGGGGGACATACCTATAACAGTTCTTCAGGGAGCTCTTCTCATGATTTAACTGCACAGTGAGCCTGGTGCTTTTTTGCTTCACACAGCCTCTGAACTTTTGAACAGAGTGTGAAGATCACTGCTTTGTGAGCGTCATGGTCCCCAAGGCCCACATCTTTATTGAAAACTGCCATCAGCGATCTCTCCCAGTCTGCAGTCTACCATTTTATCCAGGAGATTACCAAGCCTCTCGGCACTAATAGGAACACTTCCATCTCTTTCCCCATAGATAATTTTTTAAGTAGGTCAAAAGGATACAGAGTTTCACCTGACATGCAAGCTCCCAGAGAATCCATACAGACGCCATAAATTGCGGCAGCATTACCTTGTGAGTATAACATCACTGACCTAATGAGAAAACATCCACTTCAATTTATGGGAATTCCTGGCTTGTGACCAAGTAAAACTGGACAGGATACATTCAGGAATGCACCAAACAGACAGACAGACTTTGTTGGAAACACAGGCAGGTGACTTCTAGGTGTTGGGGAGAGTGCTCAAAGATCCCCAAACAATCCATCTGCATGTACCTTCAAGTATCACTCTCCCCAAGGTGGCACAGTCTGCAGAACATGCATTGGATTTGTCGGCCATCTCAGAATCAGATGGACCAGAGTGGAAGCATCGCCCATCCTGAGAGACTGCCTAAGAAGAAAGTCACCTCTTTGGTACCTATCTCAAGAGAATGGAGTTCCCTTCCTGGTCCTGTGTTAGCTGACACGGTTACTGTCTCCTCAGATACTATCCCATCTCCTTCAAACCTAATGTCATCGATGCTTTCCTCAAAAAATAAACAAGCTTTTGACTGCACCCTCATTGCAAACAACTGCCTCCCTTCCCTCTCCAATATCTCTGAAGGTGTTGTCACCTCACAAACCCATGCCCACCCATGCATTTTGGGTCCCTCCACTCAGGTTTCCAACCACAACACTGAAGTCTTACCAAAATAACAAATGGCATCTTATGTGACTATAACAAAGGTGAACAATCCTTTCTTTACAAACACTATTAGGTCCATTTTATTGTTGTAGCAAAGTGATAGCAGGTCTTTCACTGGCATATATTCAGATAATATCTGACACTGAACCAAATAAGGAGATACCGGGAGAGGTTTGGTCAAATGTTTCATCTTCGGGTTGATATAAGCAGAATTGTAAAGAAGGAGAGTGCAATGGAGAGTCTTAAGAAATAGGAGGAGTAGGCCATTCAGCCCCTCAAGTCTGCTCCGCCATTCAATAGGATGATGGCTGATCCGACGTCTGTCACAGCCACTTTCCGAGGCATGAGACCCACTTTGCAAACACTCATGACTTCCTCCAATGTCAGCAACTGTTCCATTGGCTGCAAGCACGTGAGACAATATTCCTGATTTGCTGGGTGGGGCAGGAGCGGGCAGATGACCAAACAGACTTAACAACTCAGGGCCGCTCTAAGAGCTTTACTGAAAATTCAGTTCTTTCTGAAGTTTGGTCCCTCTTTTCATGCAGCAGCCAGTTTGTGCACAGCAAGCTCCCACAAACAGCAATGTGACGGTGACCAAATAATCTGCCTACTCTGAATGGCCAGGACACCCATAATGATGTTTTTTTCACTAGTGTTCTGCAGTAGTAGTGTCTCTACCTCTGAGGCAGGAGGTTGTGGATCAAATCCCATCCACTGTGGAAGTGTAACAACATCTTTGAACAGAAGCTGGCATTTGGTATGCTTTGCTTCCTCAGTCAGAGCACTTAGTACAGGAGCTGAGATGTCATATTACGGCTGTACAAGACATTGGTAAGGCCACTTTTGGAATACTATGTAAAATTCTAGCCGCTCTGTTATAGGGAGGTTGTTGTCAAACCTGAGAAGGTGCAGAAAGAATTTACAAGGATGTTACCAGGACTTTTGAGGTATAAGGAGAGCTGGATAGGCTGGGACTTTTTTTCCCCTAGAATCATGAGGGGCATGGATAGGGTGAATAGCTAGGGGCTTTTCCACAGGGTAGGAGAGTCCAAAACTAGTGGACATAAGTTTAAGGTGAGAGGGGAGGGAGGGGTAACCTTTACACACAGAGGGTGTTGCATGTGTGGAGTGAGCTACCAGAGGAAGTGGTAGATGCACGTACAGCTACAACATTTAAAAGACATTTGGACAGGTTCATGAACAGGAAAGGTTTGGAGGGGTGTGGGGCCAAACACAGGCAAATAGCACTAATTTCGTTTGGGAGACCTGATCAGCGCGGATGAGTTGGACCGAAGGGTCTGTTTCCATGCTATATAACTCAGTGACACTATTTTTGTCTCTGGTTGTGTCACATTAAAACATAAGTTGTATTACTGGTGGGGAGTGGGGCAAGCGATGAGAAGAAACACGACTGGTTCAAAACCATAGGCCAGATGAAATATGTGTTTAGTTCGCACTAAAACACATCACCTTTGCCAAAGAGGAGAAGCCAGCAGCACAGGCCTGTGACCCAAAGCTGACAGAGAGGGCTCGGGCCTCTATCCCCGCCATGGCAACTCCAAAGCATCCAAGCAGATGATTGGCCTCCCCATGAATTGCAGATAAGGCCGAGCCGGAGTGAATTGATGCGAATTTAATGCAGAAGAAAGCGGTGGAAGGGAGGTCCGCTCGGTTCATATTTGAATAAAGCAAACAGGCCAGACAAAGGGCTGACAGCTGTAAATGACATTGTCAGTACAAAAATTATCAGCAAGTTGACAATCTGTTTGCTCATGTTGAACAAACAGAATGTGTGTGGCATCCTTTGCCTCTGTGAATGGAGGAAAGCTCTCACAGGCCACAGCAAAGAGGTACATAGCCTTTCTAATGTGCTGCTGGCATTATTAGATAGCCATTTGACAGCCACTATGATTTTTTTTTGTTTTTGCTGCATTTTATTTTTAAAGTGTAAGGCAAGCACTAAATGGAGGGGCAGTGGCAGAGTAGGAGTAGATGTTACTCCCTTGTGTCTGTGCAACGAGATTTTTGCAAGCATTGGTTCCCTGGACTATTCACTTAAAACTTACCAACATTCCGACTGCCCAGAGTGAAGTTTCCTAGCGAGAACTCGACTTTCTCGCTCCCTTAGACGAAGAATCTGAAATAAAGAAAGACATTTTTCTCTCATCACACCCCACCCCCCCCAACCCCACCATTGTTTTGTCTGCCTTGTCACTTGATCTGCCCTGAACTTGTTAACTTTTCAATGGTTTTTGTTCATGAGAAGCAACTGGGCTGCACAGCTAGAGACAACCACCTCCTCTTAAGCCACTTGCAAACAAAGGGATGACCTGAAACGTTAATTCTGCTTTCTCCCCACAGATGCTGCCAGACCTGCTGAGTTTCACCAGGAAACTGGCTGTTTTCTTTTTTGCATAGAGTAAATATTTTGTTTCAAAGTTGCTTTCCCCTCCTCCCGTCCAAATCTGGTCCCAGGTGACCCAAGTTTAGAGTGCATTTGTAGAAACGCCTGTCAGTCGCCCAGTCATCTAAATTCCTCGATATTACTTTTTGTAAAACTCACAATTCCTTGAAGTCACAATTTGCAACTGCTAGTGCTTTCTTTCTTTCAATGCAAGCGACATTGATTGGGACAGTGTGTGGGGTGGGGGTGCGGGCTCATCTGCAAAGGTGCTGCTCAATAAAAAGATCAGAGTCAAGAAAAGTTCACCAGTATAACTTGGCTTGCTATTCAAGCTTGTGTTTGCAAAAGGCTGTTCCATTATAGACAGATGTCAAAAACGCACACTTCTCCCCTGCTTACTTTCAAAGATTACGGTTGAGGGGGGTGGGAGCTGAAAATCAATCATTTAAATGCAAATATGGCAACTTGCGAAAGGGCTTTGCGCTTTCAGTCGCGACTTGGATCTCTCAGGATGATGAGCAGGAGAGATACCCTCCTGTACTGGAGATACCGGGCGCCTATCTCATGGATAGGAGCCTCCTCCACATCAGTGAGCGGCAGGTGAATAAAGCCTGTTTTAGCCAGATAAAACAAAACAAAATTAAGCACAATAAATGATGGCAGGGCAGTTTAATCGCTAAACAGGCGTTACAACATCCACTTCCACCAAAAAATAAAGTTGATCCAATTGTTGTTGAACAGCCTGACAATAGCTACTCCACTTTCTATTTGAATCTAAATTGCTGTTTCACTTCCTGATATGGCAATGGGTCATAATTGGTTGACCATCATTAAAAATCTGTTTGATTTGGAGCCCCGCAGTGTTTGATTAAGAGGGCGAATGCAAATTTGATGAAAGAGTAAGGATAAATTTACATATCAGCTTCAGCTCACACGGAGTGAATAAACATTCTGTTTATCTCAAGTGTCAATTTATGATTTCAACAGAATATAAAACTGACCTTGGTCTCGTCAGTGCAGCCGACCTGAATGAAATATACTGTTGTCTAAACACAATTTGCTGGAGGAGAACTTGTCAACAAATCCTGTCGGAGCTCGACAAACAGCGTGCGCTGGCGCTGGGTTATCGGAACAAAAAGGAAGCAGTGTACACATCACCTACAATTACACAAAATACTGACAACCATGGCTTCTCTTTCTTAAATAAAAGAGCCAAGGCATTTCTTACGGTGGACAAGCAATGAGAGAAAGACTTGCAGGCTGTGTTTTGCTTTGTATTTGCACTGAGTTTAAGATTGCTACACATCACGCCCCACCCCGCCCCCCCAACCATGTCTCAGAGGAGGTCAGCTAAGTGTCTTTAATTCCCGTCGTCAGTCTATATGGAAGGAAGGACTTGCCTCATTGTAGGGCCTCTCTTGACCTGGGGACAACCCAACGTTCTCCACAGCCTGTTTGTAAACACGACTGCCAATTTTTCCCGAATCAGAGATAGTAGGAACTGCAGATGCTGGAGAATCCGAGACAACAAGGTGCAGGGCTGGATGAACACAGCAGGCCAAGCAGCATCATAGGAGCAGAGAGGCCAATTTTTCCCAACGTGATGTCCCACCAATCCCAATTTAATAACGACCAGAAGTCTTGCTTCAGGCACTGGGATTGATCCCTCTGCTCTTCAAAATAATGCCGTACAAAATTTACATCCACCTCCCAGGACGGGGACATAGTAAAATGTATCCTCTGAAAGACAGCACCTCCAACTGTTCAGCAGTCCTTCAGTACTGCACTGGAATGTCAGCTCGGATCACATGCCCCACATCAAGACTACAAATTTGTGACGGGAGTGGGCAGACTGCTACCCAATGAACAACCCAGGCCACATGTTAATGAAAATATAGCATAGTTTTACATACTACTTTTTTTCGTATAATCCTCATATACAACATGCATTTTTATTTTAAATCATTTTTAATATACAAGGGGAATTCCGATGTTTAGGCCCACATAAAGCACACAAAGCATGTGCTTATGTCTTTTTTGGCAGCTTGTTTCTTTTTACCTGGAGTAGGTCTGTCTTGCCAGAAGCTGGAGTCGAAGGGCCACAATTCCATGTCAAGCATTAAGAGATGTTACTTAATCAAACAGAAGAGAAATCAGCTCCTCAACTTGTTTGGCCATATTAGAAACACTCTTCCGTGGTCATCAAATCCCACAGTGGGACCCTGACCCAGAGCTTTGGTCTCAGATTTTGGGATATGCTCCCCGCAACATTCGACCTCCTGGAATATCTGTACACACAAATTATTCTACGTTGAGATCCTGCTGAAGAGAAATGGCCATGAACTGATATGCTAAGTAGACATTTTTACTCCAATCCTGCCCTGAATCTTCAATAATTTCAGCACAACTACAACTCTTTTGCTAACCTGCATCGAGAACCCACTGATCTCTTATCTTTGTGGTCTTTAATCTACATTGCTTTGTAGTCCCTCATTTCAAGTTCCCCTCATCATGTTTGAACCTCTTCATGACCCCGCTGTCCATAATGTCCTCCAATAATAGGCGGCACAGTGGCTCACTGGTTAGCACTGCTGCCTCACAGCATCAGGGACCTAGGTTTGATTGACCCTTGGGTGACTGTCTGTGTGGAGTTTGCACAATCTCCCCGTGTCTGCATGGGTTTCCTCTGGGTGCTCCGGTTTCCTCCCACAGTCCAAAGTTGTACAGTTTAGGTGTATTGGCCATGCTAAATTGCCCAAAGTATCCAGGATGTGTACTTTAGCTGGATTAGCCATGGGAAATGCAGGGCTATGGGGATAGGGTGGGTCTGGGTGGGATACTCTTTGGAGGGTCAGTCTGGACTCAATGGGCTGAATGGCCTGCTTCCACACTGTAGGGTTTCTATGATTCTAATATTAGTACCACACCCCCCACTATCCCCGCCACTATCCCCACTATCACTGCATTCTGATCACACTGACCTCTTTTGCATCACCTTTTCTTTACCAACAATGACTTAATTTGCCGCTGGAGATTGCAGCACCTCGCATCTGAATACCTGACCACAAACCCAAGGCCAACCCTCCGGTCTTTACTGACGGAGCACCACAGTGACAGAGAAGCCATCTTTCAGA
>NC_063340.1:11520972-11578642 GCF_021869965.1 Rhincodon typus
AGCAGTTTCAGATTTTGCCATAGGCATTTTTCCAACAATCGTTAGTTGTTTCAATTATATTTCAAACAGGTTCCCACCTCTATCACTCAAGTGAATGATGCAAAAAGGAACAAGCAGCTGGTTTTGAGGAGCGTCTGCCCTTTAATTGTTGCTTAATTGGAACTTAATGATGTGGGCAGTAACCATTGCCAGCCTTGGTTAACTTAATGAGGAAAGTTCGGAATACACGGAAATTCTGCTCAAAGTTGAATTATATTTCAGGCCGCTTTTTTATACTGCATTGGCAAATCAACTCAGATGAAATCATGTTAGAGCATTTAGCTTTTACTACTTTAAAAGAAATTAACCAAAAAAAACAGAACTTTTCAAATCAACTTTTTCAGAGATATTATGATACACCTCTGGAGTAGGTGGAAGTTGAACCACTGCACCATAACATATGCTACCACTGCATCATAACAGCCGCAACTCAGTTCTTTGTTCTTAATATTTAACTAGTCGTTCTACTGTCTTCAATTGCTGTGATTGTGACTGAATTTCCCCTTACCCACCCTTGACGTGTTAACTGGGGTAGGGAAATTGCAAAATACAACTCTGTATCTCTCTTACAGGACAGTGACCAGAAGTGGATTGTGGCCTATTGAATGTTTCAAGAATTTCCACTGTAACCTCCCACTTCAGACACGCACTGCCTCAGCTGATCAAGAAAATAGTCTTGTATACTTTCTTAATCATCTCATCTACCTAGCCAAACACTCCAAGGTCCCTGTGCTCCTCTACACTTTGCAGTATCCTATAATTTATACTGCATTCCTCCAGCTTGTTCGTCTTCCCAAATACATTTCCTCAATTTTTCACTGTTCCATCCACATGACCCATCCATTCCTGCAGTCAAAAGCTTCATTTTTAATGATCAGCCACACAGCCAATTTTTCTGCCATCTGAGGACTTCTTGATCATATGCCATACTTTCAGTTCCAAACCATATGTATATATATATGACAAAAAGCAAGCATCAGAGTGCTAAATCCCATGAGATCCCACTGGAAACAGGCTTCCAGTCACAAAAACACCCAATGATCATTGCATTTTGCTTCCAGCCTCGAACAAAATTTAGGATCTCACTTGCCGGTTACTTTGGGCACCATGGATATTTACTTTTGTGATCAGTCTGCCTCTTTGGACCTTATCAAAAGCATTGGTAAAATCTAAGTCAAATACACTACTCTTATGGACTCCCCCCTTGCTACCTTCTCAAAAATTTGATCGTCAGTCAGACACAATCTTCCCTTGATGACTGTCTTTAACTAATCTGTGCTTTTCTAAATGAAGATTTAACCTGTCCCTCAGGATTTTCTAGTAATGTTTCCACCAACGAGGTTGGACTGGCTGGCTTGTAATTACTAGGCCTATCCTTTTCTCCCTTTTTGACAAAGCAAGGCTACTTTTGGAATACTGCGTTCAGTTCTGGTCTCCCTGCTATAGGAAAGACGTTATGAAACTTGAAAGGGTTCAGAAAAAATTCACAACGATGTTGCCAGGGTTGGAGGGTTTGAGCTATAGCGAGAGGCTGAATTGACTGAGGCTATTTTCCCTGGAGCATTGGAGGCTGAGGGGTGAACTTATAGAGGTTTATAAAATCATAAGGGCCATGGATAGAGTGAATAGTCAAGGTTTTTGCCCTAGGATAAGGGAGTCCAAAACTAGAGGGCTTAGGTTTAAGGTGAGAGGAAAAAGATTTAAAAGGTACCTAAGGGGCAACTTTTTCATGCAGAGGGTGGTGCATGTATGGAATGAGCTGCCAGTAGAAGTGGTGGAGGCTGGTACAATTACAACATTTAAAAGTCATCTGGATGGGTATATGAATAGGAAGGGCTTAAAGGGGTATGGACCAAGTGCTGGCAAATGGAACTAGCTTAATTTAGGATATCTGGTTGGCATGGACGAGTTGGACAGAAGGATCTATTTCCATACTGTACATCTCTATGACTCTATCAAGATGAAAGAGTGGTTTACTTGGACAATCTTCCATTCTTCCTTTTTCAGAAGTGCTCAGTCTCTGCTCTGCACTGTCTCAAAACAACCTGGCTGCAATCTAGAAGTCCTCATGAGAGAATCAAGGACTTGGTGGAATACCATCTGTGCGCACCAAAACCTTCAACAACATTAATTTGCATTAATATAGCACCTCCAACATAATCAAAAGGTCCCATGAATCTTCACAGAGACATTATTAAACAGGATTTGAAATCAAGCCACATATAGTGATGTAGGGGCAGGTAAACTAATGCTTGGAGCTGAGGGGTCATGCAGCTGAAGGTATGACCACCAATGGCAGAGAAATTAAAATTGGGGATGCGCAAGAAACTAGAACTGAAGGAGTGCAGAAATCCTGGAAGAGGCCTCTCTCCTTTTCACCTGATTTCTTTATGTTTACGCAGGGTGGTAAGCGAACAGAGGAGTTTATGAGCAAACAGCATGAGGCAATAAATGTGCAATGAATTTATATGGCACATTAACCAGAGGGACAGAACAAAGCCATCTTGTAAAACCCCTGGCAAAAGGTATAGGCTGCATGGTTATGAGCTAATAAACAAAGTTTAGGAGTATTATGCTAGCTGAAGTCACTTATAAAAGATTTATTTTGCAAAGACTTATTGCAGGATAGAAAACCAGACTATGGAATGTAATGCTTCAAGAACTATCCTGAATTCTTTGAGCTCAGTTCACAAAGCAGAATTGTTGTGTTTGAAATGATAGAATTGTAGAGTTGTAAAGTGTTGACTTCAGCTGACTTTATTGTTAAAATAAATGAAGGGTTGTAAGATCAGAAATTAGAAGATTCTTTTCACTTTCTAAAGGAGATATTTGTTGTAGATTTCGAACAAGAACTTAATAATGTGTTAACTTCTTCAATTATTAGCTGAAGTCATGCCTCTTTGCAAATAAGATGAGCAGTTGTGCAACACTATCTCAGAAAATACATTAAATATTGACTTGAGAGGGTATATATCTATTTCCATTTCTAGAATCTAAGTATTATTCGCAAGGCCAACATTTGTTGGCTGCACCTAAATGCTCTTGAGAAGGGTGCTGATGAGCGACCTTCAAGAACCACTGCAGCCCACATGCTGTAGGTACACCCAAAAATCTGTGAAGGAGGGAGATCCAGTATTTTGACCCAATGACAGCGAAGGACAGCAAAGTAGCAGTGACTGAGGATGGAATGTGACCTGCAGAGGAAGTTGCAGCTGCCTTCTTCCTTCTTCCTTCCATATGGAAGAGGTTGTAGATTTGAAAGGAACTGCTGAAGGGCATTTGGTAAGTTGCTGCAATGCATGTTATAAATGGTGTATTTCTTTGCCGAAGTAGAGGAGGGAATGAATGTTTAAGGTGGTAAATGGGGTGTCGATCAGGCAGGTTGCTTGCTCCTGGATTGTGTTGAGCTTTTTTGAGTGTTGCAGAGGCATTCCCCCATCCAGGCATTCCTGCCTTGTGCCTTTTAGATGGTGGACAAGATGTCGGGAGTCAGGGGATTGCTTACTCTGAAAGAGTTATCTGTAGAAGTTATAAGTACTCTTGGAGGTAGTACATATTCTAATCTGAGATAGTATGGCCTTGCCTCCCTGGAATGTTTTTAAAATTATTCATCCACGAGATGAGGGCGTTGTAGGCTAGGCCAACATTTATTGTCCATCCCTAATTATGCAGAGGGCAGTTAAGAATCAACCACATTGCTGTGGGTCTGGAGTCACATGTGGGCCAGACCAGGTATGGATGGCAGTTTCCTTCCTTAAAGGACATTAGTGAACCAGGTGGGTTTTTCTGACAATTGACAACAGATTCATGGTAATCATTAAACTTCCAATTTCAGAATTTATTTTAATAAATTCAAATGCCATCTGCCACGGCAGGATTAAAACCCCAGGTCTCCAGATTAACAGTCCAGCAATAATTCCACTTGGCCCTTGTCTCCCCATGTTAGTCTAGGTTTAGCAGATTGGGTGGTGGAACGTGAGTGAGTTAATCCTTAAGGGTGCAGCTCCAGCTCATCAGTGAAACTCTAAAAAACTCTCAAAAACTGATTTTGCTTGGGCCCATTGAAGAATGTACAACATATAGGCAATGCCCCAGGAGATTGCTGTTCCCAGAGACTCTGAATTACAACTTGATTCCTGGTCAGGCCTCATTTCCATGTGTTAGCTGTTACAGAGGTGATGGTGCAGAGTGCTGTAAAATAAAGTACAGGAAACTGGAGATACAGTTTTATTGCAATGCGAGGTTAGGAGTGTTGGACAGATACTTTATTGTCATAGTTGTGTATTTTTAGATACCGTCAAGAGTTGGGTTTCTTTGGAAGGAGTTTATAGATTGAGCTTAGTTGCAGTGTGATCGCTTTCCTACTGTCACGTGACTTCCTGTTCCTCTTGAGGCCACCATATTTCCTGATAGTAAAACATAGAATGGTTACAACACAGAAGGCGGTTATTTGAGTTATCCGTCCCATCCCGGGTCTCAGCAAGAGCAATTTACAGGTTACCACTCTATTGCTCTTTGCCTGTAATCCTGCAATTGTATTTTCCCCTCAGGTACTTATATTCAATTCCTTTAGAAAGCCAGAATTGAATCTGCCTCCGCCAACTTCTCAGGCTGTGCATTCCAGATCCTACTCATTCACTGTGTAAAAATATTCTTTCTTCACATCACCTTTGATTCTTTTGCCAATGACTTTGTATTTGCAACCTCTGGTTCACAACTCTTCTATCCTCCACTTGTCCGTGTACTCCCCTCTCCCATTATCCTTATCTCACGTCCTTCCTATTTTTCCTTCATATTCTTCCATTCTATTCTCCTTCCTTCATTATTCCTTGTTGTCCAGACATTCCATCTTTTCTGTCCCTTGAAGTAAAGTATAAATTTGGCTGGAGGAGTAGCCCATGGATCACGTTAACATCAACAATACGGGATTCAATTCCTGTTCTCGATGAGGTAGACTTGGATCCTGCTTCCTCACCCTACCCATAGAAAAAAAATCACAGCCCTGAACTGTGCTTCAGTGAATAATCATTAAGGCCTCACCTTCAGGCTGATAACTCAAGAAGAGTAGGAAAAGGACAGTTGTAAAATTTTCATTACTTTTTCATATTCTTTCACAATTGCAATTGTGGAGAGACTTATTTTCCAGATGATATATTAAATTGAGGCCTCCTTTGCCCCCTCAGCGGTGTATAAAAGGTTCCATGGAACTATTTGAGGAACAGCTGAGTTCTTCCTGAAATTTTGGCCACCTTCATCCTTTGTCCTAATTCATAGAAAATGGTAGCGGGCGTTACTTTTGATCTGTTTGTCCTTATTGATGAAGTGTGCTCTCAAAGGTATTAGATTGTTAATTGAAGGCCAGTAATGATAAAAGAATGGTCATGATATCTATTGAAGGAGACCATGAGAGTGATGTTGCTTGTATTCTTGTGGGACTGCTACCCTTGTTCCTCTAAAACTAGCAAAATGTTGGTAGGAAAGCAAGTTGCTGTCAAAATCACCTCAGCAGGTTTCTGCAGTGAACCTTGTAAATCATATATACCACAACATTAGTTCATTGGAGGCAGTGTTTTGGCACCATCCTTCAAACCAATGGGTTAAACTGATTTATCATCACAACGTTGTACCACATTAAACAGGGCCCTGTTTTTGACGGTGAAGTTGATCTTTAGCTCCTTAAAAGCCATGACAGAACGAAATGAGCCAACACGAATAGCCAAAAATATTTGTTTCCATCACAGCACCAGCTCGACTGTTTAAACCTTTCAAAAGCCAATGGGGTAAATAAATAAAAACCAAAAGAACCGTGGCTGTTGTAAATCAGAAACAAAAACAGAAATTCTTCAGTTCTGAGGAAGGATCACTCAACCTGAAACGTTAAGTCTGATTTCTCTCCACAGATGCTGCCAGACCTCCCAAGCTTTTCCAGCAATTTCTGTTTTTGCTCAGGGGTGAGTAAAATGGTTTGCCATTATGAACAATTCTGAAATTCTTAAGCAACTAGGATGTTCAACTTTAGCCCTGAAGGTTTCCCGTATGTAAAAGCATTAATTCTGTTGGTGTTCTGCTTTGATTTGAGGTAGATCCCTCTCAGGGATGCCTAGAGAAATTAAAGCGGATGTTCCAGGCTTATCTTTTGTGACCCTTTTTAGATCAGTTTGAACTTATTTCAGCTTTTTGGTATTCTATCTACAAATATGAGTCTAGACAGTTACTGCCAGTAGATCAGAATGGAACCTAATCTTGTTCTCATTGACAACCATAAATTTTCCTTCCAGTGCCTCTGTCTGATAGCAATCAAGTTTGGGTATCCTAGCCATTCTTTCCTTTCCAAATGTTGGGGTTCCTATGAACAACTGCAGGACACTAATTGCTCATGACATGTTCGAGATTAACCCAGAACTCTTACAACTTGCATACTCCTCTGTTAATGCCACATTATGTCTTCAGTCCAGAAGCAATACTTAGCACTGTCATTTCTACCAGTGTTTTGAAATTTTCCCCAAAGTGTGTAATTTGCCTGGATTGACTATGTCAATTGCTGTCATTAACTCAAGAACTTCGACTAGGTCACCTCAAAGTCCCTTTTCTAAAGGAAATAATGTCAGCTTCTTAACATTAAGCTAAATTCCTGACAAATGGAATAATTTTCATTGCTCACCGCTGGTTACTGTCAAGGGAAGTAATCTCCTTTCAATGATGCAGATTTCCTGTGAATGCTAACAGTAGGTGGGCAGTATACAAAGTATCGCTGTGTATTGACTGGAGAAGGACAGCTTAAACCCATTCATCCATTATTGCTCACTTGAGCTAGATTTTGAAAGAATTTTAAGTGAAGCTGTGCAGCATGTTGCAAGACTATCAGATTCCAACTTAGCTGCTGTGGCATTTTCTCCCCCTTTTTAAAATTAAGTTGTGTGCTAATCTTAAGTGTATGGAGACAGATTTTGTTTAGAGTGCTAAATACCTTAGGCTGGCAGACCATGTTTGTTTGCCTGTCTCGTGTCCAATACTACACTATCGTTGGTAGTGTAAGCTGGACCTTTGTCAGCAAAGTGCTGCCCATGATTTATCAGGTATGTAACGTGAGGTCTCTTAGGTAACAGGTAGTTAGAATTGTACCTTGAGCTGTTTATTTACCTTTGGATTGTTGCAATAAAAGCCCTCCCATTGTCCTTTAATTAAAATTTTCACTCTCTGAAATATACCTTTTCATCATAAAGAGTGTTTGCAAGGTTTCAGTTTACTGACGTTGGGAATGTCAAACCAGCTGCACTTTACCAGATTGAAGTCAGGCTTCAGGATATCACAAGATGGTCTATATCATTTTGGGATTTTTTTAAAATCCACCCCGCCCCACTCTATTATCTACAGATAATCATCTTCCAACAAAGTTTCATAAGTCACAAACCAGCCAAAGTTGCATCAAAAACCATAAAGTTATTTATCCCCAAATGGTTTAAAATCTCTACATTGAGGTTTGAGAGATGAAAAGAACAGTTTAGGTGACTCGACCTTTCCCACTGCAATCTTGAACCTGGCTAAAAGATTTAGGCATAACACAAGCATCATGGTTGTCCAATGAGGACACGTGAAACATTCAGGTTAAGAAGGATTGGATGAGTTAAGTCATTAACCTGCGATGGAAATTCTGATTTGAGAGTGATTTTGAAGGTTTCCTCAATGTATTCAGCTTTCATTAAAACAAAGTGATGAAACTGTGGGCAAAAGCCACAAGACGTTGTAATGAGCAACTCTCAGGTTCCAAAACACTGAATGACAGAAACAGATCAGAGAATGGGGCAGGCGAGGCAAAAGTTTGAGGTTTAAAACTGTAGCATAATAACACTGATTCATTTAATGAGCCAGTAACATTAAAAATAAGACGTGTTTGGGACACTTTTAGCACAAGGCAATGCCAAATGCGAAAAACCATGAGCTGTTGAAGCTTACTGTTGCCACCAGGTTCTGAAGCTTCTTCATTATTGGATGCCATTTGCTTATTGTTTAATAAATAAACATCTCATGCCAAGAGTTACAACTGTAAATGTCAATTGGACATAGCAGAGCAAAGATATGGTCAGAGAATGCAGATCTCTGAGTGAACTTCATCCAGGGATTCAGGGAAAAACAAGGGCTTTGTAATGTTCTGATAGTCAACTGGGACTAAACATCTGCAGGGGCTGAATTTGGTATTCTAGTGCTAGGCCAATGGAATATTCAGGGAGTGAGGTTGAGTGGAATGAGGTGGAAAGTAAAGAAGGTGGAAAGTATTAAATTCAAACATGGACAAAAAAAGCTGAACTCCAAAGGTGAGATGAGGTGAGAGTAAATGCACTTGGCATCAACACAAAAACCAAAGGAATTGAGGATGCTGGAAATCTGAAACAAAAACAGAAATTGCTGGAAAATCTGGCAGCATCTGTGGAGAGGAATCAGAGTTAATGTTTCAGGTCCAGTGACCCTTCTTCAGAATTTCCAGCAATTTCTGTTTTTGCCCTTGACATCAAGGCCACATTTGACTGAGTGTAGCCTCAAGAAGGTCTAACAAAACTAAGGCTTATGGGAATCAGGAGCAAAAGTCTCAGCTGATTGGACTCAAACCAGGCAAATAGGCAGATGGTGGTGGTTGATGGAGGTCAGTCATCTCAGCTTCAGGAAATCTCTGCAGGAGTTCCTTAGGGCCCAACCATCTTCAGCTGCTTCATCAATGACTTTCAGTCAATCAAAAGGTCAGAAGTGGGGATGTTTGGATGAATGACAATGTTCAGCACCATTCACAACTCCTCAGATACTGAAGCACGTGTTAAAATTTCATGAACAAGTATGGAAAATAGTCAAAGGGGAAATTGATTGCTGGCCTGTACATCTCGAGAATTTAAATACATGGGGAAAGAAGTCACTCTGCAGGTACGGAAAATCTTGGTTACGCCACGCCTGGAGTATTGCAATTACTATGACTGAAACCTTTCAAAATGGGTTGAACTCCCTACTTCCAGCCTGAAACAGACACAAATTGTTGACTTGGATGATTTTGGGTGTTTGGGTGAATGCCTGCAGGAACTTCTCCAGTCAAAATCAGGATTTGTGTCTCTAATTTAGAATGTATATTGCCTTAGGTGCAACATAGACTAAGCAGATTGGACTCCAAGGATTAAGTTATAAAGAGAGATTAAACAAACTAGGGTTGAATTCTCTGGAATTTAGAACGGTTAGGCAGCGCTTTCACCAAAGTTTCAGGGTATTAAGGGGGAAGAGATATTGTAGTTTATGAGAGAACGTTTTAGCCATTTAGGGATTTTAGGAAGAGGGGACATCTTTACAATATTAGGACTAGCCCTTTCAGAGAAATTAGGAAATGTTTCTTCACTGAGAGCAAGGGGAAAATTGGAACTCCCTTTCTGCAAACACCAATTGATGCTAAATCAATTATTAATTTTGAAATGAGTTAGTGGGCACTTATGCTACAGTGGAAGTTTCCCTACCTTTGAACCAGGAGGCCCATGTTTAAGTCCCACCTGCTCCAGAGATTTCTAATGTCATCTCTGCACAGGTTAGTTAGAAAATATCTAACACTGAATTAGCTGAAGGGATATAGGACAAAGCTGTTTGTGTGGAGTCAAGCCATAGATTAGCCACAATCCTTTCGAATGGCATGAGGTACTAAATGGCCTCTTCCAGTTCATTTCCCCTGGTGATCTCACCACTCTGCTGCCAGAGATGTAGCAGGAGACTGGAGAAGAGCTGTGGAGTTTGAGCCTCGTCATATTCCAAATCTAATTTATACTTCTCACCCTCAGGGAAAATTGCAGAACTATTCCCGTGTGGCTCAATGTATAACTGTGCTTTACAGTGTGGTGTGAAGGAGTCGCAGCTCAAGGCTTCACCTTGACTTTGTGTTGAATTGCCCAGTCACACTGTTGTGGAATGCTTCAATGTCCCTTTTTCAAGAATCTTAGCGGTTAACATGTGCGTGTGCATGTGTTGGTGCAATGGGGAATGACCACTATCTAAGGTCCTCCCGCTGAAGTTAAATGGGGGTCAATTCAGTTATCGGATCCCTCAGTGCCTCAAATGCATATAAATATAGTCTTGTCCAAAGATATGCTGGCCTTCATCATTTGAAGCATTGAGTATAGGAGTTGGGATGTTATATTACAGTCCTATAAATTGTTGGTGAGGCTGCGCTTGGAGTATAGTGTACAGTTTTGGTCTCCCTGTTACAGAAAAGACATAGTTAAACTGGAAAGTGTGCAAAAAAGATTTACAAGCATGTTGCCAGGACTGGTAGGCTTGAATTATAGGGAGACTTTGGCCAGGATAGGACTTTATTCCTTGGAACGTAGGAGAATGAGGGGTGAACTTATTGAGGTGTATAAAATCATGAGAGGTATAGATTGGATGAATGCATATAGTCTTTTTCCCAGGGATGAGGAATTGAAAACTGGAGGGCACAGGTTTAAGATGAGAGAGGAAAGATTTAAGAAGGACCTGAGGGGTAACTTCTTCATGCAGAGAGTGGTTTGTATATGGAATGGGCTGCCAGAGAAAGTGGTTGAGGCAGGTACAACAGCAAATTTTAAAAAACATTTGGATAGGTACATGGATGAGAAAGACTTAGAGGGATATGGACCAAATGCGGGAAATTGGAACTAGATGAGTGGGCACCATAGTTAGCATGGACCAGTTTGGACTGAAGGGCCTGTTTCCGTGCTGTATTACTTGATGACTTTATGACTCTATGTCTTTGGTTTGTTTGTTGGATAGAATCAAACTTCAATGTTTGTTTGTTCCTTCATATGCTACTGTACAGAACTGAACTGTATTTGTAATTATGTATGTACATAAAGATATTTCATATGAGAAAAGTATATTTTTGAAATAAAAAAGTGTGTGTGTGTGCGTGTGTGTGCACATGTGTGTTGGCACGTGTGTGAGTATGAGAGAAAGAAAGAGAAAGGTGCTTGGTAAGGGGTGACACAGTGGCTCATACTGGTGCCTCAGAGTGCCAGGGACCCAGGTTCGATTCCACCCTTGTCTGTGTGTGGAGTTTGCACATTGTCCCTGTGTGAACGTGGGTTTCCTCTGGGTGCTCTGGTTTCCTCCCACAGGCCAAAGAGGTGTAGTTCAGGTGGATTGGCCATTCTAAATTGCTCATAGTGTCCAGGGATGTATAGACTAGGTGGATTAGTCATGGGAAAATCAGTGATAGGGTAGAATTAGAACAACATTTATTGTCATATGTGCTGAAATGAGTGCAGTGAAAAGTTTGTGATGTCACCTTTCAGCACTATCTTACGTACAGAGGACCTAGGTACAGATACTTTTAAGTGTAGTTACAAAGTAAAGAAAAAATAGTGTTGTTACAGAGTAAAAAACGTATAGATTAGAATGGGAACAGTTGAAAAAATTTAGAATGATAATAAGTGACAAGTACTTTAGTTCCAGTCTGTGCTTGCCAGCCCCAGGGCACGAGGCCAAGCTGCCTCCACATGCCAGCCTCCATCCAGGACTCTCTCTGCTGTCACTCTGGGAGTCAGCCCAAGTGCTCCACTTCGCGCATGACTCAGTAGGGAGGTCGGTCTGGGTGGGATGCTCTTCAAAGGAAAGGTGTGGACTTGATGGGCCGAATGGCCTGCTTCCACACTCTAGGGATTCTATAAGGACAGAACGGACATCAGGTTTGATATTTTCCCAGGTTAAAAAGCCTTTGGCAACACCCCCATACAACTTGCACAGTGTGGTGGAGAAGGGGTGTGCAAAATGTCCAAAAACAGGAAAATACAAATTGAATTCAGAGGAGAAAAAATGGAAAGTTGCATGGGAGTGTTTTTGATAAGGTATCTCCATTGAAAACTGATATGCTTCTGAACTCTTTGAAGCGAATTTGCTAATCAAAATGGATCAAAAACCAAATTACATATTCTAAATTTCTTCCTTTTATGATGCCATGACAGCAGATTTAAAGAGGGAATGGGTATCACAAATTATGCACGAATGCAGTGAGCCATAGAATGGCTGGATGCACTTTTACCTTAATGGCATACATTCCTAATCTCAGCAAGACTTTCAATGAAAGAGACAAAGCATTTAAGGGAGAAAGAGGAGGTAGGGAAGGTGAAGGAACAATCCAGCCCCTGCAACCTATGTGGTCATCTTGGAAGATTAAATTCCTCTCAGCACACAGAAAAGGTTGTTAAATTAGAGTTCAATCTGTGGCCCTTAGAGCACAAATTTACTTTGCACATTTTCTTGAAGCTCAGGTGCAATAAAGATAAGGCAGCCTGAAGTCAGTCCAAGCATAGCTTCAAGAATGTTGCTGAACAAGTTGGTCGTTCAACCAATATCAATAGGACATTTATGGGCTGACCCAGTGACTTCAAGGAAAAATACAGCGATAACATGGTTGGTGAAAATCAAAGTTTATTATTCCTAGTTTTGCAGGTAGTAATGGTGGTCAGGGATAGCACATTAGTTCAATACTGTTTGTCATCTAGAGCGAAAACAAGGCTTAGGGGGATAACTGTTTAGGATTTTAAGGCTACACAATCACAGAATCTATGAGGCTAAGCCAACAAAAGTGATAAACTTGAAGGAAAGTGACAAGGTGAAGAATGACAATGACATTAAAATATGTAGCCTGTCACCTAGTTAGGTAAATGGATCACAGAAGTTTCCCTTTCATAGACTTAACTCAAATTGATCTGATAACCTGTTGTAATTAGAACTCAAGGGGAACACAATTAGGTTAGGACAATAGTTCAGGACTAATATTGTGGGGCAAAAAAGGATTATCTGGCAAAGTGCAATTCAAAATTAAATGGAAACTCTTTTTCTTGTGGTTCATGTAGGTGTAGAGCAGGAACTCTGACTTTTCACATTCAGGTTCTTAAGGCATATAGTTGTGCTCAAAATAGTGGAATAGATCACTGTGATGCCTTCTATTTGTCAATAAGATATCTCTTATCATTTCATGTTCGAGGTAACCTCAGCAGAACATTGGAAGGCATTTAATCTTCCAATTGTGTGGCATGTCCCTACACCCACTGTGGATCGTGAAGATATGGTTTTGGGCAGCACAGATGATCAAAACCAGGAATGTTCTATGTTGGGTCTTCCACGAGGTGTTACTTTGTGACTTATCGTAAACTTCGTTTGACTTTACAAGCTTCACCAGGGCTGAAGTTGCCTTGTTGATGGTCGATACCCCCCCAGCTTCTAAATCACTTGTGTGATTTCCAATGGGGTTGAAGGATGGTTGTTGAGGTCTTGGTGGATTGGGAGATGTTTGTTTTCCTTGTTTACCTGGACTTCCCAAAAGTTTACCAAGTGTTTGCAGATGCTTTCAACGGTTAGGAATGCAAATGGTGTATTGGCGTTCATTATGAGGACAGGAGAAAGGAAACCTACTGCATTCACACAGGGCCTTGGTGAGACCACACCCTGGAGTATTGTGCACAGTTTTAGTCTCCCTAACTAAGAAAAGATATATTTAGGGGGTACTTACATTGAGGGGGTGTAGCAAAATTTTATCAGACTGATTCCTGGGATGGCAGGTTAGTTGTGTGACGTGAGGTTAGTTTAATGGGGTGTATGTTCAGTTTTGAAGAACAAATGGAGATCCCTCTGAAAGATATAAAATTATGACAAGTTTACAGAGACTGGATACAGGGATAATGACTGGGATTAGGAGCGTGGGCCTGACCAGAACGAGGGGTCATGGTTTTAACAAAAGGACATAAGCTATTTCTGACTGAGATGAAGTGAAGTTTCTTCATTTTGATGGTGGTGAAATAATGGAATTTTATTTTCACAGAAAGTTATGGAGGCCAAATCACTGAACATATCAAAGAGAAAAAGATTTCTAAAGGTTAAAAGTGTCAAGGGCTATGGGAGAGAGAGTGGGTGCATGGAATTTTGATAGAGGATAAGCCACGGGCTGAATGGCCTACATCTACACCTGTTTCCTACATTTCTATTGAAGGCACAATGCATGGCAGGAAGGGCAGGATGGGAGATCAATGGACAGCTTTTATTTATTTGTTCATGGGATGGAGAGAATGCTGGAAAGGCCAATACTTGGTGTCCATCCCTAACTGCCCTCAAACTGAGTGGCTGCCTCGGTCATCGCAGAGGACAGTTAAGAATCAACCACATTACTGTGGGGCCTGGAGTCATATGTAGGCCAGAGCAGCGTAAATTCTTCCTAAAGGTCATTAGAATATTATTGTCACTAAGTCTTCATGTATTCAACTGTGAATATGTATACAATATGTATACAAAGGAAGGCAATGGCCTAGAGGTATCATCACTGGACTATTAATTCCAAGACCCTGGTTATATTCTGCAGACCTGGGTTCAACTCCTGCCACAGCAGATGGTGGAACTTGAATCCAATAAAAATCTAGAAATAAGAGTCTAATGATGACCATTGTCAGGAAAATTCTATCTGGTTCACTAATGTATTTTCGGGAGGGAAACTGCCATCCTTACCTGGTCTGGCCGACATGTGACTCCAGACCCACAGCAATGTGGTTGACTCTTAAACTGCCCTCTGGGCAATTAGGGATGGGCAATAAATGCCGGTCTAGTCAGCAATGCCCTCATCCCATGAATGAATTCAATAAAAGTATTTTATAAATATTATAATCATATTGAGGAGTTCAGAGAAGGATTCTTTATTCAGCGGTGAGGATGTGCCACCCATTACCAGATGGAGTTCCAGGAATGAATAGGGGGAACTAGATAAGCACAAGAGGGAGACGGCAACAAGGGGATATGTCAATACAGTGAGTTGAAACTGGGTGAAAGGACGTTCCTGTGGAGCATAAACAATGGTATACACCTGCTGAGGTGAAAGATGTAAAAATCTCTGTAATTTACAATGCACTTAGTTGACTTTTAAACATTCTGGTAGTTCAACAGAAGATATACGTAATCCCTAAAACCGCACAACATGTCAAAATATCCATTTGTTGAATAGGTACTTTTTTGTGCTTATAGAAAAAGGCAGCCAGAGCCACAGAAGAGGCTTAGCGAGCCAACCATTCACACTTGTTCAAACGGCCACTGAAGATGAGGTAATTTTCTATCAAAGCATCATGGTAAAATCTATACTGTGCTGCCTGTACAATCATAACAGAGCAATATGAGTCTGTGAGGAAGCACAGGAGCTTCAATCTAGGCTTTGCAAGGGACTGTCTTGGGAGAAGCAGGGACTCAGTAGAGCCTGAATCTGCTGCTCTCCCTACAGATAACTTTCCACCACTGTCACTCCATCAGTGCCCGCTATCCAGTCAGTGCCAATAGCAGAATTGATTTTTGTCACTTCTTTTGATCAATATTATTCATCAAACAATAAGCTTGACCAGAGGAAAAACATGTGCGTTGTTAATACAACTACAGCTATGAGTGTCTCTGTATCAGCCCTCTGCATTATCACAATTTTTAGGATTAATGGATTCTGAAGAATCATATAGAGTGGTGAATGTCACGCAAATGTGGAATGGCCAGGAATAGAGTTTGGAGAAAAATTGACATTTTAAATGCAAGTGTAGCTTTGCCATTGTCCCAGTTAAGGTGCTTCAGCACTCACACCACAGAGGGACACCTACAATTTGGAGTGTACTTTAGAACATAAATAGATAGCCCAATCACTGGCCACATTGTAGAACACAAGCCTCCTTTTGAGCTTTGATTTCTGAAGAAGGGTCCAGACCCGAAACGTCAACTTTCCTGTTCCTCTGATGCTGTCTGGCCTGCTGTGCTCCTCCAGCTCCACACTGTGTTACCTCCTTTTGAGTTGTTGGGATTTTGGTAGCAACGACTTTGGGTGTAACAGTTGTGGGTGCAGTGTTGAAGACTTGAAGATACAATTTAAGCTGGAATTTTAATACAACACTGATAGAATTGGTATTGTCAGAGGAGATGTCTTTCAGTTTGTAGTGATTGGAACCAGGTGGATCCACTGACTATGAGATCCTTGATTGGGGTTGTTAACTGGGACCAATCAGGGAATTCTGGATGACTGATATAAACAGAGGATTCAGAATCTTCTCACTTGAGGGACTGACTCTGAGCTGGCTGACCACAGCCAGTGTATTGTGCGCATATAAATAAAGGGTGACTTGGTGATGGGCCTCTGTCTGGTTATTTCACAAATTAAATGTTAAACTATAACTCTGCCTGCTACTGAAAGACAGGTGGACGAGTTGTGCTTGCAATCTGACAACATTTATCCTTTCGCCAACATTGACAAATCTTAGTAAATCATCCTTTAGGTGATTGTTCATCAGAGTGTTCAAACTAGCTGTCACATTAATCTGGATAATATATGCAAGTAACAACTTACAAACTCTGTTAAGACCCACAACTTTAGAAATCAATGAATTTCCCAGCGACTGGCAGAAATGAATCGAAGGATGAGGTTGCATGTTTTAAGACTTTTGCTGTAACAAAATAAACAAAGTCAATCTAAAAACCGGATATTCCTGGCTAAGGATGCAGTTGAGGTTTGGAACTGTCTTTTGCAAATGACAAATATTAGATCAGTACATAATTTTGAGTCCGAGATTGTTTTTTTTTAACCAAAGAAGTTCAGGAATATAGGGAAAAGGTGGAGCTAGGTCAAAGCTCCGAAAGACGGAACAGGTTGGATGGGCTAAATGACCTAATCCTGTTCCACGCTCCTAAGTTCTCTTTCTGGGCTCTTGTTTATAGTGTTCAATTGCTTAACTGTTCTACATTTGATTATGTGATTCTGGTATTTGATAATCACTGTTCCTGATTGCTTCAGCCTGGGTGATGACTCACAGCTAAGATAAAGCAAAACACCTAGATGTTCTCGCTGGAATAAGCACAATTTTGTGATTGCAGCGATATTTAAAAGCATTGTTAGAAGAACCTGTCGCACATTTAGAATGAGAATAATCTCTGCATTGCTCTGTGATGTATTAAATAGATAACACCAGCTTTGTGTGGTAAGGCTTTATCCAACATCAAGTGGAGAATATCTATTTCAAACTTCAATCTTTACATCAAAACAATAAGGTCCATATGGTAGTGATGTGTGAGATATTGTAAATAGGATTACCATATAGTATCAGTGGATGAACAGCATATATGGGGCTTCATCTTTTGACATGATATTGGGATCAGTGATTATTTAGGTGTCGCTGGCAGCTATCCCAGAGCAGGCATGGCCATTTAACATTTATTGACTGCTCCACCTTATTAAAACAGTTATCCAATTCATCCTAATTCCTTTTTCTTTGCAGATACTCTTGCATATGTTCCCTTTTATATATCCAATTCCCTTTATGATGTTGCCACTGAATATGCTTCTATCTTGAACTGCTTCCAGTCTGGATTGTTGTAATAGGTATGGTAGCACGCTGATTATGGTATACACTACCCTAGAGATCTAGGCTAATACTCTGCGTTTCATGTGGAGAATTTAAATTACATTAAATATGCAAATCTGGAACAGAATTTGTGGCCAAACAAAGCTACTATATTGTTATAGAACCTAGCTGGTTCACCAATGCTTTTAAAAGAGGAAAATCTGCCATCTTTCCTGGCTTGGCCTTACATGTCCAGACTCTCAGAAATGTATCAGACTCTTAACTGTCCATTTAAAATGGCCCAGCTAGCCTTCCAATTGCATTCAGGAGGGGCAGTTCACTACTGCTTCTCTGAAGGGCAGTTGTGGAGCAGGCAAATAAATGGTAACCTTCCCAGTGATGCTCACTTGGTGAATAAAAACATTTTCCCTTTCTCTCTCTGCTCCACTGAGATCTGCATCATCCTGTACAGCGTGAAGCTCTTCCTGCCACTCAGACCACTTTTGACCGTTTAATTTGAATGGAATCAGGCACCTATCTCTCTGCAAGTGAGACAACTCGTTCCTGACCTGATCCTGACCCGGAATGGGGTTAATTGTGGGTGGGGGTGTGGTGGTGTAGCCGAGTTGTCTGCGCGCAGTTACATTGGAGCCAAATGGGAAAAGCCATAGCCTCAGTAGATTTATGGGATCTCAATCCATCCTGGCAGCCACACTGAGCAAACTAGTGAATGCAGCACATCATGAAAGCATAAAACCTTCACCCTTTCTTTATTCAGGGGGAGTTGTCTTGCAAACTGTTTGGTTTATGACCATGAAGTAGTAAAATGCTGCCATCTATTGGGAACTGAAATGTCTATTGTGATAGCTGGTGTTGCGCTTTTTGTGTACCAACAGCAGCTCCTTTCAGTGCTCTAGACCATGTATTTGCAAATCCTGGAGCTAATGACTGCATTCAGTCAACATAAGTCTACGAGAAGCGCACAAAGATCTCAAAGCCATTAATAATGCTGTCTGTCACTGACCTACCTACTCCAGTTTACAAAGGAGGCTCGAAATGAAGGCCTCATCAACTTCTTTCTGCTTAGCACCAAGTTGGTGAGATTAAAACGTTATGGAGCAGGAGTACTTGGTTGAGTGCGTGAATTTTAACCTGACAATAATTCAGTACACAGAGACCGAGCTTGCCTTATACTGATGTCATTCACATTTTCCACGGTCCAGTGTGCAAAGCACACTTACCACAAAAGAAATGACAGCAGTCTGTTCTCTCTGCTTTCCTTGAGCCTTGAGTTAATGATCTTTTCATTCCTGATGAAGACAGTGAAATATAATTAGGCCGCGCTCCATTTGTACCAAAGCAACCCCATCAACAGGCTCTACTCTACATATCACAGCAATGTATGGTTGGTAACATGAGAAACTGCAGCAGAAAACAATAAAAAAAACTGTTCCTGCTGATTCCTCACTTAATTCAGATCTCGGTTATATTTCTGCCTCACAATGTGCATTTATGTCATGTATGACATTATAAAACATCCTGAGACATCCAACAGGAGCATGATCTCGAACAGAAGCACAGGCCAGAACATAAATTGATGCCGAGCTATGAAAGGAGTTATTGCAACAAGTCAAAGCTTGGCAAAAAAAAAGCAGGTTTTAGAAAGCGACCTAAAGGAAGAAAGAGAGGGGAGAAGTATAGGGGTGGAAATTCCAGAACTAAAGGGCTGGGTTGCTGAAAAGAAAGGAGGGATGAATGCACAAAATGCCATGGAACAGTTTCTTCATTAAACAAGCCTTTAACAGTGTTACATTTTATGAAATACTATGCAGAAGTCTGTCCAATCTAATTCAATGTTGGCTGCTGGCATCAGTCAGAGTGGTTAAACCCGAGAACTTAATGAGTGAGGGAGCTTTAAGGAAGACTTTAGATCCAGAATGAGATCAGTTGGAACTTAACATTTAATATAACCATAACAGGAATGGAACTGGCTTTATCGTCACATGTACTCAAATGAGTACAGTGAAAAGTTTACAAGTCACCACTTACCGTGCCTCCACCTTAGATACAAGGTACCTAGGTACAGATTCTCCAGTACATGTTCTTAGGAAAAAAAATAGAAAAGTAAGAAGTCCAACATTACAGCTTGTAGGAGTAAATTAGAAATCAGAGAAATAAAACATTCAGAATGACAGTCCTTCTAAACCAGTTGACGTTGGCCCCTAGCCTCCAGTCCACTACGGGCCTTGACTCCAGACCGTGCCGGGGCTTCACCTCAAGGCTCTAAAGGCCTTGAGATACCTCGAGACTGGAAGTCCACGCTGAGGCCACACCAGGCCGAGAAACTGTCACGGACTGCTGAAAGACCACCATGCCGGCCTGAGAGACTACCTTGTGCCACCAAGAGACTGCCATGCCAGTCAATTATAGTTTAATTTGGTGATAAGCAAGATCTCTGCCTCGAGGCACCAGCAGGGTAGTTCATTACACTCTGAGATTTACGATGGGTGATCTGTTTTTCTCTCCATGGATGCTGCCTGACTGGAGGAACGTTTTACTACATTTTCTCCTTGGAGCTCATAGGTTTTGTTTCTTACCTCATTCACTTCCAGACACGTATTTCTCTTAAGCATGAGGCATCATGCACACTTGCAACTGGAGCCACTATCTGTTCTATTTCTGTCACTGTGCTTAAAAGTGAAGCGAGGCAGTGACTCAGTGCTTGATGGAATCTCCCAGGCTGCTCCCTCATTGAGGTTTAGGAGTTGTAACACTTACTACACATCTTGCTGAGGATCTTATTAGTGAACTGGAGAAAGTTGCATAAAATGAGTTATGGTGCCTGATGAGGGGAATGAAGGCTGGAGTAGAGCTGAAACCCAGAATCTATCTTTCACATGATGGTAGCATGCCTTTCAAATGTCATTCAATGTTAAGGATATAGATTGTGGCATTGTTCATAAGCTTGATGCTTTATACTGTACCTCGATTGACTCTGCAGTCATTCTCGAAGATGATCCCAGGAGAAGGTAAAGACTCTCAGCCCCCTTCCTATGTAGGTTATCAACTATGCCTGTGGGTACCCCTAGAGGATTAATCATATGACCTTCTGCCTTCAACAGGCCAGTCCCCACATTTCTGTCATTGGTCACTTAAAACATCTATCCTCAAAGTTCAACTCCTTCCTGCACTAATTAGAAGTTAAGATTCTCCAGGGCCTTGACTGATCATTCTGGACTATCTCTCAAACTGCCATTTTTCCAAAATCTCCAATTTTCTTATAAAGAATAATCTGAAGGGATCAAATAAAATGAGTAGAAGGAGCACATTTTTAAAAACAAAATGGCTCTTTGTCTATTCTCCTGGGTTTCTCACTACATGAGGTGGAGATTAATCTTTCATTCTTCGAGACTCAAGGACAGTCCTAGAGGATTGGCAACACTAACCCGATGGTGTAGGATAAATACAGACCTCCTTGCAGTAGATACCCTGCTTTATAATTGATTCTCTGACCCAAAGTGGGCAATGCTAGTTTTTCTCCGTCATTGCGAGATAGCCAATGTTCTCTGAAAGCACATTTCAGAAAATGGACATTTGGATCAAACATCATTGTTGTCAGTCTCCCACTTGAACAAATCTAAAGCCAAAGGGGAATTTTACATCCATTTCTGAGATCAACCACTCACTCATGACCCTGAGACAAAATACCATCATTCTTCACCAATGAGCAACACTTCCAGAACACTGGAACCAATGTCAAAACGAGAGTATAAACCAGCAGGTACCACTTCCGGCAACAGAGCTAACGCACTATGTACTGCTTCACTAACCCTGATTTATTCAACTGTTGCTCAACTTGGTTTATGAGCCAACACAAAAGTGACAGATATTAATCTTTGGAAAGTCATAAGGGTTTCTTTTCTGGGACATCGAGACCAATATTAGCTTGAGTGTCTTCTTACACCAAGATGTGATGAACCTCCTGATATCTGCAGGGAAAACATGTTGGTCATAGAACAACCCTGGCTGACAGCTAACAAAACGCTCCCATTGACATAGGACTGCAAATAAAAACACACCCCCTTGTCTGAAATTCCATAATTCCCTACCGAAATGCAATTCACAACCAAATGACAGCCTCACTTCTCGATGGGTTCCTTCCTGATCAATTGACTGCCAATATTACCAAACACGATCTGGCTACTGGCCCAAGAGGTGAAATCCCAGATTTTCAACCTCCCATGGAAAATCTGGACAACACTCAACCACTTGGCGATGAGCCGGGAAAGATGCGGCCACTTGTCAAATGGAATATGAGGAACTGTTCAAATTGTGCCTGTGGACATCAAAGTTAGAGCGTTACTTACACCCACCTTGACCTCGAACAATAACTGCTTCCCCAGATGTAGGAATCGCAAACTGCAATATATAATTCGTGGCATCATGTTGAAGGCTGGCATTCCAGATCTGGTGCCAACAGAATTCCCAGGCACAACTTTTGTTGTCTTTTACCACTTCAACCGTGAAATATTATACTCAGCTACATCAAAATCAATTTCTGTCATTCATTTATTTTGGCTTGTCCAATGGCATAGCATGAAAAGGATATTGTGTGTCTAAGGAGAGGGCCCAAAGATGGAGCAGAAGTGCAAAGACATATCTTTCAGGAAAGGCTGAATAGTATGGGGCCCTTTTCTCTTATAAAGTTGAAGGGTGACATTATAGAAAGGTACATATGTAGGAAACGCGAGTGGACTGTAGGTTAAGTGCAAGAAAATAGGATCAGGATAGTTAGGTGGTTGTTTTTGACCAGCACAGACTCATAGAATCTCTATTGTACAGAAAGAGACATAGAGTCCACACTAATAAAAACCAAAAGAACTGCGGATGCTCTAAATCAGGAACAAAAACAAAGTTGCTAGAAAAGCTCAGCAGGTCTAGCAGCATCTGTGAAGGAGAAAACAGAGTTAATGTTTTGGGTGTGGTGACCCCACTGACCCACCAAAGAGCATTCACCCAGGCCCTTATCCAATCCCTGTACTTTACCACGGCCAATCCACCCTAACCTGCACATCTTTGGACTGTGGGAGGAAACTGGAGCACCCAAGGGCATCAACACAGGCACAGGGAGAATGAGCAAACTCTACATGTACTGTCACCTGAGGGTGGAATTGAACCCAGGCCCCAGGCACTGTGGGGCAGCAGTACTAACCACTGGGCTACTGTGTCACCTTTCCTTGATGTACCAAAAGGCCTTTTTCCATGCTGTAGAACTCTACGGCACTATAACTAGGCCATTTATCCTATCAAGCCTGCTGTGTTATCCAAACAGATGATGGCTGATCATCTACATGTATGTCACTATCCCCTTGTCCTTTGATATCATTCGTATCCAGAAATTTATCAATTTCTATCTCAAACATGCTCACTGATTAAGCTTTCACAGTCCTCCGGGGTAGAGAATTCCAAAGATTTGCTACCCTTCTGAGTGAGGAAATTCCTCCTTATCTCTATCATAAGTGGGTTGCCCCTTATTCTGAGACTGTGCCCCTTGGTTCTAGACCTTCCAGCTGGGGAACCATCCTATCCACATCTACTCTGTCCATCTTGTTCAGTATTTTGAAGATTTTGAAGAGATTACGTCTTAGTATTAAAAATTGTCAAGAATATAGGCCCAGATTTTTCAATCTCTGTTTATAAATTAATCCCACCAACCGCAGGGATTAATCTGGTGAACCACTGTTATACTCGTTCTCTGAGAGTACATCTTTTCTGAGGTAATGGTCCTAAAACTGTACGCAATGTTCCATGTGTCATCTCATCAAGGATTCTTAAAGTTGTCTTGCAGTGCTCAAACCAAATCAACTCAAAGTTGTTTAAATTATGAAACAGCTTGAGAGAAGAGATATAGATAGAGTTGGTTCCACTTGTGGGAAAGAGCAAAATGAAAGGTTATCAATACGAAAGTTATCTAGTAATCCAATGGGTAACTCAGAAGGTATTTCCTCAAATCCTCTCTAAACTTCTGCCTTTCACTTTAAAATTATGCCCGTTGTCCCTTTGTTATTAACCCTTCGACTAAGGAGAACAGCTGCTTCCTATTCACCCTGTCCATACCCCTCATAACCTCAATCAGGTCCCGTCTCAGCCTTCTCTGCTCCAAAGAATACAACCCAAGCTTATAGGTGAAATGCTCCATCCCAGCAACATCCTGGCGAATCGCCTCTGCATCCTCTCCAGTGCAATCACATCCTTCCTGTAGTGTGGTGACTAGGACATCACAAAGTACCCATATGTGGCCTAACCAAAGTTCTGTAGAGCTCCAACATGACCTCCCCACTCTTATAGTCTATGTCACAACTGATAAAGGCAATCATCCCATATGCCCTGTTTACTGCCCTATTAACCTGTCCTGCCACCTCAGGGATCTGTGGACAAGCATCCCTAGATCCCTTTGTTCCTCTGAGCTTCCAAGTGTCTTGCCAGTCATTGTGATGTGGAGGTGCCGGTGTTGGACTAGGGTGGACAAGGTCAGAAATCACACGACACCAGGTTATAGTCCAACAGGTTTATTTGAAAACTTAAGCTTTGGAGTCTCAGCACTTCTTCAGGTGTTAGTGAGAGAGGTAGTATCTGACACAGAATTTATAAGTAAAAAAAATGGTCCCGTGTCTGATACTACCTCACTCACTAAAACCTAAAAGTGGAATAAGGTTCCGGAAGCTTGTATTTTTCTGATGAAGGGTCTAGGCCCGAAACGTCAGCCTCTCTGCTCCTATGATGCTGCTTGGCCTGCTGTGTTCATCCAGCCCTGCACCTTGTTGTCTCGGATTCTCCAGCATCTGCAGTTCCTACTATCTCGGACTATAACCTGATATTGTTTGACTTCTGACCTTGCCATTCTTGAGTACTGTCTTATCCTGTTCCCTCTTCCAAATTGCATCACCTCACATTTATCAGGGTTAAATTCCAGCTGCAATTAATCTGCTCATCTGATCAATCCATCTGTATCCTCCTTTAAGTTAAGACCTCCCTCACTGTCAGCAACCCGGCCAATCCTTATGTCATCTGCAAACTGACTTATCCTTCCCACATTCTCATCTACATCATTTATGAATATAATAGGGGACCCAGCACTGATCCCCATGGTACGCCATATACATCAGCTGTAGACATACAAACAAACTTCTACCACCTCCCTCTGTCTCCCATCACTAAACTAACTTTGAATCTACTTTGCCAGGATCCTATGAGCTTTTACCTTTTTTTTCAGGTTCCCATGTATCAAACACCTTGCTGAAATCCATGTAAACGATGTTAACTGCTCTACGCTCCATGTCTGTGCTGGCTCTCTAAATGACCAATGCATCAAGTGCTATTCCCCTGCTTTCTTCCTGTAGCTTCGCACGGGGGCTCTGCTCCTCAGCCCAGGGCGCATCCATTCCGTCGGCTTTTTCTTCATATCTCCCTCCTTTCTCCTTCTTCTCTCGTTTTTAAATTTTTGGTAAAAACAAATAACTTACCTCGGAGGCATGGTGACATCATTAGATCAACTGAGGGCCAGAAAGGAGTGGGCTAGAGGCTGTAGCGGAGAGGGATGGCCAGTGGGCTGGAGTGGAGCGGAGTGGGATGGCCAGTGGCTGGAGGCTGGAGTGGAGTGGGATGGCCAGTGGGCTGGAGCGGAGCGGAGTGGGATGGCCAGTGGCTGGAGGCTGGAGCGGAGTGGGATGGCCAGTGGGCTGGAGCAGAGCGGAGTGGGATGGCCAGTGGGCTGGAGGTTCGGAGCGGAGTGGGATGGTCAGTGGGCTGGAGGCTCGGAGCGGAGAGGGATGGCCAGTGGGCTGGAGGTCTGGAGCGGAGAAGGATGGCCAGTGGGCTGGAGGTCTGGAGCGGAGTGGGATGGCCAGTGGGCTGGAAGCTGGAGCGGAGTGGGATGGCCAGTGGGCTGGAGCGGAGCAGAGTGGGATGGTTAGTGGGCTGGAGCAGAGTGGGATGGCCAGTGGGCTGGAGCGGAGCAGGAACAGTTGTTGGATTGGTGACCAGAGCCAGCAGACAGTGGCTTGCGAGCTCGGTCAGACCGCATGTGAAAGCCCCCTGTGCTGATCCACTGCAGGATCTTTCTAGAAAGAGTGTAATGTTTATCTTTTCAATTTTATTTCATATTTTTCTAACTTATACTATTAATAACTGCGGTAATTTAACCTTTTTTTCTTTATTTCTCTATTTTGTGTCTAAGATTTGTACCTCAGATGGTGCTGTGTGGGGCAATATTGTATTTTCACTGTACTCCTGTCATCTGTACTTGAGTACCCATGACAGTAAAACTAATTCTAATTTTAATTGTTTCCTTTTTCAGATAATGAATCAAATGCCTTCTTGAATGCCTTCATTGAGTCCGCCACTACACACTCAAGCACCGCTGTCTTAACAACTCATTTTACGGCAAAATTTCTCCTCCTGCCTCCATAATGTGTTTTGTCAAACACCTTAAATGCATGCTTAGCTCTCTCTATTCCAGCTCATGATGAGAATATGCACCTTGCTACCACAGAGTAGTCAATGCAAATAGTACGGATGCATTTAAGGGAGGGTCGATATGCACATAACAGTGAAGTAGGAGCGCGGTGGAGGGAGGACTTAGTAACAGCGGTAGGCCATTCAGCCCTTCGAGCCTGCTCTGCTATTGAATAAGATCATGGCTGATCCGATTGCGGTCTCAACTCCACTTTCCTGCCTTAGCCCTACTCACCCATAACTCATGATTCCCTTTTCGATTTGAAAGTCTACTTAACTCAGCACTGAATAAATTCAATGATTCAGCCTCCACTTATTTCTGGGGAGGAGAATTGCAAAGCTGAATTGCTTTATGAGAGAGAAAACTTATCTCCTTTTTAAAACAGAGACTCATTATTCTTAAAAGGTACGCCCTAGTTTTAGTTGCCATCACAAAAAAAACACTTCCCCATTATCCAATTTATCAATTCCCCTCCAGATCCTTAAATGTTTCAATACAATTTCCTGTCATTCTGCTAAACTCTATGAATATCGCTCTAAGTTGCTACCTACCTATAAACCTTATATAGGCAAGTTTGTGCTGAAAAGGTTGGATCCTGAAGAAGACCGGGAGGAGGCTGAAGTGGAATTTAAACATGGACATGACATGTGATATTATGTGTGCAGCTAATTTACCTAATACTCCCTGATCAACTATTACATATTGTATCATAGGAAATGCCTTCCCTTATTGCCTGCATTTTTGTCTATTTAATTAAATTATGATCCATGTAAAAGCTGTCAGCAGTAATAATGTGGTGGGTGGCAATGGCCTAATTATCATGACACTGTTAATCCAGAAACGAAAGGGAATGTTTTGGGAACCCAGGTTCAAATCCTGCCACAGCAGATGGTGGAATTTGAATTCAATAACTATCTGGAACTAAGAGTCTAATGATGACCATGAATCGATTGTCAGTTCACTCACTAATATCCTTTCAGGAAGGAAACTGCTATCCTTACCTGGTTTGGCCTACATGTGAATGCAGACCCACAGCAGTGTGGTTGACTCTTAACTGCCCTCTGGGCAATAAATGCTGGCCTTGCCAGTGACACCCATATCCAATGAATTAAAACAAACAGAAAGGTTTGAAAAATATCATTTTAGAAACATATAACAGTATATGAAACACAAAAATAAAACAGGCTTAGAAGTCTCTAGTCCATTGAGAGCTCTGATACATGCAACATGTTGCTTACTCAAGGATACCTGGACATACGAAGATCTCACCCTCAACAGTATTGAATCGCTTAATTTTAATTCATTAAATTATTCAGGTCACACGTTTTGCATCACAGTTATTGAAGATTGGGAAGTCACAATTTGTGCAGAGATGGCACAAAGTGGAAGGCTGTCGGATTTACCCATCTCCTGTTACTGGTTCCAGTTTGACGCAGATCCAACTGGAAACAAATTTAGCCCTTGAATTCCCATGCTCAGCTCAGCTTTGCGACTGTGGGACAGGGTGTCATGTGAAAATCTGGCCAGCTGCACCAAATGGAAGAAAAGCCAAGAGTCTGCGCTAAGATTGTCATTCCCTGTTCTCTCCAGGAGACTAGAAACTAAAATAGGAAACAAGGGAAGACAAACAACGTTACTTACCAAAGATAAAATACCCGGAATTAAATGAACATTTTTCTCCTTGGTGTGAATAAGTAGGACCATTACAATTCATGCCTTTAATAGTGAGGACTGCCTTACAGAAAGATATATGTTTTGACAAACAGGAGTGTTGCTGGAAGGCAGCCAAATTGCTTTCCACATGAACTCCTATACCTTCTTTAGCTGAAATACCTTTTGTGCTCCTTTTGCTACGTGAGGTTTCTGTGGCTTTAAAGTCACAGAAGAGACCACCCTAGGCAAGTGCACGGTGATAAAGGTACTGGGTCATCAATCATTGCAGGAGTCCTTTCCATGCTAACAGGATTCCTTTCACCATGCATGCATGCACTTCCCTATCACCGGGGAAGTATAAAAGAAATGTCTTAAAAACATTCTTACTAATACAAAAGAATGCTTTATGGATCAGTTCTGTCAAAATGTTTTCTGCAAGAAGCAAACAAGCTTTAACAGTATTTTAGACCCCTCCACCGATCATGACAGCATAAAACTCAGCTTTATAAGGAGATACAGGGCTATTTCTTTCTGCAGGATTATGCAGTTGCCTGTAGCTTCTCAGTTGTGCTGTACACCACTTGTCATTGTAGCAATTAACACAACTGGTATGATAGTTTCAATTGAAATCTCACTGCCAACCTTGTCATCAATGGAAAGAACAAATTATGCTTTCTTGTTAATTTACTGTTTGATGAACACGTGTCGACATCAATATTTGTACTTACCAAGACCAGAATGAATCTACAACCTGTGCCACAGCTGATTACAACAGAGATTTGGATGCAAATATATATAAGAAAAGAAACTCACATTAAATGCTGGTTGATTACAACAGAGTCAGGCAATGGGAATAACTAGATTGCTGTACAGAGACGTTCCCTTCCTAATAGTGTCATATAGCATCTCATTACCACCTTCTGAAGCACAATTCGGGATGGACAACAAATTCTGGCCATGCCAGTGATGTTCAAATCCCACGAAAGAATTTCAAAAATAATATGGCATATTCTAAATGGCGTTCTTGGTGCCTCCAACAGGGTATAAAAGGGCATGAGCTCTCAAATGTTTGATCAACATTTCCAGTTTGTGTTTAAACGTATGACATAAAGCATCACTGTATCATTGGTGGGAAGGTATACATTATAACAGAGTCCATGTGGCTGTTCTTTCCCCAATCATAATAACGAATGATTAAGAACTTTCATATGTACATTGGTATCTTTACGTACCTTTACAACTTTCTGCCTATTACAGAAAACTTCCAGTTCTCAATGGAAATTATAATCCACCTGCTTCTACAACAAAGGCTTAATCCACAGTCACCAATTTCACATATCCCCACTAAATTGAAAATCTATCCCAGTGATCGAAAAAAAATTCTGCCAAGTATTAAGTACAATGTTAAGTATATACACCATACAACACCTGGAACGGAAACATGTCCAGGCTGATTCCGAGGATGGTGGGACTAACGTATGAGGAGAGAGTGACTAGGTTGGGATTGTTTTTGCTGGAGTTCAGGTGAATGGAGGGGGTGGGGGGGTAAATCTCATAGACACTTATAAAATTCTAACAGAACTAGACAGGGTAAATGCAGGGAGGATGTTCCCGATGGTGGGTGTGTCCAGAACTAGGGGTCACAGTATGAGGGTTCGGGGTAGATGATTTAGGACGGAGATAAGGAGAAATTTTTTCACCCAAAGAGTGGTGAGCCTGTGGAATTCATTACCACAGGAAGCGGTTGATGCCAAAACATTGAATGTATTCAAAAGGTGGCTAGATATAGCACTTGGGGTGAATGGGCTCAAAGGTTACACAGAGAAAGCAGGGTTAGACTATTGAGTTGGATGATCAGCCATGATCATGATGAATGGCAGAGCAGGTTCGAAGGGCCGAATAGCCTCCACCTGCTCCTATCCTCTATGTTTCTATCAATCTCACCATCCCACTGGCTATAATTAAATCTTGGGTTAGTCCTTGGCATATGCCTCACAGCTGGACTGACAGATTTAAAGCTGACACTTTGTTTGGTGTTTAAAATAAATGATGGAAAAACACACCCTTATCACAAGTAATGCCTTTGCCTGTTAACATTATGAACAAATTCGATATGAGTCAGGCACAGTATCAGATTACAGAGTGAGTTGCTTGATGAGTCATGGCAATGATTAAATAAGCCACATGCAATCTTGCAACAACCTGGGCAGATTGGATGGAATTCCTCACTGTTACACTCAAAGCTGCTTTTTACTACCTTCAATGACATTTTCTATTCTACTGTCAAAATAGCAGTGTAATTTCTCACAATAAAGCCAAGAAAAATGTGATTATAGTGATTGCTGTTTTATCTTCAGGTAAACTTCAATCCTTTGTCCTAACCACCTGCTTATTGCTTTGAGATCAATTTTCAAAGTAAACAGGCTTAGGGAATCATTTTAGAGAGGACAGTCTGTGTTCAATCTTCTTGCAGCACGGGGAACTGGTCATTCAACCCAAACAGCCCCTGCTTTCCTATATTCTCAGACCTCTCCACAAGCCCTTCACTGGATTGTAGTCCCACAGACTGGGGTCAAGCTCCAGCATTTAGCTTGTCTTCCCGCTTCTGGGCTTGTTGTGAACCTTTTGCCATCTTTTCAGTATTTGAGGGAACAGGCCATGATTCCTCATGCATGAAGTTTTACCGTGAGTGTTAGCAGGCTATCCGACTGTGGGCAGCATCACAGTCCGGTTTGATTTGGTCTTCACCTGGTACCTTCAGGTGAGTACCAGTAACAGTGGGATGGGGAACACTGTGTAGCCTTTTTCCTGTACCCTATGAATAGACTGCCTTTGCAAAACGTTGTGATCTAGGCAATTGACAGTACTTTGATTTGTGATTACCAGTACTTTAAGGCCAAATGTAACCATTGTGGTGATAAGAATGTCAGTCAGATTACAATAGTGATAAAGGCATATCGACTGTTGCAAGCCATACTGCTAAATAAGCAGACTGAACACCCACTCCCCATCATAAATATAAGAACATAGGAAATAGGAACAGTTGTAGGTCATTTGGCCCATCAAGCCTGCTCCACCATTCAACTAGATTTACACAATAAATAATAAAAACGCGGATTACATGCAACATCTTACACTCACGTAGAGGATTCAGCACAGGAAAATGTTCCAATTTAACTCTAAGAGAGACAAATAGAAAGAAAACTAGACATCAGACCAAAGAGATAGAAGAAAACTTGTCCAAAAACCCAGCACTGAGGCATTAAGGCATAGAGTTGGGAGAAAAGAAGAGGCAGGAGGGTTTTGTGAAGAAATTCACACCAGGCAGTTTGACAAATTAATGTTTTACAGTGACTTCTGAAATATCATCCAATCATAGAATCCCTACAGTGTGGAAACAGGCCCTTCGGCCCCACAAGCCCACACCGACTCTCAGACCATCCCACCCAGACCCATTCCCATCTACACATCCTTGAACACTATGGGCAATTTAGCATGGCCAATCCACCTAGCCTGCACATCTTTGGACTGTGGGAGGAAACCAAAACGCCCAGAGGAAATCCACAGACACAGGGAGAATGTGCAAACTCCACATAGACAGTTACCCAAGAGTGGAATCGAACCCGGGTCCCTAGTGCTGTGAGGCAGCAGTGCTAACTGCTGTGCCACCTGTGCGAAATTGTACATTATGTGAACATATTCTGTGAATTTGTAATCAGGTCATAAGTAAAGGGAATCATCAGACACAACATATAGGTGATACAGAGATAGTAGGAACTGCAGATGCTGGAGAATCCGAGACAACAAGGTGCAGGGCTGGATGAACACAGCAGGCCAAGCAGCATCATAGGAGCAGAGAGGCTGACGTTTCGGGCCTAGACCCATAGGTGATACTATATGGATCTTAAATGGAAAAACTGACCTTCTCAGTAAAACACCACCATTACTTTTAACAAAGATCCTTTACATTGCGGTACTACATCAAACCAGGCCTGTTTGTATCATTACATAGCAACAGACAGCCCCTATGTTCCAACTAAAGAACCAGAATTCTTGACAGATGGAAGTTCAAAATTACTTTTAACAGTACTCATGAGACTCCTCAACTCCATCACAAATAGCAGTCCTCCAAAAGATAGTAGTCTAAACGGATATTTGTTAAGCTCTCTGCTGTGTTCGATTATCAGAATAAGGTGACATGCTGAATGAAAGTTTAAAACAAGGGAATTAATATCACTCAAAAAGCCAAACTTAGCTGAATCTCAACCATCTATAATGGCCACCAACCAGTAGAATGGGTGAAAGATTTAAAATAAGCTGCAATTGCAGTGTTGCCTTAGCAGAAAAAAAATGAGAAAATAAAATGACTCCAACCAATTAACACACCAATTTGTAAAATACTTGTTACTCAAACATTTAGCTCTCCTCCTTGTTGCTAGATATTGATTTGACAAGCATTTATTTCCCAATGATGACTCACTTAGCAACCACACTGATACTGGTCCATACTGATAAGGAAAGCCAGGTTCAGTTTGTGGTCCTTGCAGAGTTAGTTGGTCTCAACCCTGCCAGAACATGCAACTAACATCAGCAGTGTTGGGTTAAGATGTGAAATATCAGTAATCAGGTCAGACTCCACCAGTCTATCTGGAGGTCTATTCCATTGTATGGAATAATCTCTACGTGAAGGAATAAATTCATTCCAAATGTACTTTCCACCAGCTTCATTGTTGTTCAATGCCTGTATAGGGCCACCTCCCAAATGTTTCCTTTCCAAGTTGAAAAACCCAGCTTCATTCAGTTTTCAGACCTACATTCCCTCTAACATTTCCTGTTGCTAGTCAACATCTGAGGTCTGTGTGTTCCAGCAGCATCTGGAGACTAGGAGCTTTGTACTATTTGGTCACATATGGTGATGGCATCATGAGCATGTCCCTAAAAGTTATTACACATTTCTTTTGCAGGACATAAGGCAACATTCCTTTTTTTCCAAGGAAGTCCCATACAGTTATGCATTGATGTACATAGGCACCTGCTATCAATTTAATTATACAGGCATGTAAAAACAGAGAACACAAGAAATAAATAAATCAAACTTTGGTACAACCTTTCGGAGGTTTGACAAGTCATCCTGATTTGGCGATTGTTTACCCATTCTAGAGAGATATGTTTTATTTTTAGAGACAGCAAGAACTGTAGGTGCTGGAGTCAGAGATAACACAGTATGGAGCTGAAGGAACACAGCAGACCAGGCAGCATCAGAGGAACAGGAGAGTTGACATTTCGGGTTAGGACCCTTCTTCAGAAGTGGGGAGGGGAAGGGATCTCGAAATAAATAGAGAGAGGAGGGATGGAGCTGGGGAAAATAGGTGAGTGCAGGTAGGCAGTAGTGGCGATTGGTCTGTGGGTTGGGAGGAGCGGACAGGTGGGAGAGAAGATGGACAGGTTGTGCCACGTCAAGGAGGCAGGGATGAGAGGGAGGGTTGGTCATGGGATGAGGCTGGGGGAGGGGAGATTTTAAAACTGGTGAATTCCATGTTTAGGCCATTGGGCTGTAGGCTCCTGAGGCAGAATATGAGGTGCTACTCCTCCAGTTTGTGGGTGGCATCATTGTGACACTGGAGGAGGCCCAGGTTGGACATGTCACCCAGGGAGTGGGAGGGGGTGTTAACATAGTTGGCGACCGGAAGGTGTTGTTGTTTGTCGCGTACAGAGTGCAGATGCACTACGAAACAGTCTCCGAGTCTATGCTTGGTCTCTGATGTAGACGAGGCCACATCGAGAGCAGCAGATACAGTAGACCAAGTTAGCTCTTGGCTGCCATCTTGGTTGTCTTGCTGTCACTCAGCATAACTGCACAATCATCATCATCAGAGTGTTCTTTGTCACTCTGTGATTAATTGGTGTATTGTACATACGTCTGAATTGGCTTCTATTCATTCACAACGCAGCTCCGTGATAAGCAATAATATCACATGACCTGGGCAGATTACATAACCTAGAAACTTTTGCCAGTACCCAGGTATATGTGCCTGGATTTCTGATTTATGCTCTCTGTCCGGTACGTAGTTGTGGTGGCTCTCTACCTGTTTGCTGCTGGTGTATCTGTTTCATTCTGCCCTGTCTGTGGAGAGCAACGTTGTGTGGCTGTTCCATTCTCACCGTTGTAGGTCTGGTTTGAACCTGTGAATAGTTAACCCATAAAGATCTGTGCATACAGCTCATCCTGCCACCGCTGGCACCCACCAGTTGGAAGATTTCAGGAATCTAACCTGAACTTGCATTTTGGCACCACAGTGTAATTGTGCAACTTCACAGAATTCATGAACCCTTGTAGGCTGCAAGAGAATCTTTTGTAGGTTGTACCATGCAACACCAGTTACAGGAGTACGTTTTTTGTAGGATGCGTAATGCTATTATTTTTGGTTTTGGGATGTATCAACCTGTCTTTTGTAGACATGCAATATTGATGGTCATAAAAGGTTCTGTCATCTTTTGTCATCAACTTGGTATATGAGGTAGACACTATGAAAGGCTTGATAATCTAAAGGTTGCTTTTCATTTATTCGGCTGTTCATTTTATTCATATGTTTGTGTACGTTTAGATGGCTTTCCATGCTACCAGCATTGTGGGGTGGTATCATCTTACTGGTAACCTTGCTTTCGAAACCAGATTTTCTCCATATGTGTGCCTTATGTCCTTAAGTGTCACATCCTTTATAGATGTGAAGAAATGACAGACAACTTCAGGGACATACCATAAGGGGATCTTGCTGGTTTAGCGCACGTTGGTCGCTGTAGCAAAAGTGTTGCCTGTTCCCAATGTACATAACGGATGTAGCTCTGTCACAATGGCTTCTTGCTAGTATCCATCTTCCAGCAAGGCATTGGTGGTGCAGCCCTTTCTCCTGCCCAGAAGATCTTTACTGAAGGTTTGGATTGAAGTAGAGGCAACTACCAACTCAATTAGCTTCTCTACAGATTTCCCTTCAGAGAAATCACACTCATGTTCTTTGCTGTGGGAAGTGGTGACAGAGTTATCAATAGACTCTTGAGATTTTTGTCTGTATGACATCAGATGGAGTTTGTTAATCCAGAAGTTGATTTGTACTTTGAGTTGGCCCATACGTCCTCTACTCTGGATCTGTTTTAATGTCCTCAAAAAATAACTCCTCTTTGCTGAGCAAGTGATACTTTAAGAGATCTCCTTTTGGAATCATTTATGGCTTGTTCTGCACAGTAATGAACCATGTCTTGCTTAAATAGCTGTAGTTCAGTAAAGATGTCACTTGCTGCCCAATCCATAGGCAAATACTTGCCTTACATTTCTTGTTGCCAGTCTGTGCCCTTTATATTGGGTGCAAGGCTTAGTTGTTCCTTCTGTTTAATTTGTTTGTTGTTCCGTCCTTTTTTTTGTTCCGTCTTTTGCAAATCTTGCACTTTATTTTTCAAGACTGTGTTTCTTAAAGAAGTCTTGCTGAGTATACCCCTGTGTCTTTGAGAGATAAAGGCATGTAATAGCAGGTTTCAGCCATGAGGGGTGTTATCACCAAAGAAGGAGTGATGATGTCATACAAATTGTGGCACTGAATTAAATGAAACAAAATGGCAGAACAAACTGACACATGCACATAGGTAAGCTTCTATAGGTTAGAAAATCACTTCTTATTATTTAAAATGCTATTTTCTTTGATACGGGAGTTATATGGTTAAACTGACAGCATTCTTTGATTGTTAATGTTATTTTTAGCCTGTTAGAAACATTTTAGCTATGCATTATGCTTTCAAACCTGCAAGAAGTCTTTTACCCGCAGTAATCTAATATTTATTGAATCATAAAATCCATATAGTGTGGAAGCAAGCCATTCAGCCTATCGAGTCCACACCGACCTCTCAAAGAGCATCCCACCCCGATCGATCCCCCAGCGCCCTAACCTTGCATTTCCCATTGCCAATCCACCTAACTTGCTCATCCCTGAATACTGTGGACAATTTAGCATGGCCAATCTACCTAACCTGCACACCTTTGGACTGTGGGAGGAAACTGGAGCTCCCAGAAGAAACCCACGCAGACACAGGGAGAATGTGCAAACTTCACACAGACAGTTGCCCGAGGGTGGAATGAAATCCAGGTCCCTGGTGCTGTAAGGCAGCAGAGCTAACGACTGAGACAACATGACGCCTGACCTATTGGAAAACAGACTGGAACTTTGTTTTTGTTTCTTTTAACAGCAATGCAGGGCTTACAGCTTCCAGATCTTGAATTTTAAGCAGAAAGAAGGTAAACGTACATCTTAACGTAACTTGAAGCTACTCAAGTTGGGGATTAACACTCATGTAAACTTATAACTTGTTGTCTAAATGCTTTACAATCTAGGGCTGTTTAATTGTCGATGAGTATTCTTCTGAAGGTTATTGCTGGGATTTTTTAATGAGCTGTCACCATCATAGGAGGTGGTAGGATATCCTAATGATCTGCAATTATCATGCTGAGATATTGGTGTAGGCATCCATAACACAAATATGGGACCCAGCTCCTGGTAGTTGCATATCTATATAGCCATTGCAGGCACTTGTAACTGAGAATATCTCCACCAGGTCATACTAATGCTAATGGTCTAATAATCAATTGCTCATCAGAGATTGATTCACTTCGTGGGTTTAAAGCAGTAAAACACATTACAAGTTATGATGTAGACACTGCAGCAAACCAACCAATTTCTGTCTGTGCACCTTGTAGATCCACAGCAAATGAACAACTGTTAGGCAGAGTCACATCATTGTATACATGTACAACGCACGGTGTCATTCAAGGTGAACTTTCTTAAATGCAAAGTACACAATCACACATCATCATTAAGCTTCATCGAATTTCATGAACTTATACCAGCTTGGGTGGGGGTGAGGCAGAACATTTTAGGACCTTGTGTTGTTGACATATAACCATAGATCTGCTCATAGCCTTAGTAATGTTATTTAACATATTATTGTGACACATACCTCATTGTTATCATGCAGTACACTACATCTTGTTAGAACAAAAATTATTCTTCTTAAGATTCACTGGTCATTGATTTTCAACCACAAATAGGTTCTTAGATTCAATCAAGGAAATAGGACTAGCAACAGTATCCTGTACACACAAACATCATTGTGGGCTGCTCATCCGAGCAGATATTCCACTGGTCCCATCAGAGTTGGTCATGCTACTCCACTCATAATAAAGAAGAGAGGTATATGCAAAAAGAAATACAGACAATTCAGCAAGTAGGGGTTATCCATGGAGAGAGAAACAGAGTTAATGTTTCAGCTTCATGACCTTCCATTGGGACACAGGTTAATGCTATCTATCTTCCTAATTTATTCTCTATGGTCTGATATCATCCTGGTAGAACCTGCCCTTCACTCCTTCCAAGGTCATTATATCTTTCATAGTCTTTACCCCTCCTTATCTATGTAACCACCCTCAGCTCTATAACTCTCCTGAGATTTTTCCAGTTTCGGACTTTTGAGCATCCCCACTGCATCCTTGATGTCTTCAGCTGGCGAGATGCTAAGTTCTAGAATCTGCTCCATGTTCTCTGTCTTGCTCTTCCTTTAAAGCAATCCTTCAAATTGACCTTTTTGACCAAGCTATGGTCGTCTTTTTCCCTAAATCTCCTCATGTGGTTCAAAATTGAACCTTGCTGGATAATCTTCCTGTGAAGTGACTCAGGACATTAAAAACACAATATATTGAGGTCAGGTGCCCAAAACAGAGCTCAGTATTTCGGATTTAGTCACTTACAGTACAGAGGGGGCTATTTGGTCCATCAGATCTGTGCTGGTCAATGAAGACTTGTCTACATTTACCTCAGTTTCCAGAGCCCTGGAGGTTATAGAAGTTCAAGTGAATATCTAAATGCTGCTTAAATGTTACAAGAGTTTCTGACTCAATCACCCTTTCAGGCAGTGAGTTCCAATTGGGTGAAAACAAAAAATCTCTTCAACACTTTCTGTGATTTTTGATCCCTCTGTTAATGGAAAAAAGTGCCTTCCTATCCATTCTTTCTATGCTTCTGATTATCTAATATAGGTCTATCACAGAATCTCTGCAATGTGGAAGCAGGCCATTCAGCCCATCAAGTCCACACAACCCTCTGAAGAGCATCCCACCTGGACTCACCCCATTCCTGTAAACCTTGCATTTCCCATGGCTAATCCACCTAGCGTTCACATTCCTGTACACTTCAGGGCAACTTACCATGATCAATCCACCTGACTTACACATCTTTGGAATGTGGGAGGAAACAGGAGCACCTGGAGGAAATCCACAGAGACACAGGGAGAATGTGCAAACTCCACACAGACAGTCACCTGAGAATTGAATTGATTTCAGGTCCCTGGCGCTGTGAAGCAGCAGTGCTAGCCATTGTACCGCTCCAATCAGGTGCCCTCTCAATCTTTGCTGCTGCAAGGAAAACAATCCAATCTTTCCTCATAGCTCGGACCTTCCAGCCTGAGCAGCATTACTGGTAAATCTTCTCCGCATCCTCTCCAGTGGAATCACTTCCTCCTTATAACATGTGGACCAAAATTGCTTGCCATCCTCCAATTCTAACCTAACCAATTTTTTAAATACAGTTCCAGACTAACTTCCCCATTCCCTGGAACAGTTAGGATTTGAACCTGGGTCTTCTGGCCCATAAATTTGGATATTGCCATTGTTCCAATAAAGCCCCTCTGCCCTAATTTTCTATGCCTTGTCTAATAAAGGGAAGTATCCCTTATTCCTTGTAAACCATCTTCCCTTTCTGCTCTGCTAATTGGAGGATGCTCAGGTGAGTGTCTTGTTAGAATACTAAATAAAACATCATCTGTCGCTCCCTCCACAGTTAATAAGTTAAAACTATACTATATACAGACAACTAATACTATATCCTATTTTGTTTTCACCCTTGCATCATCCATTATTGAAGTATGCCTATTCTACCCTCCCACCTTACCCATGTCACTAACTTAACCTAATTAATCTATATAACACCCTGCAATTAATTAGATCTGTAAATCTCCAACATCACGGCTACTGTCAAGCGGGAGATCTCCTGCGCAAAACAATTTGAACCGCTGGATCTCGAGAATGTTCATTAAGCTGTTGTTTTGTTTGACCCCCTTGCCTCTCACTTCCATAACAAATCTAAAGTAGGAAGTTTCTATTCTTTCTGTCAGTCCTGCCAATCTAAATTCCTATTTCAAAACCTTTTCTGATATGCCCTCTCCAGAGATTTATTGTCGTCTTGAAACCTTATGATCATGTTGACCATTACAATCTTGTTGAAGAACAAGTCTGGTTTCCAAAGATATCTTCATCTGTTAGATGTGGCTTGACGTTGGTTAGTCAACCATATTTCCCAACATATTCATATGTTTTGGCAGTAATCTTGTTGTGCCTCTTAATTCTTGCATTCTTCAAGAATGAGCAAAGACCTGAGATATGTGATATAGTTTCCAATGGAGACTCACATCTCCTCCACTCTTTCTGGGCTTGAGGCCTGTCTCTAGCTAAAGTCATCTTTGGTAGGATAAGGGTTACAGTGAAGCAGTAATCCAATGAATCTTGATGATTTCATACTGATTGTATCTAAGAGCTGGAGATCATGTCATTCTTAAAATATCTGATCCCAATTCCTCGTCTTGATAATTTAACCCATTAAGCCAACTCCTAGTCTCTCCATCTACCATAATCAACAGTTGGATCAGACTCTGTTGTAATCTTCTCAGTGCTTGGCTGTTCCTGCAGGTTGACACTCACCCTTGAAGGACCCATTTTCTGTTCAAGAGTAAAACGCTCTACCTCTTTCAAGATCCCAAGTTGAATCAATTTCTTAGTAGATTCTAAGGTGTTTATCTTTGAGAATTGAAAAGAGGCAGAAGCTAGCAAAGATTCCCTCTTCCTTATGAGACCAATTGGAATCTGCACTTCCAGTTTTGGTAACACAAGTCTTCCATCCTTGTTTTGGGAATAAAAAATTCCATCTGTTGTGTGCAGCAGGAGTTCGAGGTATGGTTTGGGAGCTTTTCTTATGATTAAATTGAGATTATATAAACTGTTCTGGGAGGCTTCTGTTAAAATAAGATTATAATATAGTCTGGGGACAGCATGTGACCTGAGGTTAGGGCAGATGGTAGCTGAATCCAGATTGGCAAAGCAGGTCTCTAATTTTCCGACCCACTCAGTTTCTGCCAACCCACATCCATGGGACAATAATTGCTCCAAGATATTTCTCCAGGTCTCCCAGGGGATAAATTGGATCTTTCCGTCACCAAAAGACCAGCATTCTTCAAAATGATACAGAAAGGTCTTACCTTTGTACATGAAATGGAACGCCTTGGTTTGAGCAATTTAAGGGCCAACCCAATATTCCCACAGAAGGACTGGATAATTTGAAGGATCTTCCACTTTTTTAAATTCATTCATGGGATGAAGGCATCGCTGGCTAGTCCAGCATTTATTGACCATCCTTAATTGACCAGTGGGCAGTTGGGGAGTCGGGGAGTCAACCACATTGCTATGGGTCTGAGCCGCACGTAGGTCAGACCAGCTAAGGATGACAGATTTCCTTCCCAAAAAGACATTAGTAAACCAGGTGGGTTTTTCCCCAACAATTGACAATGGTTTCATAATTATCATTAAACTCTTAATTCCAGATTTTGATTGAATTTAAATTCCATCTATGAGGGCCGGATTTGAACTCAGGTCCCCAGAACATTACACAGGTCTCTGGATTAACAGTCCAGCAATAATACCACAAGGCCATTGCCTCCTCTATTCCAGCCTGCCGTAGGAGTCACTCATCAGGGCTCTGTCGTCTGTGAAAGCTAAAGCAGAGCAGTTCATTCTTCTGCCCTCTCGGGGTAGTGTCCCACCTGATCTAGCTTCCTCCAGAGTACTTATTAATGGATCCAAAGCTATATTGAATAGCACAGGAGATAGAGTCCCCTTGTTTAACTCCTCTCTGAATCTTAAACAAGTTTATTCCTGAGCGATTGCCCGCAATGATTGTTGAATTATCCATATAAAGGTATGAATGATTTGGGCAGATTTACTCATTGAAGAGCCTTTGTTACAAGTTTATGACCAATTGTGTCAAGTGCCTTAGCCAAATAACGAAAGACAATTGCAAGGTCCTTATTGAATGATATAATTGAGGATTGTGATGCTGTTATTGCAAACCAGGGTCTCTGCAAGACACTCCTTCTGCTAAGGATTTATCTGAACAACAGAACTAAGGCTCTTTGCCACGATCTTAGTGAATATACAAAGCAGAAGTGGGTCTATTGTAATGGGTCCCAAATTGCCAATAATGTTAAGGCTTTCCTGATCTTCAGATTTGGGAATTGTGACTGTCTGACTTATTTTGAGAGAATCCAGGATCGCAGACGATCGTAAATCGTAGCGAATGGAGGCGAGGCAGGCGTGTAGTATCCTCCGAATGTATGACTGGGATATCTTCCAATTTCACACCAGCCGGGCCTAGCGGACTTTTCGCATCTATGTCGAAGATGGCCTTACTGATCTCTCCTTCGTCTATGTTAATTCTCGTTAATTCACCTTCCTCCCTCCTTCCTGCATAGTTCAAAAAATGACTAATATTTGCCTTATTGTTCGGTACTGACATATTTTTTGCGCAATTTATTTCAAGCTTCTCTTCTGAAAGAGGAAATAGAGAAATTGCTGGATCCCAACCCCCGCCCCCATGATTTGGAGGGCTAACAGACGCCAACCCTTTTTATATAATATTTGACTTTCTCTGAATTGTTGTCCTTTCTTTGCCCATTGCCCTCTAGCTTTTACCTTCCTTGTTTACAATTTATTCACAGGATGAGGGTGTTGCTGGCTAGGCCAGCATTTATTACCCATCGCTGAGGGCAGTTAAGAGTAACCCACATTGCTATGGGTCTGGAGTCATATGTAGGCCAGACCAGGTAATGATGGCAGTTTCCTTCCCTGAAGGAGTTGAGAGTGGAGCAGATGGGTTTTTCCCAACCATTGACGATGGTTTTGTAGTCATCTTCCAGATATTCAGTGATAACAAGGTGTAGAGCTGGATGAACACAGCAGGCCAAGCAGCATCAGCGGAGCAGGAAGGCTGACGTTTCGGGCCTAGACCCTTCTTCAGAAATGAGGGCGGGGAAGGGGATTCTGAAATAAATAGGGAGAGAGGGGGAGGCGGATAGAAGATGGACAGAGGAGAAGATAGGTGGAGAGGAGACAGACAGGTCAAAGAGGCGGGGATGGAGCCAGTAAAGGTGAGTGTAGTTGGGGAGTTAGGGAGGAGATAGGTCAGTCCAGGGAGGACGGACAGGTCAAGGGGGCGGGATGAGGTTAGTAGGTAGGAGATGTGGGTGGGGCTTGAGGTGGGAGGAGGGGATAGGTGGGAGGAAGGACAGGTTAGGGAGGCGGGGACAAGCTGGGCTGGCTTTGGGATGCAGTAGGGGGAGGGGAGATTTTGAAGCTTGTGAAGTCCACATTGATACCATTGGGCTGCAGTTCCTACTATCTCAGATACTCAGTGAATTCAGATTCCACCATCTACCGTGGCAGGATTCAAACCCAGGTCCCCAGAACATTGCCTGGGTCTCTGGATTAACATTCCAGTGATAATATCGCCATCGACTTCTCCTATCATTCCTAACTATCTTTAATCCCTGACCTGTTGACCTCAGATCCAGTCCATTCCTGTCACAATCAGAATTCACAAGGTTAGTGATGCACCCAGTGTGAAATCCTAGTCCCCGTGCTCTGACACTGGGGGCCACTTCTTTGAACCAGACAGTCCTCAGCCTCAGCAAGTTGATCATCAATGTCCCGTTGTTTGGAGAAACTTGCTGGTGATTGAATGATCCTCGTGTGAATTAGGGACTCTCCACCCCTTCCTGGGCCATGATGTATCCAGATGAGGATCTGCTACCAACACACCTTCCTCAGTCTCATTAGGAGGCAGTGGCTGGGCTGCCATGTGGGATTTCCACAATGTCCTACACTTACCTGGGATTTCCCTTTGGTGTTTTACTCGAGAGTGCTTGTGATCTCCTTATTAGTAAATTTGCACCCCGCAAATCTTTCCTGTAATTGGAGGAATAGTTGTATTTCTTCCTCCGCCCACAGCTGGACTCTTCTTCCTGGTTTAGAATCCATCTTGGCTGCCTCTGAGTGCTTTAAGTTCTCAATTCCAGATGCCTATGGTGTTTGCCAAGGCTAATCTTGGACGTAAATTTGAGTTTTCACATACATCACTCATAGGTTCCTAGCTGTTCAGCTGGGCCTCTGCCACCAAACTTGGCATAATGGCATGCTAATAGAGTTCTATTCTCCACCTTCCCCGCACTTACCGCATCCAGTTCTAATATTCTGCTTTGATGCCTTTTCAAAAGATGTTTACAAAAACAGCCAATCGTGGGGAAATATTGCAAGCAGGAAAAGCCATCTACACGGGATAATGGATCATCACGTCTCTCACTTCAGTTTGCTCATGTGTTTGTTCAACCAGGACTGTTCGAAAAAGTCATAATTTCAAATGTTTCTTTCCTGATCTCTATGTTATTCGTGCCCTCACTTTTGTATTCACTGTTATAGAAAGTTGGCATCTGTAAGGTAGACTCATGCGCTGTTGGTTAGGCCCCCCGACATCCCCTTCCATAACGTTAAAATCCTGCTGACTGGCAAATCAAATCCACTGGGTCTGCATCCTGGAACCTGATCCACGTAGGAAACAGCAAACTGTCTTTGGGGTCTCTATCCCATCTCCTCCATCTGTGTGGAGACAGCTTCCTGTCTGTCATTGATGGGGTGGCACATTGGCTCAGTGGTTAGCACTGCTGCCTCACAGTGCCAGGGACACAGGTTCAATTCCACCCTCGGGTGACTGTCTGTGTGGAGTTTGTACATTCTCCCTGTGTCTGCATGGGTTTCCTCCAGGTGCTCTGGTTTCCTCCCACAGTCCAAAGATGTGCAGTTAAGGTGGATTGGCCATGCTAAATTGTCCAAAGTGGCCAGGGATGTGCAGGTTAGGTGGATTAGCCATTAGAAAAGCAGGGTTATAGGGGTAGTTGAGGGTTGGTGTTGGGTCTGGATGAGATGCTCTTTGGAGGGGCATTGTGGACTCAATGGGCCAAATGGCCTGCTTCCACAGCATAGGGATGCTTACCAAACTCTAGATTGTATCAGCATTTTTCAAAGATCCCTGCCATGTACGAAACAGTGCGGGGGGGGATCGTTTATTTTTGGGGATGCATCCCAATCGGACTAAAATGGGTCTTCCCAATCCATCATCCAAAATCCTTGGGTATTGCCATCCTCGCAATTCAATAGCCACCTTGTGTTTGTTCTCAATTGGTCAATTTGACCAGCCAGTAAATTATTGCTGCTGCTTCAGGTGAGGCCAGTGAGGAGGTAGTAGTTTTTATGGGGTTTCGTCTATCAGCAGTGTGACCAGTCAGGCAAGGCTCCAATAGGTAACAAGGTGTAGAGCTGGATGAACACAGCAGGCCAAGCAGCATCAGAGGAGCAGGAAAGCTGATGTTTCAGGTCTGGATCCTTCTTCAGAAATGGGGGAGGGGAAGGGAGCTCTGAAATAAATAGAGAGAGGGGGAGGTGATGATAGAAGGTGGACAGAGGAGCAGATAGGTGGAGAGGAGACGGACAGATCAAGGAGGCGGAGCTGGAGCCAGTAAAGGTGAGTGTAGGTGGGGAGTTGGGATGGGGGTTGGTCAGTGAGGAGGGCGGGACGGGTACTTGGGAGGGAAGACAGACAGGTCAAGGAGGCAGGGATGAGGCTAGTAGGTAGGAAGTGAGGGTGGGGATTGGTCAGTGAGGTGGGAGGAGCGGATAGGTGGGAGAAAAGACAGACAGGTCAAGGAGGGGGGGACAAGATGGGCTGGTCTTGGGATGAGTATGGGGATGGGGAGAGTTTGAAGTTTGTGAAGTCCACATTGAGACCATTGGGCTGTAGGGTTCCCAGGCAGAATATGAGGTGCTGTTCCTCCAGCCTTCGGGTGGCATCGTGGCAATGGAGGAGGCCCAGGATGGGCATGTCATCCAAGGAGTGGGAGGGGGAGTTGAAGTGGTTCGCGACTGGGAGGTGTTGTCGTTTGTCACGAACCAATAGTAGGTGCTCCACAAAGCGGTCTCCAAGCCTTCGCTTGGTTTACCCGATGTAGAGGAGGCCACATCGGGAACAGCGGATACAATATACCACATTAGCAGATGTGCAGGTGTTTCACATACATTGGGCCCAAGCTATGCCTGCCTCTATGTAGGATATGTGGAACAATCCCTCTTCCGCAGCAACACTGGCCCTAAACCCCATCTCTTCCTCCGTTATATCGATGACTGTATCGGCGCCACCTCGTGCTCCCATGAGGAGCTCGAACAGTTCATCCACTTCACCAACACCTTCCACCCCAACCTTCAGTTCACCTGGACCATTTCTGATACCTCTCTCTTCTTTCTGGACCTCTCTGTCTCCATCTCTGGAAACTGATATCTATTTCAAGCCCACCGACTCCCACAGTTATCCAGAATACACCTTCTCTCATTCACCTTCCTGCAAGAATGCCATCCCCTATTCCCAATTCCTTTGCCTCCAACGCATCTGCTCCCAAGATGAGGCGTTCCACTCTCGGACATCCCAGATAGCCTCGCTTTTCAAGGACCACAATTTTCCCTCCACAGTGGTCAAAAACGCCCTTGACCACATTTCTCTTGTTTCCCGCACCTCAGCCCTCACACCCCCTCACCGCAATAACAACAAAGACAGAATTCCCCTTGTCCTCACATATCACCCCATCAACCTCTGGATTCAATCTGACCCTGTACCAAGGACACTTCTTCCTCCTCACCCTTATCTGCTTTCCGGAGGGACCACTCTCTCCATGACTCCCTTGTCTGCTCCACACTCCCCTCCAGCCCCACCACCCCCCGGCACTTTTCCCTGCAACCGCAGGAAGTGCTACACCTGCCCCTACACCTCCCCCCTCACCCCCATCCCAGGCCCAAAGAAGACTTTCCACATCAAGCAGATTTTCACCTGCACATCTGCTAATGTGGTATACTGTATCTGCTGCTCCCAATGTGGCCTCCTCTACATCGGGGAAACCAAGCGGAGGCTTGGGGACCGCTTTGTGGAACACCTACGCTCGGTTCGCACTAAACAACTGCACCTCCCAGTCACGAACCATTTCAACTCCCCCTCCCACTCCTTGGACGACATGTCCATCCTGGACCTCCTCCAGTGCCACAACGATGCCACTCGAAGGCTGGAGGAACAGCACCTCATATTCCACCCGGGAACCCTGCAGCCCAATGGTCTCAATGTGGACTTCACAAATTTCAAAATCTCCCCACACCCCACCTCATCCCAAGACCAGTCCATCTCGTCCCTGCCTCCTTGACCCGTCCGTCTTTTCTCCCACTATCCGCCCCTCCCTCCTCACTGACCATCCCCCATCCCAACTCCCTACCTACACTCAACTTTACTGGCTCCATCCCTGCCTCCTTGACCTGTCTGTCTCCTCTCCACCTATCTGTTCCTCTATCCACCTTCTATCATCACCTCCCCCTCTCTCTATTTATTTCAGAGCCCCCTTCCACCGCCCCCCCTCACCTCCCCCATTTCTGAAATGTCAGCTTTCCTGCTCCTCTGATGCTGCTTGGCCTGCTGTGTTCCTCCAGCTCCACACCTTGTTATCTCAGACTCCAGCATCGGCAGTTCCTACTATCTCCAAGACTCCAATAGGTGACCAGACCAAGAGAGTCATAGTTATTCCTATCAGGGATCTGTAGATATTCATGCCAAGGTATGTCTGATCTTCAGCACTTTCCAGGGTCCATAGTGTTATCTCTTGCTGTTTAGACCTTCTCAAGTGCATTCCCTGACACTTTTCTGGTTTGAATGCCATTTGTCACTGCTGTGCCCAGCTAACTAGTACATTGACATCGTCCAGCCATTCATATCTATCCCCCAAAGAAGGCTTTGTCAGAGCCAGGATAAAATGAAGCATTACTTCCTCCCATTTCCAGTTTAGTTAGATTTGTTGAGCTCTGAGCGATTGTACAAGAAGCTCTGCAGGAAAGACAAATCTCCAAATGTCAACTGTTTGTTTTCTCTCCAATTGCTGAGTGAAACTCTAAGGCGCTTTTAGCAATTTCTTCTTTTGCTTCACATTGCTGGCATTTGTTGTATCTCCTTACTGATATCTTTCAAAACAAAATGTATGACAGATAAAAAAAATCATTTTAATCATTTACTTATATGTGGAGATAAATTGCGTGTGTGCCGACAGCCAGCATTCCCAGTATAGCCACAATATGTAAGTAACACAGTTGTACAATCTCCCACTAAATCTTTCAATCTTACATATCCAATCAGATTATTGTCGACAATCTGTTTTGTTTTCAGTGTATAATCCCTCAGCTGTTTTTTTTTTGGAGAGCAGTATTTTCTTTGGGGAAGCTTTGCTTGAAATGAGAAAATTATTTCTTGGGGATGATTGTGACCACAACTGATGGAAGCTCTCAAGCACTGTGTACTATTTAATGATGTTTGAACAAAACAGATCCCATGTTTTTGAGGTGAACATTGCTGAGACCAGGTGAGAAGTGCTGAGCTGGTTGTGTTCGGTTCAATCCTCTTGCTTGTTCACAACGAGGGTTCAAGATCTTTTTAAGCATGAGGCTATATAGGTTAACATGTTTAACATGTAATTAACTGTTTCTGTTGTCAGCTGTAAAGAGCCAATGATAATGTTTTCTTCAGTTAAAGGAAGAGTGAAGTTGTTACTTGCAAACCCAAGAAAAACAATAAAAACACAATGCCAAGCATTCATCCTGTGGGCAGTCACTAGGATTCAAACACAGAACATAGAACAGTACAGCATTGTACAGGCCCTTCAGCCCACGATGTTTTGCCGACCTATTATCTTACTAAGGTCAATCTACCCTGCATACCCTACATTAATTCTCTGTCTCTCGCTCTCTCTTTCTCTCTCTCACACGCACACACAAACACACACTCTCTCTCACACACATACACTCTCTTTCACATATTCACACACACACATACACTTACTTTCACATACTCACACACACACATACACTCACTCTCACACACACACACATACACTCACTCTCACACACACACACACACACTCTCTCTTACACACTCACACACACATATACTCACTCTCACACATATATACACTCTCACACACTCACACACACACTCTCTCTTACACACTCACACACACATACACTCACTCACACACACACATACACTCTCTTTCACACACACACACATACACACTCTCACACACACACACATACACACTCTCACACACACACACACACACACACACTCTCACACACACACACACACACACACACACACAAAACAGAAGTGATAGTGTTCTGTCTAAAGGAAGACACTACTGTTGATCATCAGGAAAGTGATCGTCAACAGTGCTATCAAACAGCACCTGCTCAACAATAACCTGCTCAGTGACGCCCAGTTTGGGTTCAGATCCTGACCTGATTATAGCTTTGATTCAAACATGAACCAAAGAGCTGAATTCCAAAGGTGACCTCAAATAACACTCCTTGACATCAAGGTCGCATTCAACTGAGTATGGAATCCTGGAGTCCCAACAAAACTGAAATCAATGGGTATTAGGGGGCAAACACTTCGCTAGTTTGAATGATACCTGGCCAGTAGGAAGAGGTCAGTTATCTCAGCTCTGGGATATCTCAGCCTGAGTTCCTCAGAGGAGTATCTGAGGCCTGAACATCTTCGACTGCTTCATCAGTGACCTTCCCTCCATCCTCAGGTCAGAAGTGGGGATGTTCACTGATGATTGCCCAACGTTCCACAGCATTTGTCACTCCTCAGATACTGAAGCAGCCCCTATCCAAAAACATGAATACTATCAAAGCTTGGGCTGAAAAGTGGGAAGTAACATTCGCGCCACATGAATGTCAAGCAATGACCATCTCTAATAAGAGACAATCTAACCACTGTGCCTTACCATCACCAAATCCCTCACTATCAACATCCTGGGGCTACTATAACTGGACTTGCCACATAAACACTGTAGCTACTGCAGCAAGTAACTCACCTCTGACTCCCCAAGGCCTGTATTAAAATGCACTGCAGAAACAAAGACTCTTAGATAGCACCTGTTCAAGAAGGCAACTCACCACCACCTTTTCAAGGGCAGCTAGGGATGGGCAATAAATAGCTAGCAATGCTCACATCCCACAAAAGAATAAAAAGAAAGGTAGAACATGCAGTTCAGGTTGTCATCAAAGTGTATGTTTTGCTCACATCCCACAGAAGAATAAAAAGAAAGGTAGAACATGCAGTTCAGGTTGTCATCAAAGTGTATGTTTTTACCCAGAGGTCTTGGTTAGTTAGCTGGCTTCCTGGATACAATTAGCAGTAGCAAATGTTAAAGTTATGTCAATGCTTTCAGCTCCCTGATACATCTTCTTAGCAACTGTTTCCATGGGAACCTGGTTACAACTTTCTTTCAGAGAGAGAGAGAGAGACAGAGAGAAGTGGAAACAGGAGCTTCCATTTTAGCAATCTCTCAAAAGCTCTTGGAACCTCCCTTGAAATACTGGTTCCAGTATGTGCTTCCAAGAGATTCTTTAGGATGGAGGGGCAAATTACTGCAGATGCTGGCATCTGTACTGAAAACAACAAATGCTGGAGATCACAACGGGTCAGACAGCATCCACAGAGTCAGCAAGCTAACGTTTCCAGTCTCCATGGATGGTGTCTGACTGACTGTGATCTCCAGCATTTGTTGTTTTCCTCAGGATGGGTCTCTCTATAACAACCATGATGCTGACATTCAGTACTTTACTTTGTTAATATCTCGTTGAGATCGTGACAGGTTTTGATGGCTGCTGTGACTGCAGGAGTCTACTTTTTTACTTCCTTTTTACTGCCTGCAGTCACAAAGGCGAATTGTTTATTTGCACCCCTACCTTGTGCTGTTTGCCTTGTCTCAGTCCACATTGTAGCCTACACAACTAGTTGGAAGCTTTAAAATGCAAAGCCTCCTATAACATCATCACAAAATGATCCAGAAAGAAGGATTTCTTAAAATTGAATTTTTCCTACACATAAAATGACTGGAAAGTGACAAATTTAAATAATATGAATCATTAATCGAAAGGAAAATTAGCAATTTTCAGGAAAATGAGTTATTCATTGAAAATAAAAGTGAGTTTTTTTTGGTAAAATTGTTATTTATTTAAAAGGAGAATTCTGTGGATATTAGAAATCTGAAATAAAACCAAAACAGTGGGAGGTGATGGCCTAGTGGTATTTTGCTAAACTATTAATCCAGAAACTCAGCAATATTCTGGGGACCCTGGTTTGAATCCCATGGCAGAATTTGAATTCAATTTTGAAAAAAAATCGAATCTGAAATTAAAGAACTTACTGATGATTGTGAAACCATTGCCGATTGTCAGATAAAATCAGGTGGGTGGGAGGGGGAAGCAAACATGTGGATTAGGAGCCAATAAATGGAATAGAGTTCACGATGCAGGTTGTATTGGATCTCCAGGAAATGGCTTGGTAGGTGAATGACCTTTGCTTGTTTTTATGCTCCCTTGTGTAGGCTAGGTCTGATGATAATAAACAAGGCATCAAAATCCAATAATCCTATGGCCTGTTAGCTGAGTGCCAGTTATGTCTCTGACATCTTCGCTTTATGGCTGAAATGCCTCAGAATATCAGAAACCTGTCTTTGAAGGAAGAGGAGAAGACGCGAGAAGGAGTTAGAGCATTAAGTGTGGGGGGTAGGGATCTGTCTTAGAGGAATGGACTGATTATCTCAGGTAACCCTATCCCTACAGTTCTCGGATGTGCTGCAATACTGCAGCATACCTCAGTTATCACTGCAGGTGATGAGAGCAGAGACAACGACAAGTAAAAACAGGCATTTTTTCACAAGGAAGGAAGACGTTAGTATGGAGAGACACATTGCAGTCAGTCAGTGCCACAAGTGACAGTATATTATTGATCACACAAACTAGGGTTGTGAAAGGCCTGCCTGAAATAATGTTGACTCCACGGCCCTCTCTTCACCATTCACATCGCATGATGAGTTAAAAGAAGAGGACTGCATTTGTATAACACCTTTTTGGGACTTCAGGGCATCCCAAAGTGCTGGACAGAGATGTAAGTGTTTTTGAAGAGTAGTCATTCATGGAGTATAGGAAATGTAACAGCCACCTCACATGCAGCAAGACCGTAGCTTGGTATGACCAGATAATCTAGATATGAGTTCTTGAGCAATAAGTGGGGTATTAATATTAATCATAAACAAGAGGGAGAATTCCGTCACTCTAACTGTGTCGAGAAAACTTCCACATGCATCAAAGGAGATAAATGGAGCCACCTCATTACCGCAGTATACCTCAGTACTACAGTATACCTCAGGACTGCAGTATACCACAGTACTACAGTATACCTCAGGACTGCGGTATACCACAGTATTACAGTATACCTCAGGACTGCGGTATACCACAGTACTACAGTATACCTCAGTACTGCACTGTACCTCAATACTGCAGCATATCCCAGGACCGCAGTATATCTCAGGACTGCAGCATTTTTCAGGACTGCAATATATCTCAGCACTACAGTATGCTTCAGTCCTGTAGTATACCTCAGTCGTGCAATATATATTGCAACACTTCAATGGACCTCAGTCTTGCCGAGTATCTCAGTCCTGCAATGTACTTAGATCCTGCAGTGCATCATAGTCCTGCAGTGTGCCTCAGTCCTGCAGTGTAACACAGTCCTGCAGTGTAACACAGTCCTGCAGTGTACCTCAGACGTGCAGTGTACCTCAGTCCTGCAGTGTACCTCAGTCCTGCAGTGTACCTCGAGTCTGTTCACCATTCATAGGTTCATGGCTAATCCCACAGTCCTCACGTCCACTTTCCTACATTTTCCCCATATAATCCTTTATTCCCCTGATTGACAATCTATCTACCTTAGCCTTAATATACATAAGGAAAGCGATAGAGAGTTACAGAAAGGGAGTGAGACAAAAAAGAAAAATAAATCAAGAAAGAAAGACAGGATGAGAAAGACTGTTCCTATGAATTCGGTGAATGAGAATAATGATGATGGCTTGCACATGAAATAGTAGAATCGGTATGATTTTATGTCTGCGATTTCCATAAATTTACAGCAATATGCAGTTTATATGGTGAAGCCTGTACTTCAGTAACAGACCCTTTGGTCCAACTCATCAATGCCAACCAGATTTCCTAAAATGAACTAGGCCCATATGCTTGCGTTTGGCTTATATCCCTCTAAACCTTTCCTATTCATGTACCTGTCCAAATGTCTTTTAACTGCACTGTGTATCACCAGGGACTCAGTTGGTAACACTGCTTTGAAGTCCCACTGTAAGGCTGGTGTTCCAGTGCATAACGGAGGACGTGCTGCACTATCAGAGGTGCTGTTTCATCATTGAATTCTTACAGAGTGGAAATAGGCCATTCAGCCCATCCAGTCCACACCTACACTAAAGCCCTTATTTCATATGTGATGATGAGACCTAATTGCCTAGTTGTGACTTCAAAGAAATGCAGAATTGAACAAGCCTACAGTTATCCCTCAATCAATGCCATAACATCGGTTTTTCTGATCATTATCACTTTGTTGGGCATTTGCTGAGTGTGGAATTGGCATTCGACCTTCTTGAAATAACTCCACTTTCAAAGTATTTCATAAGTTGTAAAGCACATTGATGTGTCAGGTGCCTGTGAAAGACATTATAAAAATGCAAGTTTGTTAAAAATGCTACAAGGTGACAAGTGTGTGATTGCAAGAGTGAGACCATATGATTGTACTTAGAGTCATAGTGTCATACAGCACAGAAACAGACCCTTTGGCCCGACTCGTCCATACTGACCAGATTTCCTAATCTGAACTAGTTCCATTTCCCTGCATTTGGCCCATATCCCTCTAAACCTTTCCAATCCATGTACCTGTCCACATGTCTTTTAAATGTAGTAGTTGTACGCACCTCCATCACTTTCTCTGGCAGCTTGATCCATACACGCGCCACCCGCTGTGTGAAAAAGTTGCCCCTCAGGTCCCTTTTAAATCTTTCCTCTCTCACATTAAATCTATGCCCTCTAGTTTTGGACTTCCCTACCATGGGAAAAGACCTTGGCTGTTCACCTTATCTATACCTCTCATGATTTTATACACCTGTATAAAGTCACCCCTCAACCTCCTACACTTCAGGGAAAAAAGTCCCAGCCTATCCAGCCTCTCCTTACAACACAATCTCTCCGGCCTCTGTAACATCCTTGTAAATCTTTGTTGCACCCTTCCCAGTTTAATAACATCCTTCCTATAGCAGGGTGACCAGAATTGTATGCAGTACCCCAAATGTGGCCTTACCAATATAGAATATAATTACAGCCATGGTTCAGCAAACAACATTGCCAAAGTTTTAGTGACAAATGCAAAGCTTAAAGTTTGAGAAGTTGTTGCCCTCAACATGTTTGACATGAGTAGTGATGATAGAACAATTGATAGAGTGTTCAAAATGAAGGAATAACCCAGCGTTACTGATATTTAATTTCAACCTATGAACAACTGAGACCAGGTGTGGTATAGGATTTCTAGCAGTATCTCACCAGCCACAACACAGGCAGGCAAATCAGTTCAGGTTTCAAGCAGGAAGCTGGTTAATATACAGAACTTAGAAAAGGTACTGATAGTCACGGAAGCCTCTGCCAGTTGTAAGCAGTGTCCTTAAATATGATTTTTTCCAAAAAAGTTGGCTTAACAATGCCAGTCAACTAACAACTCATTTCCATTATTCAAGGCAAAATAAAGGCCATTGCATTTTTTCAAAAAAAAACTTAATCTATGTTTTATTTGGACTCAGAGAAAAAAAACACATTGCCAGCGACTGCTTTGAACTGAAATGCAACTTGATAGAATCTTGGATTGACTGAGAGCTCGGACGTTAAAAAAACACTTGCCTGGTGCAACAGTTAAAGTGTGCTTAAATAATAAAGGATTCCGATGAGCTGCCTGCTCTGCTGGTATCAGTAATGGCATTTATTTTTTGTTGAGGCCACCCGTGAAGACAGCGTTGCTGTGGGCTTTTTTTCAGGATACTGATATGCCATTCAGAAGAAAAGTAAATCCTGTTACACAGTCATCCAGGCACACCTGGATCCCTTCCCTTTCTGAAGCACACAAAACCAAATTCACTGATTTTCACAGCTAGTCAGCATTACTGACTTGAGTATTAAAAGACATCAAATAAGTTAGTCCATTCCATTTTGCACGTGGGCTTCATGTTTAGAAGCATCTCTATTTAAAGGTCTTACAATGCAGGATATTGCAAAGCCAAAGTCCTATTGGTGCTTATAGATTATTATAAGATTTGATTAGGCCAAACTTAAGAGCATTGCGTTCAGTTCTGGTCACCACAACACAGGAAGGATGTGGAGGCTTTGGAGAGGGTGCAGGAGAGGTTTACTAGGATGCTGCCTGGATTAGAGGGTATGAGCTTTAAGGAGAGGCTCGAAAAACTCTGATGGTTTTCTCTGGAGCGGCAGAGATGGAAGACTTGATAGAAGTCTGTAAAATTATGAGATGCATAGATTGGGTTAACGGTCAGGACTTTTTTTGTCAGAGTTGAAATGTCTAATACAAGAGGGCATGCATTTAAGGTGAGAGGGGGAAAGTTCAAAGGAGATGAAAGGGGCAAGCTTTTTAACATAGAGAGTGGTAGGTGTCTGGAACGCACTGCCGGGTGTGGTGGTGGAGAAAGATACAATATAGATATAGAATCCCTGGTGTGGAAACAAGCCATTGGCCCAACAGGTCTACACTGACCCTCTGAAGAGCATCTCTCTCAGACCCAGCCCTTACCCTATCCTTATAACCTTGCATTTCCCATGCCAATGCAACTAAACTACACATCCCTGAACACTTTGGAGCAATTTAGCATGGCCAATCCACTTAACCTGCACATCTTTGGAATGTTGGAGGAAGCCGGAGCAACAGGTGGAAACCCACGCAGACACAGGGAGAATGTGCAAAGTCCACACAACAGTCACCCAAGGGTGGAATCGAAACTAGGTCCCCGGCACTGTGAGGCAGCAGTGCTAACCACTGAGATATGATAGGCGAATTTAAGAGACTTTTAGCTAAGCACATGAATATGCAAGGAAGGGAAGGATGTGGACCAAGGGCAGGCAGAAATGATTGGTTTAGTTTGGCATCATGTCCAGCATGACATCGTGGGCCGAAGGGCCCATTTCTGTGCTGTACTGTTCTAACTTCTTGCAACAACTACGCTGGCAAATCTAATTTGCTGAATTAGTGCGCACCCTGTTATTCAATATACAATGGTGCCTTTCTTGGCTACTGTGGCATTTGGCGTGGGGTTCAGTGTGGGAGATTAAGTTCTGATTCTTCCGACCACATTTACAATCTCTGACTACCCGCGTGCAAAATGAATTGTGCAGCATTCATCTGAATCAGGTCCACAGTGGAAATTTCCATGTAGAAGCATCCAGTTTTTGATTTGATTTATTAATTTGATTTGATTTGTTTTATTATTGTCACATTTACCAATACTCAGCAAAAATTATTGACTTCCAGGCGCATCATTCCTTACATAAGTATATCAGGCTAATAGAACAGAATGTAGATTATATTGTTACAGCTACAGAGAAGGTACAGAGAAAGATCAACTCTAATATATAAGAGGTCCGTTCATAAATCTGATAACAGTGGAGAAGAAGCTGTTCTTGAATCTGTTAGCATTTATATCTTCTGCCCGATGGAAAAGGGTGGAACGTCTTCATAGAACATAGAACATTACAGTGCAGTACAGGCCCTTCGGCCCTCGATGTTGCGCTGACCTGTGAAACCAATCTGAAGCCCATCTAACCTAAACTATTCCATTATCATCCATATGTTTATCCAATGACCATTTAAATGCCCTTAAAGTGGGTGAGTCTACTATTTTTGCAGGCAGGGCATTCCACGCCCTTACTACTCTCTGAGTAAAGAACCTACCTCTGACATCTGTCCTATATCTATCACCCCTCAATTTAAAGCTATGTCCCCTCGTGCTAGCCATCACCATCCGAGGAAAAAGGCTCCCACTGTCCACCCTATCTAATCCTCTGATCATCATGTCCCAGTGATAGGAAGATGCTGTCTAAATGTCACTTGTGTGCACTTTCACTGACTGATCCCATTATTGAGGAGCTGCATTGTTCCTGATATTACCCATATAGACTCATTGGAACCCACCTAAATGGATCCAGATGGAGGAACCACATGTTGAATAGTTGTCCCTGTGGCCACTGCACTAAGAATATCCATCGGAATGGAGGAAGGACCACGCATTTGGAAGCCTAGGACTAATATCAGCCTCCAGCTGATATAGAGTTCCCAGAAAGAGAATTTGCAAACTCCACACAGACAGTCGCCCAAGGCTGGAATCAAAACTGGGTCCATGGTGCTGTGAGGCAGTAGTGCTAACCACTGAGTCACCGTGCCACCCAAAGGATTGTCCTTCATTTTGACTGATTATCACATGCCTCGTAGGGAGGGATTGTGTCCTTTATTTCTTGGAGAGACAATGGGTGCTCCCATCTGGGAGTCGTCTCTTTCCCTACCCTCCTTGTGTTATTTTGTGTGTATATGCACTGTGGCCAGCAGAGGGAATTCTAATTGTCAGGGCCTTCACCCTGTCTGGATATCCAGCATTTGGGTAATCAATTCCCCTCTCCCCCTCCATCCTGATCCCACAGGGGAAGTGTCCCTTCTGTTATTTCAGAACAGTTGGTCACCCTGATCCATAGGCCCAATCTGTGTCATTCTGTGATACTAGATTCAGAAAATAAGATCCATCCTAGCGCTACAAAATAATTTGGGCAATCATTCCACCAGGCCTTAGCCAGGCCCAAAAATAAAGCAAGCAGCCCTTGTTAAAATGAAGGAATTTCTAACTGCTGTTTATAAATAGAACCACACCTTGAATAGTCGAAAGTCTCATCTGGAGATTCGAACAGGAATTTTGCCTCAGAGCAACCCTTCAATGTGCTACAGGCTTAATGTCTCCTCCAAAACCCAGCCTTAGAAAGTACCAGGTGTTTGGCTTCATTCCTACAGGGTATTAACCTGCTCCAAAAAGCATTTTGGAAAAGATCCATATCTTTCAAGAAATATAAAAATTCAAAAGTGTTGTCTGCCCTGCTGTTATTTTAACCATCTCCATGGTGAATCACCCTCTTCACTGTTTTCAATGTATAGTTGAAAGGAAATGCTTTTACAGCATTCTTTAGATGGTCTTTGTGCCACAGACCTGTAGGCCAGCTGCTCCCTTCACTGGCTGTTTCTTTACAGCTGTGATATTCTCCTTCACCCTTAAAAGATCTAACCACATCTAAATCAACTTGCATCTGCCCAGACAGCATCTTCGGTAAATCCGAATTGACACACGAAACACACACTGGAGCTTTTAAAAAGATTACATTAGCACTTAGCGACGACTAATGTATTCTTTCTCTCTGGCATTATTGGTTTAAAGAGATTTTCTTCAACAGGGCTAGTAAAGCAGGGAATATTGTGCATTAATCTGTTTAATGCTCTCATTAACAAATTCAAAGTCAAACCTTTTATTGCCCAAACGTATACCATATTGTGACTTATGGGATTTTGTAATGAAGTGCTTCAATATAGCAGACAGGATTACAATCCTCAATACACCCCAATTTGTGGCTCAGCTTTCCTAGATAAGTATTTTTGATTTGATATTAAAGGTGCAAATTGCACAGATCTAATTAGTCCTTAGTATGAGTCGTAAATGCATAACCAAAGGACACAAGCAGTAAATTAACCAGCCTCCAGTGAGACCACGGTTTGGAAAATCTTTCTCTCCCTCAATGATCAATTGGGAGGTTGCATTCATTAATTCCATTGAGAATAGAACTGGATAATCACTTGGAGATAGCAAGAACTGCAGATGCTGGAGTCAGAGATAACACAGTGTGGGACTGGAGGAA
>NC_063340.1:11579042-11762586 GCF_021869965.1 Rhincodon typus
GGCCTGCTGCGTTCCTCCAGCTCCACAATGTGTTATCTCTGGATAATCACTTAGTTTGGTTTAGGATAGAAGTTTGCTTAGACAGCCATGGATAGCAATAGTGAAATCTAATGATATTCTTAAATTTGCATAATAATATATTTGCAAAAAGATGCATGACCCATGAATTATCACTGGATGTCTTTCTGACATGTAAAAATATCTCATACTTCAGAGGACCCCTCCAGTTTATTTACTTTTGAGCTTTGTTTAAATGCAGTAAATCACAACAACGGAAAGTAACTTGGCGTCGACTAAAAAAAAGGTAAAGATAAGGGAACCAATCGCAAAAGCGAAACACTGTGGATGTTGGAAATCTAAAGTATAAACGGAAGAAGCTGAAATGAATCAACAGCTGTAGCAGGGAAGGTCAGCGGTGAGAGAAATGAGTGAACAATCAAGTGAATGGAACACAAGACAAATTTATATAAGATCGTAAGAACATTAGGAATCAGGGCAATTGAAGATATAACAACCTGTTCTGACCTTCATAAGGTCAGGGCTGATTTGATGTTGGCTTTAATTCTACTCCCAATCATCATTGTTTCACCAGCGGTGGCCATACCTTTGGTTAATATAACCGAAAGCTCTCTAATTCCCTTCATACACATTTCCACCTCTCTGTGCCCTCCTTTACGACATTCCTTACAACATATCTCTCTGGTTTAGTATCCCATTTTGTTTCCTATTGCTCCTAATAAGCTCCTAAGGTTGTTTCATTTAGTTAAAGGCACTACATAAATACAAGTTGTTGTTGTTAAATCGAATCTGGTTATTGAAAACCTGAAGCTCATAATAGAAAGGATAAAGTAAGAAATTCGAATCCAGTGACCTCAAGGAGAAACCTATTACTCTTGATATCAAAAGTGTAATGTACAGAAATAAAAACACAAATAATAGAATGCAAACAGTTGATCTTAGAATCATACAATAATAGAATCCCTGCTGCATGGATGGAGGCCATTCAGTCCGAAGAGTCCACACCGACCCTCTGAAATGCTTCCCACCAGACCCACCCTGCTACCCTCTCCCTGTAACCCTGAATCTCCTATGGCTAAACCCCCTAGCATGCACATCCCTGGATATGATGGACAATTTAGCATGGCCAATCCACCTAACCTGCACATCTTTGGACTATGGGAGGAAAACCAGAGCACCCAGAGAAAACCCACGTGCTTGGGAGATAGAGTGATACATCCACTTCTTCCACAAAAGTCAGTGTTTCCCCAGCTCAAGCATTTTTAAACAATCTTTATTTCTCAGATTCCCAGGCTATAGGATATTATTTTCTATTTTCACCCAAGGATATTATGAAAATAACCAATTTCATGTTCTTTGGATCACACAAGGATTATGTATTAATTATGGTTTATCTCTACAAATTATATCTTTTGGTGAAGACCAAATAATTTCTCAATACCCATTTAACTTGAACTCTTTTTTCTTCATTCATGGGATGAGGGTGTCGCTGGCTAGGCAGCATTTATTGCCCATCCCTAATTGCCCAGAGGGCAGTTAAGAGTCAACCACATTGCTGTGGGTCTGGAGTCACGTGTAGGCCAGACCAGGTAAGGATGGCAGTTTCCTTCCCTAAAGGACATTAGTGAACCAGATGTGTTTTTCCAACAATGTGCAATGGATTCATGGTCACCATTAGATTCTTAATTCCAGATATTCATTGAAATCAAAGTCCACCATCTGCCGTGGCAGGATTCGAACCCGGGTCTCGAGAATGTTATCTGGGTCTCTGGATTAACAGTCCAGCGATAATACCAACAAGTCCTTGTCTCCCCTGTCTAAAGCCAGGTATTTCAAACCTCCTGAAGCCAGACTTACGATGTTAAAATGCTACTTATTAATACTCTTTTTCCAATCGTGACACCCATGGTGGGTCTACTTACAAAGGTTCAAGAAGGCTAGATGTGCAATGACATAAGGTTGATGCATGAAAAGCATGAACAATATTTTGGTCTTTTCTCCCATGAATATCACATATCTTCAGGTCTCATTTAAGTTGTCTATCACCTAATAAAAAGGAGATCAGCACGACAGCACAAATATTGTGAGGTTCCAACTTTAAGTGCCCTTAAAAATTACAAAGTTGTAAAATCTTTATCCATGTTTTCAAATCTTATCATGGCCTTCTTCATTCCTAAGGTGAAAATGAGTATTATATATCCAAGTAGTCTAATAACTCATAGAGTCAAAGAGATGTACAGCACCAAAACAGACCCTTCGGTCCAACTCATCCATGCTGATCAGATATCCAAAATAAATGTAGTGCCATTTGCCAGCATTTGGCTCATATCCCTCTAAACCTTTCCTTTTCATATACCCATCCAGATGCCTTTTAAATGTTGTAATTGTACCAGCCTCTGCCACTTCCTCTGGCAGCTCATTCCATACATACACTATCCTCTGTGTGAAAAAGTGGCCCCTTAGGTTCCTTATAAATCTTTGCCCTCTCACCTTAAACCTATGCCCTCTAGTTTTGGACTCTCCCACCCAGGGAAGAGATCTCGGCTATTCACCCTATCCATGCCCCTCATGATTTTATAAACCTCTATAAAGTCACCCCTCAGCCTCCGAAGCTCCAGGAAATATAATCCCAGCCTATTCAGCCTCTTTGTATAGCTCAAACCCTGCAACCCTGGCAACACCCTCGTAAATCTTTTCTGAACCTTTTCAAGTTTCACAACATCCTTCTTATTGCAGGGAGACCAGAATTCAATACTGTGCACACTGTCTCTGGACTCTTTTTATATCATTTTTGAAGGCTTCCCATTTTCTAGCTGTCCCTTTACCTGCAAACATCTGCCCCCAATCAACTTTTGAAAGTTTTTGCCTTCCTCCAATTTAGAACTTTAATTTTTTAGATCCGGTCTATCCTTTTCCATTACTATTTTAAAACTAATAGAATTATTGTCACTGGCCCAAAGTGCGTTCCCACTGACACCTCAGTCACCTGCCCTGCCTTATTTCCCTAGAGTAGGTCAGGTTTTCCTGCTTGTCTAGTAGGTACATCCATATACTGAATCAAAACATTTTCCTGTACACACGACAAGTTCCTCTCCATCCAAGCCAGTCTACGTTTGGAAAGATACATCCCCTACCATAACCACCCTATTATTTTTACAGATAACAGATATCCTTACAAATTTGTTTCTCAATTTCCTGCTGACTACTGGGGTGTCTATAATACAATCTCAATAAAGTGATCATCCCTTTCACATTTCTCAGTTCCATCCAAATAACTTCCCTGGATATACTTCCCGGACTATCCTCCCTCAGTACAGCTGTAATGTTACATTGCCAGTTTGTGGCAGCGATAGCTGTTTCAAATTTATATCTACTTAATAGTCTGGCTACTTTCTTTTCCTCCATTCTTCATTTTGCTGCACAATGCAAATCTGTTGCTATATTGTAAAGTGCAATGAACAATTAATACCTTACAGGAGCAAATGGCAACACATTGTTTTTCAGAAAACAGTGAAAGATAAATGTGCCAATACTCAGACACACATGAGGAGGGCAAATGTTAAAAGTTTTTAAGACAGCCAGTCAGTGTGCTTTGAATGGTACACTAATATGACATGTCATGAAACAAGAACCTTAAAGGTCAAATACAATCCATACTCTGCATTTCTGCACCCATCTTTATTGCCCATGGCTGCAAAGCATAAGGCTAGAAACTGCCAATAACTCTTCAAAAACAAACACACTATTACAAGTTGCATGAATGAAAGCCAAGTGACACAAAACTCATGCTGCAGGTGTGTCATTCCCAGTCACAACACAAAGAGTTAAACTCATTGTACCAAGTATACCACCAGCTCTTGGCTGTCAAAGCCAAGCTTCTCTGAACTCTTATCATTGCTGGTGATACATAACATCATGTTTTTACCATACACATCTATATTACGTCGGTAGAGATAGTAAGAACTGCCGAGGCTGGAGTCTGAGATAACACAGTGTGGAGCTAGAGGAACACAGCATGCCAGGCAGCATCAGAGGAGCAGGAAAGCCGACGTTTCAGGTTGGGACCCTTCTTCAGAAGAAGACCCTTCTTCTGAAGAAGGGTCCCGACCCGTAATGGCAGCTTTCCTCCTCCTCTGATGCTGCCTGGCCTGATGTGTTCCTCCAGCTCCACACTATATATTACATCGGTAATTGCTTCCCTTTCATGTAAGCATTACATTGAGTCCAGCCATGGTCCCTGCATCTCAGAATTGGTGTAGGAGATAGATTGCAACAATAAAATGTATTTAAAGAAAGATTGCTCAGTACACTAGGGGTAGAAAAGCATGTGGGAGTTTGTTGAAGTAAGGTAGGAGGAGACTTAAGAGGAACATCAACACTGTCCACATTGGACCAAATGGCCTGCTTCTGTGCTGTAAAGTCAATGTCCTTCTCACTGACACTGCTGTCTCTCAGGGTCATTCCCTCCATGCAGTTCCCTCTAGACCTTGCAAATAAGGGGTTTCCCAACAGGGTCAATCTCATCTTGCACTGGAAGCTGGGATACATGCCAAAAGACCTCAGTTTAAACTTTAGGAGAGTCACCTCATTCCTGTACGACTCTATTAAAAAAAAGATCTGGCAATCCATTTCTCAATCTTCTGACTGGCATGGAGCATGGATGGGGAATGTCTGCAACAAAGGGTCAATATTTTTACACTTTATGAAACAGTTCAGCACCTTGATCCACACAAAAAAATACTTCAGGCCTTGTGGACCATGACAAGAATTAGCTGAGGCTTTTGTCTGCCTACTTCAAATATTTCCAGTGATGCACATGAATTCTCTTACTTTTTTAATACATCTCACTATAAGTTTGAGTTCAAGGCAGGCTGGTTGAAGAAAAGACCAAGAATCGCTTTCAGGCTTAGACTTCTAGGTAATACAATTTATCATACATTAATATTAAACATTGCTGAACATGGTAAACATTGATAAGTCTCTGACCTATAGTTACATTAGATAAAGATTAATCTAGCTTCTTCATCTGCTTCATCTGTTTGTGTCCAATTAGTCCTTATCTTTCTTCCAGAGACTCGAGCTCTATTGTGTCTTCCAGAATGTACCTTCTAGTCTGCTCTAACTCAGCCCACACTGCTCCATTTATGCTCCGTGATGTGCAGTTCTATGACATCATTGCAGAGTTGCTCCGGGGTCCTAAGGCCCTGACACAACATTCTCAATTTCCACTGACTCTTCCATCCTCCCCCAGAACAGTTTGTCAGCCCGGATCTGATATTTCAGCATATTGCCTGTCCACTGACATGATTAAGGGCAGCTTTCTGCACAACAATTAGAACAATGGAGATTTCACTCCATGACCATCTCCTGACATGTTGATATTTGGCATGGTGAAACCATTTGAATTTAGAAGCAGCCATCTTCAAAGAATTGAAAGTTGGAGATTGGCCTGATGGAGGTGATGAGTGATGAACGATCTCCATGAGTCAGCAAGACAGAAAGATAATTGTAAGAAAATCAAAAACAATTAAAGGAGTGATTCGGGAACAAAATCAGCTTTGCGCAGTCAGAGATAAAAGTGTGGAATTCTCTGACACAAACTATCAGAGTCCATAAAGTCATGCAAAAAGGGATATCACAGTTAAAAGACAGGGAAGACAGCTGAATTATGGAAGCAAACTTGGCGAGTCATATGTGGAAAAACATCAATGCAAATTTGACAGACAAATTATCTGTTTGCATGAAATAATATCCTACATGGTGGGTTCCCCTTGAAAATCAGTCATTCCCTATGAGAAGCATGGAAACCCCTAAGGCCCAGGTCTAGATATTTGCCCATTTATCAAATGGCCACAGAATCAAGGTCTAGGGGTTCAAAAGTTCCTAATCTGTAATTGCAAGAAGATTTGTGTACAGGAGTAACAAAGTCTTGCTTCAATAGTATAGAAGGACGAGAATTATGCTGTTGGCAATCCGACAATGGGGGTAACCACTGGCCAGAAACTGAACTGGTCATATAAATACTGTGGCTCCAAGAGCAGGTCAATGGCTAGGATTCTGCAGCAAGTTACTCACCTCTTGACTCTGCAAAACCTGTCATAGAGTCATAGAGCTGTAAGAATGGAACAAGACCCTTTGATCCAACTCGTCCATGCTGGCCAGATATGCTAAATTAATCTAGTCCCATTTGTGAGCATTTGGCCTACTAGGTACAAACCAGGAGTGTGTTGGATTATTCTCTGATTGCCTGAATAAATGCAGTTGCAAAAACATTCAAGAAGATTAAAATCATTCAGCATACAGCAGCCCACTTGATTCAGCATCATATCCACAAACATCCACTCCGTCCACCAATGATACTTAGTAGCAGCAGGGCATACCATCTACAAGATGTTCTGCAGAAATTCACAAGGCTCCTTAGAGAGTACCCTTCAAACCCATGACCAGTTCCATCTAGAAGGACAAGGGCACCAGATATATTTAGGAACACCACACCCTGCAAAATCCCCTCGAAGCCACTCACCATCCTGACTCGGAAATATATCACTGTTACTTTGCCGTCACCGGGTCAAAATCCTGAGTCTTACCTTCTAAAAGCATTGTGGGTCAAGCTACTGCAATTGGGCTGTAGCAGTTCAAGAAGGCAGTTCGTCACCACCATCTTGAGGGCATAAGGGATGGGCAATAAGTGCAGGCACAGCCAGTGACACCCTTATTCCGTGAATGGCTCTAAGACCGCTCATGCAGTACTGCATGTTGTTACATATACAAACATGTGAATATGGAACTCAGCCCTTCTCAGCTGCGCCAACATTCAATAAGATTATGGCCTGATCTGATTTTGACTTCAAATCCACATTCCTGCATACCCCCAAGAACCTTTCATCCTCTTTAGCACCCCTTACCTAAGGAAGGACATTGTTGCTGGAGAAGGGGGGGCAACAAGGGCCCACCAGGCATGTTTACGGGAAGGCAAGAGTGCCCAATGACGAGAGGATGCACATTTAAAATAAATGGAAAGTGAACCATAGAGTCCACACCACTTAATTGATCCTTTGCCTTAACTCACAGTTTGCTGATATGCATTACCTATAAATTCCATGCCTTTTGTTTTTGGGCAGGTGTGCAAATATTCACCTGGGATTTCTTTATATATATATAAACATATATGCAACTAGATCTTTCTGAAGTAAATATTAAGACGCTTGTTTGAATGGATGTGCTTCCATCCTTCATACATAACCTGCCGATAAGCAAACAAACTTAACTGTAATCCCATCTAGTGACTGTATGGTTAGCCATACCATGTCTTGTGTCACAGGGACTAAAACCCTCAGCAGTGTGATATTAGCAAGGAGCAGCATCTTCTGTCTTTCAGAGGTAGAATGGCAGTTCAAATGTGATCTTTATTTTTAAGAAATGTTATTAGAATCTTGGCCCGTCGAATCTCACTTCAAATTTCTGAAAGCTGATGGCATTTGTGCTGCAGGTGCAGCATTATTTGTAAACCAGAGCTGCCATTTGCCTCTGATGAAATTAGAAATTCCAGTATTTGTTTTCAAAGCTGTCAAGGAATGGAATAATATTCCACTGCACAGAACTTCCATTGGAGAAACCAAACTCAGACTGGGTGAGTGCTTTGCAGAACACCTCAGTCCGTGCGCAAGCATGACCCCTGACCTCCCCATAGCCGGTCATTTTAACACAGCATCCTGCTCGCACACCCACGTGTCTGTCCTTGGCATGCTGCAGTGTTCCAGCGAATCACAGCGCAAACTGGAGGAACGACGTCTCATCTTCAGACCAGGCACTTTACAGCCTTCTGGACTTAATATTGAGCTCAACTCCTTCAGATTGTGAACCAACTCCCATTCCTTCCTGTTTTTTTAGCTTTACTTGTTATATACTCTGTTACCATGTTGTCTCTCCCCCCACCCCCCCCAACTCCAGTGAATATGTCTGTCCTTTCCAGTCTGGCAGTTAGACACACCATTGTTCTGCCATTCTCACATTACGATCACTGAATCGGCACTATCAAATCTTTTCTTCACCAGCACTCTACACCCCACACTTCTCAACTATAGCATAAATGCTGCCCCATCCACTCCTCACTTCAGCTCTGATGAAGGGTCATCTAGACTCGAAACGTTAGCTTGCTTTCTCTCCATGGATGCGATCTGACCTGCTGTGATCTTCAGCATTTGTTGTTTTCAGTATAAATTCCAGCATTTGCAGTAATTTGCTCCTAACTTCTATTCAGAGATCAACCTTCAGATAGATTCCCCCAGGGGGTCTGGTGGTCAGGTTTGTGCAATCTTTTCCCTTGAGTAATGATAAAAGAAGGACGCAAGTTGAAACCTTTCATCTTGCTTTCATCAGGACAGAATAGCAAGAATACCAAATCTCAAACAGTAGTGTATGATGCATTTTATAACAACTTAAACAGATGATAATTTTGCTTACCTTTCAACAGTTAAGAAACAAAAGTATGCAATGACATTGATACCATGATGTTGAGTGTATCACAATCGGTCTTCTTGCTGAGTTAGTTTTGCCTATTAATCTTCCTTTCTGACTTCAGGTACGAAATTGAATTACTTTATCATTATCAGGAAGCAATCCTACAGGTACTCCTTGATGGCAGCTTCCAACCCTATGACTATTACCACCTTCTCCACCACTTCTCTATCTAGGCCTCTCAGTATTCTGTAAGTTTCAATCACATTCCTCCCTCATCCTTCTAAACTCCATCAAGTACAGGCCTGGAGTCTGCAACCACTCCTCATATGACAAGCCCTTCATCCCAGGTATCATTCCTGCAATCCTCCTCTGGATTCCCTTGAAAGCCAACACGTCCTTCCTTAGATACTGGGTCCAAAGCTACTCACAATATTCCAAATGCAATCTGACCAAAGCTTATACAGCTTTAGAAGTACATCTCTGCTCTGGTATTGCAAACTTCTCAAAATGAATGCTAAACATTGCATTTTCCTGCCTAACTGCCAAATAATTCTGCATGAATGTTGACATCAATAGAATCCTAAGCCTGAGCTCCTAAGCTCCCTGGTGGTTCAGATTTCTGAAGCCTTTCCCCATCTAGAAAAGAGAATGTGCCTCTATTCTTCCAACCAAAGTGCATAACCTCACACTTTGCCACATTGTATTCCATCTGCCATTTCTTTGCCCGCTTTCCTAGCCTGTCCAAGTCCTTCTGCAGCCTCCCTGCTTCCTCAACATTACCTGTCCCTCAACCTGTCTTTGTGTGATCTCCAAACTTAGCAACAATGGCTTCAGTTCCTTCATTGAAATTGTTTATGTATAATGAACAAAAAGACCTCGGGGTGAAGGTGCATTGTTCCTTGAAAGTGGAGTCTCAGATAGACAGGGTGGTGAAGAAGGTGTTTGGCATACTTGTCTTCATTGGTCAGTTCATTGAGTATAGCAATTGGGACATCATCTTGCGGCTGTACAGGACATTGATGAGGCCACTTTGAGGATACTGTGTTTAATTTTGGTCTCCCCATAATGGGAAGGATGTTGTTAAACTTGAAACGATTCAGAAAAGATTTACAAGGATTTTGCCAGGGTTGGAGGGTTTGAGCTATAGGGAGAGGCTGAATAGGCTGGGGCTATTTTCCCTGGAGTGTCAGAGGCTGAGGGGTGACCTTATAGAGGTTTATAAAATCATGAGGGTCATAGATAGAGTGAATAGCTGAGGTCTTTTTTCCCAGGGTAGGGGAGTCCAAAAACAAGAGGATATAGGTTTAACATGAGAGGGGAACGATTTAAAAGGGACCTGAGGGGAAAGTTTTTCACACAGAGGGTGACCCGTATACGAAACGAGCCACTAAATGAGGTGGTGGAGGCTGGTACAATTATAACAATTAAAAGTCATCTGGATGGGTATATGAATAGGAAGGGTTTAGAGGGATTTGGGCCAAATGCTGACAGATGGGACTAATCAGTTTAGGATATCTGGTTGGCATGGGCGAGTTGGGCCACAGGGTTTATTTCCATGCTGTATAACTCTATGACTTTATACTGTGAATAGTTGTGGTCCCAACACTGACTCCTCTAGAACTCTACTGGTCACTGGCTGCCATTCTGAAAAAGACCCCTTTGTCCCCACTCTCTGCCCTCTGTAGTCGGCCAATCCTCTATCCATGCAAATAACCTGCCATAACACCATGGACTCGTCTTATTTAGCAGCCTCCTGTGTGGCACCTTGTCAAATGCCTTCTGGTAATCCAAACAGATCACATCCACTGGCTCTCCTTTTGCTAAATTGCCCACTACCTCCTCAAAGAATTCTAACAGATTTGTCAGGCATGACTTCCCCTTGACAAATCTGTGCTGACTCAGGCCTATTTTACTATGCACTTCCACGTACTCCGCAATCTCATCCTTCAGAATGAACTCCAAAATCTTACCAATGACCATGTTCGAGCTAAATACAAGATGCTCCAACAAAAAATAATCTTGTACACATTCCACAAATTCCTTTTCTTGGAATCTGCTACCAACCTAATTTTCCCAATTCACCTGGATATTAAAACTCCCCATGATTATTGTAATAGTGCTTTCTTACATACCTTCTCTATCTCCTGATTTATTTTCTGCCTCACATCCTGCTAGGAGGCCTGCACTAAACTCCCATCTGGCTCTTTTTGCCCTTTGCAGTTCCTCAACTCTACAAATATAAGTTGTATGCCTTCCAACCCCTCTGTCACTTCATGCTATCAATTTAATTTCATTTCTTCCTCACAAGGCAACCCTGCCTCCTTCGCCCATCCGCCTGTCCTTTCGGTAGTCACGTATCACTGGGTCAAAATCTTGTAAATTCCTCCCTAAAAGCCCTGTGGGTTACAGGAGTGCAGCAGTTCAAGATGGCTGCTCACCACCATCATCTTAGGGGCTATTACGGATGAACAATAACCCACACTCTGAGAAGGACTAAGAATAGTCCTTAATTTCAAGCTTCTTGCTGCTGCTTATTCAACTTTCCACCTGATGAGAAGTCCAGAATGAACTGAAATTTCCTTCGGGTCATCATGGATGGTTGAATCCCAACACGGTTATCTTTTTGGTTCCAGAGCCAAGTCTTCAAACACATGCTCAGTTCATAACAACCAGGCCATCTTGTGTCATTCCCACTGAGTACTGCCAGCAATCGCTCTGGCTCAACCCTTTGTTGCAGCAATCTATATCCCCCATTCTCATCAGTTGAACATTGATTTTTAATGTTGTCCTCATGAGATTTCCCAGTAACACTTTTCCCAAACTTCTGCTAATTCTGAAATCTGTTGAATGAGTTCTCTTCCACACAAATCCAAAGAGATTCTATAAATACAATACGGGCAGGAGAGTAACGAGGGATAGAATAGGGCCCTTAAAGATCAATGGTGCTGTCTATGTGTGGAACCACAGGAGATGAGTGAGAGGCTAAATAAGTATTTTACATTAGTGTTTACTGTGAAGAAGGACTTGGAAGCTAGGGAACTTGAGGAAATAAATACTGATGTCTTGAATAGAGCGCATATTTCAGAAGAGGAGGTACTGGAGGACTTAAGATGCATAAAGGTAGATAAATTTCTAGGACCTGAACAAGTGTTTCCCAGAACTTCGTGGAAAGCTAGGGAAGAAATTGCTTGGCCCCTTGAGAGATATTTGTGCCATTGGTAGCCATAGGTGAGGTGCTGGAAAACTGCAGGTTGGCTAGTGTGGTGCCATTATTTAAAAAAAGCTGTATGGAAAAATCAGGGAACTACAGACAAGTGAGCATTACGTCCATGGTGGATAAGTTGTTGGAATGGATTCTGAGAGACAGGATTTTGTTATGAAGTTGTGTAGCGTAATCACGAATTGGAAGGCAGGGAAGCTCGAATTTGTTGTAAAAAATGATAAGGGAGAAAAGTGTGTGGTTCCTATAAGAAATAACTCACTCAGAGATAGGAAGAACTGCAGATGCTGGAGTCAGAGATAGCACAGTGTGGAGCTGGAGGAAAACAGCAGGCCAGGCAGCATTAGAGGAGCAGGAAAGTTAACGTTTCGGGTCAAGACCCTTCTTCAAAGTGCTTTCCTAAGCTTAGAGATTTATACAGGGGAAAAAAAAAGTGTCTGCATGTAGCTGAAGATGTACAGCCAGTTTTAAAATGGAAACATGTATCAATTGGCTGTGTGATTGGAAAACTTAGGCGTGTTTTGATGTTTTGGCAACAAGCCAATTAATTTAAACCAAGCACTTAGCAATTGAAAGTCAGTTGAATTTAAATCTGATGAGTTTGAAACCTTGGACCAATGTTATTATCAGAAAGTTGATATGTCATCCAAGGTATAAAAGGAAAGGGTTTTTAAAAGTCGGGGTGAGAGCGAACCGCTATCTGAGAAATAAGCACCTAGCTCTCACAAGAAATCACTAAGCTCTCTGAGAAAGCACCATTTTATCCAAAAAAGGTACCGCGGCACTTCTAGCTAAGAGTCTTCACAGAGAAAACATCCCTGAAAGCAGGATCAGTGGAAGAAAGGCGTTTATGACTGGAGAGACAGTGGAAAAGGAAGATCATTCTGGCAGACACATTCTGTGTATACTTTGAGAGACAAAGTTTGAATTTCTTTTTCGTACGACTTGTGTTATATAAGTGGGACTTGTGTTTATTGGAATAGTGTACCAGTAGAATTTTGTTCAGTTGGGGAATAGTTAGGGGGAGTTCTTTGGTTTGTTAGTAATTCTGTCAATTTTTTCACTGTTAGAATTAAATAAATAAATTGTGACTTGTTACTTATAAAGTGAATATCAGGGATTTTCTTTCATTTAACCTTGCCTTTTCTGTAAAAATTTACATACATTTGGAAAGGCAAAGACTAATTAGGGATAGTCAGCATGGCCTTGTACATGGGAAATTGTGTCTTACTAACTTGATTGATTGAGTTTTTCTGAAGAGCTGACAAATAAGATTGATGAAGGCTGAATGGTAGACATTGTCTATATGGACTTCAGCAAAGTGTTCTATGAGATTCCGCATGGTAGACTGGTTATTAAGGTTAGATCATATGGGATCCAGGGGAATTAGCCAATTGGATACAAAATTGGCTTGAAGGATGGGAGACAGAGTGTGATTGTGGAGTATTGTTTTTCGGACTGGAGGCCTGTGACCAGCGGTGTGCCACATGATCAATACTGGGTCCACTATTTTTGTCATTTATATAAATGATTTGGACGTGAATATAGAAAGTATTGTTAGTAAGTTTGCAGATGACTCCAAAATAGATGGTGCAGTGAACAGTGAAGAAAATGATCTCAGAGTACAGTGGGACCTTGATCAGATGGGCTAATGGGCTGGGGAGTGGCAGATGGAGTTTAATTCAGATAAATGTGAGGTGTTGCATTTTTGTAAGGTAAACCAGGGCAGGACTTATACAGTTAATGGTAGGGCCCTGGGGTGTGTTGCTGAACAAAAAGACCTTGGGGTGTAGGTGCATAGTTCCTTGAAAGTGAAGTGGCAGGTGGACAGGGCGGTGAATTTGGCATGCTTGTCTTTATTGGTCATATCGTTGGGTGTAGGAGTTGGGATGTCGCTTTGCAGCTGTACTGGACACTGGTGCGGCTACTTTTAGAATACTGCATTTCATTCTGGTCGCCATTCTATAGGAAGGATATTGCTAAACTTGAAAGGGCGCAGACAAGATTTACAAGGATATTGCCAGGGCTGGAGGGTTTGAGCTATAGGGAGACCCTGAATAGGCTGGTGCTTTTTTCTTCGGAGCGTCAGAGGCTGAGGGGTCACCTTATAGTGACTTATAAAATCATGAGGGGCATGGATAGGCTGAAGAGCCAAGGTCTTTTCCCCAGAGTAGGGGAGTCCAAAATTAGGTTTAGGTGAGAGGGGAAAGATTTAAAACGGACCTGAAGGGCAACTCTTTCGTGGTGGTGCGTGTATTGAGCTGCCAGAGGAAGTGGTGGAGGCTGGTACAATTACAACATTTAAAAAGCACCTGGATGGATATATGAATAGGAAGGGTTTAGAGGGATACGGGCCAAATGCTGGCAAATGGGACTAGATCACATTGAGATGTCTGGTCAGCGCGGATGAGTTGGACCAAAGAGCCTGTTTCCATTCTGTATGCCTCTATGACTCTGAATCCTACATTGTTATCATATATTCCTTGTCCCTGCAAACTTCACTAGTCCTTATTACATTAACAAATTGACTTCTAGGTCCTCATGTACTTCAAAGCATCCTTTTACAACCCTGCCTGGTCCTACTTTGAGAATTATTTGCAGCAGCTGTCCCAATTCAAATTTCCCAGCCACTGAATTATTTCTTGATCTCTCTGTCTTTCACTCTTCAAAGTAATTATGCCCTAACTTTTGAGGCCCTCTCCTTTCAACATCTCAACCTTGCAAATATGATTTTCCTGGGACAGAAACAATCATATATTCAGCTAGAGACATTTAGAATTAGAACTTCACAAGCTGTGAAACACGGATCCTTCATTTTGCCTCCTAGCAGACTCCCTATGTCTTTGGTGGCCTCAAGTGAGAACATACACCCAAGTTATTTTCAATACGCTACACAAATACCTTTTCCTGACCCTTAATATCATTCTAAGAAATCACATCTACAGTTGTTCCTTTAGTCTCAAAGACAAACAGAATCTCTCATGATATTAAGTTTAGGGAATAGAGCGTAAATTCTGAAGGTGCAATTTACTACCACAGGGACTCATTGAAGCCAATAGCATTGATGATTTCAAATGGAAACTAAATAAGAAGAAAGAAATAGATGGATATAGTAATAGGTTTAGAAGAAGAGTGGATTGATGAAGCTTTTGTAGGACATTAAATACTGGTATGGACTAGATGGTCCAAATAGTTGTTTGTATTGTAATATTTAATAAGACATGAGAAGTAATAGCTGCTTTGCAATGAGCATTGGCCTTCTGCAATTATGAGAATTGTATACAATGCTGGGCACTGAAGCACAGAACTCAGCTCCTTGCTTTTGGAGTGAGTGCAAAGAAAAACATTTCATGCTGCTTTACAACTGGGTTTCCTGTGACAGTAGCCATAGCAGATCCAGTATGTTTATAGAGTGAGTGCATACAGCAAAGCAAGGCCCGAGTTGTGGGAATTCATGGCATAAATATTTCATTGAAACAAGATACAAAAGTAGCTATATCTAGCGTGGGACTGGAAACCAGTGTTATGAAGAAAGACCACAGGCACTAGGGTTATTTATATTGGAAAAAAAGGCAGTTTATAAGAAAAATCTTGTTAGTCTATTTAACATTTTTAAAGGCAATGGATAGTTGAACCTCAGAAGAAGCTTTACACCTTAACACAACTTGTGAAAGATAGGTTCTAATTTGTATGGAAAAATATTTTCAGCAGAGACCAAAGGATAGGTAGAGTTGACCAGCCCGCAGACCTTAGCAGGTAGAAGATGCTTTGAAGTTTAACTTATTTACAATAAAGCTCCTGAGACTAAGAGGAGTTCAGCAGAAAATGAAGTCTGTGAGTATTTGGCCTGACCCCTTGATAGAACTGGTCTTTTATTATCTCGTACAGCTCTAAGGATGTAATGTAGTGACAAGCATGAGAGTTTGTTTATGTACTGATGTAGAGGAAGTTCATTAGGTTGATACCAGAATTGAGAAGGTTGGCTTATGAGAAGAGATTGAGTAAACTGGGACTATACACTCATTGGAATTTCAAAAAATGAGGGGGAATTTTATAGAAACAGATGAAATTATGAAGGGAATAGATAAGATAGAAGGAGTAAGGTTGTTTCCACTGGTGGGTGACATATAGAACTAGGGGACATAGCCTCAAAATAAGGGGGAGCAGATTTAGGACTGAGCTGAGGAGGAATTTCTTCACCCAAAAGGGTTGTTTTTCTGTGGAATTCCCTGCCCAGCGAAGCAGTTGAGGCTGCCTCATTGAATGTTTTTTTTAAGGCAAAGATAGATAGATTTTTGAACAATAAAGGAATTAAGGGTTCTGGTAAGCAGGTGGATAAGTGGAATTGAGTCCTTGAAAAGATCAGCCTTGATCTTATTGAGTGGTGGTGCAGGCTCGATGGGCCAGATGGCCTACTCCTGCTCCTGTTTCTTATGGCCTTATGTAGCGTGAGTAAACTTGCTGTCCAGGAGCTTGCTGGATTGTCTTTGAGCGTGGGAGGAGGAGATTCACAAGAATTCTTCAGAAAATGGCCACAATGTATCATTTCAGCCAATGCATGGAATCAGACTTGCTCGCAACTGGAGATGGTTGCCATGCTTTTGTATGTTCAGAAGAAGGTTACACTTAAGAGTAACTGTGCTGAAGCAGTGGACCTAACAACAATCTCTTGTTAGTTATTTCAAACCAATCTGTTCAGTTTGGCACACCTCTGGAGCTTGAAGGCGGGGCTTGAACCCAAACTTTTCTGGCTCGGACATTGGGATCCTACAGTGTCACACGAAACTCTACTCTGGTATACTGTTCAAATTTAGGTTTAAATGGAAAAGCCTCAACAACTTGCAATAAATGACACCAATTAAACCCTTGAATTGTTAAGTTCAGGTGATTCAAATTCAACACAGATAAGTCATCAGGCAAAACTAAAACTTTAAACAATGAATAAAATCAAACTTTATTGAGCATAATAAAGTGACACGGTGACCCAGTGGTTAGCACTGCTGCCTTACAGTACCAAGGACCCGTGTTAATTCTAGCTTTGGGTGACTGTCTGTGTGGAGTTTGCATATTCTCCCCATGTCTGTGTGGGTCTCCTCTGGGTACTCCAGTTTCCTCCCATAGTCTAAAGATGTGCAGGTTAGAGTGGATTGGCCATGCTAAATTGCCCATAATGTCCAGGGATGTGCAGGCTAGGTAGACTAGCCACGGGAAATGTGTGGATTTGATGGGCCAAATGGTCTGTTTCCACCTTGTAGGGATTCTATGATAATCCAACAAAATAATTCATTGAAATAACAATCAAGGACTATTTAAGCAACTTCTAACAAACACACAAGTTATAGTTATCAAAAATTCAAGACAAGACTTCAAACTGTCTTCCAAAATCTTATTAGCAGACATGAAACCTCTTCCTTCCTTGTGACAGAAAACGATTAAATCAATATTCTCAAACATTTTCCTCAGGTAGATTAATCTAAATCATGTTCTGAGGTAGGACAACACTTTGACAGACACAGGACGCATGGAAAGCTCAAATCCAATGCACCCAAAGCACGCTTTTTACACCCCTTTTGGGAATAAATGCCTTTAATTGAAAGTTGTTGAAATCTGATTTGCTAATAAACTGATAATAGTCAATTTGATTGGATCGGTTCACATACGTACAGTGGAGTGAGTGCCTTAGAGCATTCACTTCATTTTAAGCATGAACAAGCTTTGCTTCAGAACAAAAACAGAACATGCTGGGCAAACTCAGCAGGTCTGGCAGAATCTATAGAGAGAGAAGAAAAGTTAATATTTCGAGTCCAGCAATGCTGTTCCTATAGCTTGCGCTTCTAGAGAAGGCACTTGTGGTGCAGTGCTAGTGCCTCTGTCTCTGAGCCAGAGGACCCAGGTTTAAATCCTGTCCAGTCCAGATATGTATCAAACATCTCTGAAGAATTTGACTAAAAATATCATGCGTCTCAAAGACAGTACTACTGGCAAGATGTTGGAGGAGCTCTCTCACAGTCTGTTTGAACCATTAAAATAGAAATAGAAACCATAAAAATAGAAAAGAATAAAAATAGAGACTTAATTAGTAGACATTATTTAAAATACAGCCTTTATTTACTACTGATTATTAAGTACTTATCTTTCATTCACAATAGAATTGAACCACTTTTTCTACTTAATCATCGTAAGTTGGCTGATGGCTACTTTATCATTGTGGTGTTTTACTGTTATTGAGTCACACAGCATGGAAACAGACCCTTCGGTCCAACCAGTGCATGCCGACCATGTTCCCAAACTAAACCAGTCCTACTTGCCTGCACTTGGCCCATATCCCTCTAAACCTTTCCAATTCATGAATTTATTTAAATGTCTTTTAAATGCTGTAACCATACCTGCACCCATCACTGTCTCTGGCAGTTCATCCCACACACCAACCACTGTTTGTGTAAAACATTACCCCTCATGTCCTTTTTAAATCTTTCTCCTCTCACCTTAAAATATGCTCACTAGTTCTGAACTCCCCCACACTGGGGAAATGACGCTTGTCATTCACGTTATAGCGTGTCATCATAAAATGACTTCTTTGCAAAACTAGTTACTCATAAAAAAAATGGCACCTTGTTGACCTGGCAGTGTATGTATGTTTGTGAAAAACAAATCTAAAAGTTGGTAGGTTTAAGTAAACTAAATCTTAAAAGTAAAGAGTCTGCTTGCATAATTCAATCAGGGCTCGAGAGTAATTGTCTCCTTAAATTTGAAAGAAAGACACCAATGAAATGCAAAACTGGGCTCTTCAGGTACAGTGATAGTGTCCCTACCTCTGAGCCAGTAGACCTCCATTCAAATCGCACCTGCACCAGAGGTGTGTAATAACATCTCTGAACAGATTGATTGGAAAAAATAGAAATGTAGTTTCTTTTCCTTATCGTTTAGCTGAGCTTAAGATTTTTTTTTTATTTGTTCACAAGTTGTGGACATTGCTAGTTAGGTCAACATTTATTGCCCATCCCTAATTGCTCTTGAGAGGTTTTTGGTGAGCTGCCTCTTTTTAAATTGCAGTCTAAGTGATGCCCGTGCTTATCAGAAGCTGGTTCCAGGATTTTAAGCCATTAGCAACAGTGAAGCAATGCAGAATGAATGATGGAATACACCAAGTTGTGCAATCAATGGTGTGCAATACATTCTAACTCATAATTTTGCACATTGTCAGTAAATATTAGATCAGCAAACTAGGCAAAATCAGAAACGTATTTTTTTAAACTCACTCTTCAATTTACTTTCAATAACATTCCTAATATGTCTCACCAAATTCAATGAATCATTGTCTCTCATTACCTGGGGGCAGTGAAAGCAATGAGATATTCATCTAGCACAACAATTTGACTTAAACTGGCTTGTTTAGGAATTTGGTGTCAATGTGCTGCAAGACCTTTGAAAGAGAAATGTTTTGATGTAGAGTCATTTAGACTCAAAACATTAGCTTGCTCTCTATCTCCTGATTCGCTGTGATCTCCAGGATTTGGTGTTTTCAGTACAGATTCAAGCATCTGCAGTAATTTGTTCCCATTCAAGTCGATTTATTTTCCATCACTTATATTAAGGTGTGCAGGTTAGCTGATTTTTCAGCTTATTACTTGAATCAAATGTATTGTGAATTATATAATAAAAATGTAGGTTTTGAGGAGATAATGTCAAGAGTGATGCACATACAAAACAGTCTATTCAGAAGAAAAAAAACAAATCTACACAATTATTGTAATAACTTCAAGTTATGTCTATTGATTTTGACAGTTCAAGAATTCCTCAGCTAAAAAGATTAAGGAAAACGCAGACAGGCTGTATTAATCTTTCATTGGCATCTGAGTAGAACATTAGGTGCGAGCACTCAAATTATAAGACGTGTAAATCCAATTTTGTAAACATTTCATATGTGGGGTTTGAAATTAGGTCTCTTGGTTATCTACCTGTTAACAACCACTATCCTACAATACTTTGAAAATTTTAATTTCAAAATATACTTTATTCATTAAAAATATATTTATGTATATGCAAAGGCATAAACACAGTTTGGTTCTGTGCAGCAGCAAATCAAGGAAACAAACGAACATTGGAGTCTGACTCTATCCAAACAAACCAAAGGCATTTCTTACCAGCCTATATTTATACGCATTTGAGGGACCAGGAGGGTCTGATAACTCAATGGACCTCTATTTAACTTCAGCAGGTGGACCTCAGATGGTGGTCTTTCCCCACTGTGCCTTGGTAGCAGCTGCCCAAAGCTTTAGTGCATCCCTCAGCACATTGTCCTGGGCTTTGGAATGTGCCAGTCTACAACATTCGATCAGGGTCAAATCCATGTTCTGGAAGAACAAGTTTCGGGCAGACAACAGACTGTCTTTCACCGAGTTGATGGTCCTCCAGGCACAGTTGATGCTTGTTGTGGTGAGTGTCCCAGGGAAGAGATCGGAGAGCACAGAGTCCCACGTCATGGAGCTGTGTGGGAAGAACCTCGACAAAAGCCACTGCACCTCTCTCCAGACTTCCTTTGCAAAGACACATCCCATAAGGAGATGTGTGACAGTCTTAACACCCCCGCAGCTACTTTGAGGGTGGCGTGCGATGGAGCAGACAGGCCGGACTTACAGAAAGGATCTCACAGGTAGTGCCCTTCTCACCAATAGCCAAGCGATGTCTTGGTGCTTGTTGGAAGGTTCTGACGATGAGGCATTCTTCCAAATGACTTTGAAAGTCTGCTCAGGGAACCACAAAACAGGATCCACCTTTTACTTTTCCTGTAGGGTATCAAGGATGCTACGTGCTAGCCACTTCCGGATGGACTTGTGGACAAAAGTATTTTTCTTTGCAAATTTCTCCATGAAGGACATTCTAGGAAGGATGGCTCAACTACTTGGAGCATTCCACAGCAACAAGGCCATTCTCATGCTTTGCAACACCGGGGACAGGTAGAACACCTGCCACATTTCAAATAGACTACCTACTTATCAAATGGGGGGCAGGGGTACTGATGCAGCTCAGTGTTACTGGTTGGGTGATGTCTCCTGTTCACTCTCAATAAGATCAAAATTTGACACCAATGGCATGCTTGGGATACAAGCCTTGCATGGTGGAAGAACAGTGATGTTGTGGTAATACCATTGAGCTTGCAATCCAGAGATCCAGGATAAAGCCGTGATGACAAAGGTTTAAATCTCACCACTTGCAGCTGGGGGGACTTGCGTTCAATGATAAATCTGGAATGGAAAAACAGCCTTGGTCATAGAGTCATAAAGCTGTACAGCACACAAACAGACCCTTCAGTCCAGCTTGTCCATGCTGACCAGATATCTTAAATTAATCTAGTCCCATTTGGCCCATATCCTCTAAACCCGTCCTATTCATATACCCATCCAGATGCCTTTTTAAATGTTGTAATTATCAGCCTCTACCACTTCCTCTGGCAATTCATTCTAAACACACCACCCTCTGCATTGAAACATTGCCCCTCAGGTCCCTTTTAAGTCTTTCCCCCTCATCTGGTTTTGGACTCCCCCACCCCACTGGAAAGACCTTGGCTATTCACCCTATCCATGCATCTCATGATTTTATAAACTTCAATAAGGTCATCCCTCAGCTTCTGACATTTCAGGGAAAATAGCCCCAGTCTATTCAGCCTCTCCCCAATGCTCCTACCCTTCAATCCTGGCAACTTGCTTGGAAATCTGTGGTGAACCAAGCTCACATCTATTATGAACTTCTGCTCCACCCGTTCCATATGCTTTATCCCCAAATCAAGAGAAATTGTCACTTGGTTTTAAGTGCTTTGCCATATAGGAGTCAACATTGAGGTAGCAACGTATCTGTTGCCATTCCATTTGGTATCCAGGTAAACCACCTGAAATGTGTCTGTTTTCCTATGGCTGCCAGTAGCAGAATGACATCTATTTCAAGGTACAGCTTTGGAGATAGTTTGATTGCAATTGGAATCAGTATTAATACAGGGTCTGCTGCATTTCTGTGAATTTCCATCTATGTAGTCTGAGGCACTGCAAATAACTTTTGGATCAGGTAAGAATGCGCAAGCTTCAGAATTATTGGAAGAATATTACTAAATATGGTTGTCTGCTAAATATGGTTTACAATCAATCTAGTCAGAAATGTTATTACACACCTTTGATGCAGGTGGGACTCATACATCGGTCTCCTGGCTCTGAGATAGGAACACTACCATCGCACACAAGAGCCCCATTTTGCATTTCACTGATGTGGCCGATCAGACTCTCTCCAAAGTGGCAATGGGTGGAAAAGGGTTAATAACAGCCTGCTGCATGTGTTGTGGGTTTGTTTCGAGCTCTCGCCTTTTTTTTAGTCGCTGCATAGTCAATCTATTTATGTTACCTCTCTATTGAATCAAAAGGAAGATTTACATCAGTCACAATGTGCCAATTAAGATTGTTCCAAACTTTAATAGAATATGAACTGATTTTGCTATAGTCGTTGCTTATTTGACTTCTAATTTGATTTTGTACTCGTCATGGCCGTGCAGCCCATTATTTACTCAAAAATGATTTGCCTTCGCCGTTTCAAAGAGGCGGTCCTGATACCACAATTGTGTCCAGGATCTCAGGATTATTGCAGCACCATTTACTAGCACTGATTACAAGCAAATTCATGTACAATGTTAAAGCTGGTTATAATGTTTGCTCCTGACTTTAAGTCACATGTCTGCAATAGTCTAGTAATGCAACAATATGATGATATCATAGAAACATAGAAAAGAGGTGCAGGAGTAGGCCAATTGGCCTTTTGAGCCTGCACCACTATTCAATATGATCATGGCTGATCATGCAATTTCAGATTCCCACTCCCGCTTTCTCTCCATACCCCATATCAAGCACATCATCAATGCTCTAGGTGGTGTGCAACCAACGGAGGCACCTACGGCAGCTTATAATTATATTGTGACTGGCTCCCTGTAACACTGATGAGCATCCAGCATATATTTCTAGTAGACATGGGACAGCACTAATCACAGTCTTTGCACTGCACTTTTCAGAGCAGATTTTATCAGTGAATGTAACACCAATTGCACTGAAGAAATATGATATGATATAAACTGTGATCACTTTAATATCATGTCTGTCTCAGCCAAGAGGTTGTTGCTGGTGATATTAATGGGTGATCACTTACCCATCTCGTCTGGCTCTCTATTGTCCACTAGTGGGAATGTTAAGTCTTTTAACATAAGTAGGCAAAAGTTTGTTTAAAATAATGGAGGGAATGGCATAGAAATCTGTTGTATCAAATTGTGAAGTCCTGTCCGCTGATATCAGCAACAGGGATTTCTAACGGACCCTCATGCACTCCATGTAACAAGTGCTTTTGCAAGTTTCAATGCTAAAATTGAACATTAATGCATGAGCCTAGGACAAATTTCATTGAAACTATGATCGGAAACAGTATTGTGAACTCTACATATTTAGAAAAATAATTTGTATGAAATGCATTGAATAACAAGAGCTCTTAGTTTTTGCTCTTCTAACACTTGAATCTATTTGTTTAGCAATGTTATACCTCGACTCAGGGGCCAAACTAATGCTGCCAGTTTATACAAGCAATCACCCCTCTAGATTGGCTACCCTCACTGTAATATAAAGTCAAACCTTTGTTGAAGAACTGAAAATAAAACAGAGCAGAATTCTGTGACAAAGACTTCTAACATGGCACAACTATTGACATCTATCTTTCAAACCATCATGCAAGGTACTTCTTTCAACTGGGTTTACATGGCACTCAAAAGCAAACTAATTAAAATGGTCAATTCTATGCATTTAGCATCTGAGCCTTCCAGTGCAGGAGGTGATTAAATGCCCAGTCTTGAACACAAGTGACTGACATTTTAAGTGCTGTGTAGATGGAGAGTGATAGTGTTTGTTGTGGCCACTGGTCACCATCGTCAGTATGTAAAGATAGTTGCAACAGCTGTACACCCATTTACTTCTGGCAATTGAAAGCCACAGAATGTGGCTGACATGAATCAGCCTTAACCACAGAAACCACACAGGAATCTGTCTAACAATTGTCTTTAACTGGGTAAGAAAATCAAAATGAGGCATTTTACATTTGAAAGAGCTCTACAGACCTGAATAGAGAAAGCATGCAAACAAGTAGTAAAGAGGCACACTACAGTTAGATGATAAAATAATCTATTAGCAGAATGAAACACAAACAAAGGCAATGTTAACTTGCTAAAAAGCTTCCATTTCCAGTAACTATAACTGCTCTTCCAATTTCGATAATCATTTTGTTGAGGGAAGTAGATCAGTTTTAATTGCTTTCTTTGTCACCTTTTCTGTTTTGTCCTGCATTCCTCAAGTATGGACAATGAACTCTCAACCCAGGGCTCATCCAGTAACAGATGTTACCACCTTTCAGTGTTTTTAATCTACGACTCCTTTGGATTCAAGTGAGAAGAAAATAATAGAGGTTAATGGTTCCCATGTTTGCCAATCTTAATTAAAAAAGACAACTTGCAAAGATAGGTGGAATATTGGAAGAAAGTGCTGATGATTCCATGCTGGTCCTTGCTCTGAGCATTTCCTTGAGTCTAACTGGGAATTTGAAAGTTTCTTAAAAGTGTCACAAGTGAGTTTGTATAGTAATGCACAACTATGACTCATGTTGAAAAATGAATCTTTGCTCCAATTAGGTGTGCAGCATCAACACTCTATGTGTAGTATCATTCCATGGTATCACCACAGCAGCAGAGAGATGAATAAACCTGAGGATAATCGGACAGTTTACCACGGTGGAACAGAATAGGAAAGAGAGGCTAGTTCATGAGCACATAAAGTAGGAACATGTGTTTTTTACATATGCAAGTGTGCATTTCTGTGTGTGTCCCATTTTTATGAGTGTGTACCTGTGTATATGTGTATATCAGTCTGTTTGTGTTTGTTTGTGTGAGCGTATTTCTGACCATATGTAATTCTGTTTGTTTGTGTGTGTATTTCTGTCTGTGGGGTCGGTTAGCTCTGTTGGGTATATGGCTAATCCATAATGCAAACTGATGCCAACTGCATGTGTTCAATTCCTGCACTGGCTAAGGTTTGCACGAAGGACTCTCTTTCTCAATCTGTCACCTTGCCTGAGGTGTGGTGAGCCTCAGGTTAAACCACCACCAGTTCTGTCTCTCTAATGGGAGAGCAGTCCCATGGTCTGCTAAGACTATAGTGATTTTACCGTGTAAATCTTTGTGTCTGGGCCATACAGTACAAGAGGAAGGAAGTGATTTTGAAGTTGGGTAAGAAGCTTGTTAGACTCCATGTAGAGTATGGTGTTCAGATCTGCACCCCACAATGGAGAAAGGATGTAAATGTATTGGAAAGAGTGCAGAAGCAGATTTGCAGGAATAGTTCCTGTATGGAAACTTCAGTATGGAGGATAGATTGAAGAAGTTGGGACAGTTCTCCTTGGAGAGAAAGCTAAGAAGAGATATCATGGAGGTTTTCAAAATCATGTGGGGGCTGGCTAGAGTGGATGTTCCCACTTGTAAAAGGATGAAAACCAGAGGGCATAGATTTAAAGTGACACAGAGGAAGCAAATGTGAGGTGAGAAAAGGCATTTTCACGCAATAAGTGTTTAGGGTCTGGAATGCATTGCATGTAAATGTGGAGGAGACAGATTTAACTGAGGCATTCAGGCACATATTGGATAGTTACTTGGATAGAAATAATGTGCAAGGGTGTTGAGGAGAAAGCAAGAGAATGGGAGTTGGCATTATGCTCATTTGAAGAGCTGCTACAGACACAGGGGCTACACGGCCTGGTTCTGTGCAATGATACTGTCTGTGTGTATGTATTTCTGTCTGTATCTCTTTTGGTTTTGTGTGTATGTTTCTGTGTTTGTTTATGGTTGCTTCTGTGTGTCTTTATGTAGGTGTGCAGCTGTGTGTGTGTGTGTGTGTGTTTTGTGTGTGCATATGTGTATGTGTTTGTGTGTGTCTTTGTGTGTGCATGTGTCTGATTTTCTCTGTGCGTGTGTGTGTGTGTGTTTTGTATGTGTGGGTTTCTGTGTATACGCAGTGTGTTTCAGGTCTGCTGAGTTTTCCTTGTTCCATGAGACTTTAGGAACACCTAACTTTCGATGTGAACAGAGTACTTGAGAGAAAATTCACAGTAAACCTCACAGGTTAACAAGAATTTTCCAACTTGAACATACATGGGACTGTTGCAGAATAGTCATTGTGGCTGTAATCAGACATGGGGTGGCACAGTGGCTCAGTGGTTAGCACTGCTGCCTCACAGCGCCAGGGACCTGGGTTCAATTCCACCCTTAGGTGACTATCTGTGTGGAGTTTGCACATTCTCCCCATGTCTGCATGGGTTTCCTCTGAGTGCTCTGGTTTCCTCCCACAGTCCAAAGATGTGCAGACTAGGGGGATTGGCCATGCTAAATTGCCTGTAGTGCTCAGGGATGTGTAGATTAGGTTGGTTATAGGGGGATAGCTCTGGGGTGGGTGCTCTGAGGGTCAGTGTGGACTTGTTGGGCTAAAGGGCCCATTTCCACACTGTAGGGATTCTATGAATGAGTCCAGTAACTCCTCCAGAAATTGACTTTGTTAGACATTCAGAGCCAGTTTCCACTGCATAATCCACCTCTGGGCCAGAAGCTTTTTCATCTCAAGGCATGATATCCAAATACACTGGGCATTGTATCTGTACTTAGGAGCAATGGCACTCTCTGAGGTAGGGTGAACACTGGTGTGGTGGAAGTCTGTTTACAAATTTCACTGCAAAATACTTTGAGGTCTCTCTCCATAGTTCTAACCGGACTCCAATGGAACTCACTAGTATATAAAAAAGGTTGAAACCCCTGAAGAAATGGAGCCTTCAAAAAAATAATTGACTGTTTATTTTTCTGTCGATGGCTGTATCTCCCAGCGGTAATCACAATGATTCCACACACAGTGCAGATATCTGAACTCCCACCTTCACACTCCCGCTCTATTTGAGAAGGTTCAGAAGCCCACAGCAAATATTCCAGTCCACAAATCAAATGCAGCTTTGCTTATCTTCCTTTTGGATATGAAGTATTGAGTTATTTTTGCGAAACAGACAATTAGATAATATCTTAAACATAGAAATAAAGAACTGCAGATGCTGAAAAACTGAAACAAAAACAGAAATTGCTGGAGAAACTGGCAATACCTATGGAGAAAGAAAAACAGTTAATGTTTTGAATCCAGCAGAATTACAATTAAACTTAGATTTTATTGTCACATGTACTCAAGTAAAGGGATACAGGAGTACAGTGAAAGGCTTACAATGTCGCCATTTATGCTGCCATCTAAGGTACCTCCATACAAAATCTTAGGTAAAAAAGTAGAAAAAGAAATAAGTTAGAAGTTCAACATTAGTACGACTGGAGAGCAGAGCAGAACTCCTTCAAAGCTAGAACAGTTGTGGATACAGGGAGTTCTGCTATAACACAGTAGTTGCATTCCTGTGCAATATCGCATTATAGAAAATCGCGCAATTGACATAATGGGGCCTATGGGAAAAATGGGGTTAGGGGCACAAAGGACACATAACAATTATATTTTCCAAAATTCTTCCTCACCCGCGTAGCTCCATTCTTACAGTTGCAGTTATAATGACAGTTTCTCAGATAGGTGATGCTGCCAAGAGGCGATACATTTTCAAATCTGACTTTGTATTTGCAATGAAGTGACTGCTGATTTTAAATAGAGTTCTGCCACTGGAAATCCCAGCAATGGTCAGTACTGCCTCTGGCAAGTGCATGATAGTGCGAGCATGATCCAGAAGAGATAAGCGGTGCAAAATTGTGTGAGATAGAGCTCACAGCTAGCAGCCCTCCGTGAAACTCCCCCCAAATTGACATATCAGCAAATGTAATAAAGTTCCCTCCTCCATTTAAAGGCTGATCTGACCTGACCCTCTCACTCTCTGTTGGATGAACTCGGCGGAGGCTGCTCGAGCACTCACCCTACCTAATGTACCCCCTCCCTACCACAACTCATACTCAGGTGGCAGGCGCATGTCATATCGGGTCCTCACGATGCCATTTTCTCTTTGTAGTGACTGGCTTCGTTGCACAACTGGAAGTTAGTTTCACTGAAATCCCTGAGCATCAGTACTGAGCTCTTGCTCCCCCGTATCCCCAGTGGATCGGAATACTGTGCTGTGGTATAGCGGTGTTGAGGATTAAATCATCAAACATCCCAATGTAGGCCATATCACGAAAGTTAAATGACTGGGGTAGCAGGGAGGTGCAGAATGTTCCCCGATATTTCCTTGAGAATATAAACAACCAACTCGGAAAAAAGAACGATGCCAATTGCAGACGCTTCTTGCTACGGGATGTTTGAGGAGAAACGTTTGCAAAGGAAACTCCGGGCCATCGGAACTTTTTCCAGATAAGTCAGTCTTTCTCCTCACGGATCCATCCCTTCTTCCACAAATTCATCTGCCGCTTTTGGAAAAAGTGGATCAGAATTACTGTGTCCCTCTGGAATGTGGCCACTTCTTCCTTGGAAGTAACTTGGACAAAGTCCATTCATTGTTACCTTCCCAGTGAATGGACAATGAGATGTTTTGTACATGAGAGCATTGGTCTCACTACAGAAGCAACTATCTGATTACAATAGTGGTGCTGGTTTGGGGGTTGGGGCTAGTTGATGAGGTTTTCCCGATGTCTTGCAATCCAAAGATTGATGTACCTTCGGACTGTAACCCCTTTGCATTGTCCCCTTGGCCACTGCTTTGTTTGCAATTGTTGGCCCCCAAAAGACACATCTGTTTTTTTTGGAAGACATCATGACACTTGTGACTGAATGGTTTTGTGAATTTTGGGCAAAGGTATGTGCATCCAGGAGTCAAACATTTGTCTCCCGCAACAGACAGATTGGAGAGAAAACGAGCTCATCTTCATTTCTCCCACTTCTTTTTTTGTCTGTGTTTTGCTGCCAGAATTTGTACTGGTGATTAACCAACTCGAAATAATCTTGAAACAAGTTAAGATCGTCAGGCAAAGGATTTATGTTTGACGTTTATGACATACAATCCATATTCGATGGAATTGCATTATAGCGAACACAAGTTTGCGTTTTAGAAATAGCGCTCCCCTATTCGTCAGTTACGTTATAACCAATTTGCATTGCCAGAACATGCGTTATAGCAGAACCCCCATATATTACAATCTATCTGGCACACAGCACCAATCTCAACTTCATTTCAAAGAGATACAGCAGTCACATAATGCAAGAAATAACATTAAGCAACATAACGGCAATTTGAACTTCAGGAAGGACTTAGTACAGGAATTAGAAGGAAAAAGATCACAGGAACAAATACCACACTGGACACAATGATGCATGTGGGTCTAGACAGGAAGGACGGCATGGGTAGAATGTTTACATATAGTGAGTGACCAGGTCACTATAATTGGATACTGGGAATTTAGGAATGAACAAATAGGCTGGAAATTTCATAGCATTATGGGATTATAGAATGTTTACAGCAAGGAAGAAGGCTATTTGGCCTCTCATATTGGTATGGCTCTCCATTAGGCCAATTCTGCAGGTCCCACTCCTCTGCCTTTCCAAATCCAACATCTTCAGATAATTATTGGATTCCCTTTCGAATGCTACAATTAAATTTGCCTCCACTGAACTCAGTGATTGCTTCGAATCTTTCGGGAACAAGGAATATTTTTCGACAGCACAGAGCACAGTCATAGAGTCACAGAGGTTTACAGCATGGAAACAGGGCCTTCAGTCTGACTTGCTGCCCATTTTCACAAGTAAATGAATCCCATTTGCCTGTGTTTGATCCATACCTATCCCATCCATATACCAGTCTAAATGTTTGTTAAAAGACAAAATTATACTCGGCTCCACCATTACTTCTGTCAGACACCCACCACCTTCTTTGTGAAAAAAAATTGCCCCCGGACACCCCTCTCACCTTAAACCTATGCCTTCTAGTTTTAGACTTCCCGACCCTGGGGAAAAGCTGTTGGCTATCTACTTTATCTATGCCTCTAATGATTTTATAGACCTCTATAAGGTCACCCTTCAGTCTCCTATGCTCCAGGGAAATAAAAAATATGTCCCAGTGTATCCAACCCCTCCTTATAACTCAAACCTTCTGGTTCCGGTAGCATCCCAGTAAATTGTTTTTTCTGCACTCTTTTTAGTTTAATAAAATCCTTTCTATAGTAGGACAAATGGAACTGCACATAGTACTCCAAATGTGGCCTCAACAATGTCTTGAGTGGAGGCCATGATAAAAATAGATGGTATTTAACAAGTGGAAGAAATGAATTAAATGGGTTAAGTGGCGTTGTTTTGTTCCACGCTGCACTGTAATCTTCCCAACTGCTCTCGATATATTTTAGTACTGTCTGTGGTGCAAGGTTTGAAACAAAGTCAAAATGTTAATTCATGTATCATTAATTCAGGAAGACTTCAAGAACAGAACTGTTCTTTCTGCTGTCCAAGCAGCTTGAATGTGGGATTGAAACTAACATTTTACATAATGCAGTTGAGAATAGGTATTTTTACAGTGTGTACTTAACTGAAGCTTTGATAAATGCAGTGTATACTGGTGTCTTCATATTAAAAGTACGCTTACTGTAATATAGCCACATCGTCGTTTAGTGTACCCTTGAGATTTCATTTTTAATTAGGTATCAGATCACACTATTTCAACATGATACTACGTCCAGTTTGGCACAAACAACAGCTGAGGTAGTTACTCGATAGCATGAACATCATATTTAATTAAATTCGTGGAAACGATTGGAACAATTGGTATGATCTAGGATACAGGTCGTTTTATTGAGAGCTTCAATTAATTTGCTGACATTGGCCAGATAAATAATTTCGAGTACTTCTAACAAAATGCTATCGAGAATCAGAGTGATGAATTGAACCAAGACAGCAGGAGTGTCAGGTGATTGTGTAGCAACAGATCCACGGTAAACCACTTTAAGTCGCCAACAATTAGATCATTTGATGAATCAGTTTGTGGCACAGGGTAATTTAGTTGTAATTAAAGACAAAACAAGAAATCGAGTGAATTTAATTACTGATAAAATACATTTATCCCTTTATATGTTCATAATTGTTCCTTTATCTCTGGCACTTGGGATCTCTTTTTCTACTATGCCAGAGTTTTCTTAATATCAGATTTTAAGATGATATGAATGCAATAATGGGGCTGCAAGGGTAGAAATGGGCACTGCATTACTTTAAAGGCGCTATCTGAATACAAGTTATTTTTGTAACACTGGAAGAACTTTGGACTTCACACTAGATAGTACATTCCATTCAATTTGGTAGAATTGATTATCAAGTGAAGGTATGGTATTGGCTGAGGACTCTTGCGATGTTGTGGTAACGTCCCTATCTTTGAACCAGGACACATAGGTTTAATTTCCACTTGCTCCTGAGGTGTGTCATAGCACATGTTTTAGGAAAGATGCTGCGAAACTTGAAAGGGTTTAGAAAAGATTTACAAGGATGTGAGATAACAAGGTGTAGAGCTGGATGAACACAGCAGGCCAAGCAGCATCAGAGGAGCAGGAAGGCTGACGTTTTGGGCCGAGACTTTTGAGGGTTTGAGCTACAGCAAGAGACTGAATAGACTGGGGCTTTTTTCCCTGGAGCATTGGAGGTTTATAAAATCATGAGGGGCATGGATAGGGTGAATAGTCAAGGTCTTTTTCCCAGAGTAGGGGAGTCCAAAACTAGAGGGAATAGGTTTAAGGTGAGAGGGGAAAGATCTAAAAGATACCTGAGGGACAACATTTTCATGCAGATGGTGGTGTGCATATGCAATCAGCTGCCAGAGGAAGTGGTGGAGGCTGGTACAATTACAACGTTTAAAAGGCATCTGGATGGGTATATGAATAGGAAGCGTTTAGAGGGATATGGGCCAAATGCTGGCAAATGAGACTAGATTATTTTAAGATAACTGGTCAGTATGGACGAGTTGGACTGAAGGGTTTGTTTCTGTGCTGTACAACTGTGTGACTCTATGACTCAGCTACGTAAATTAAAACCATTTATAAATTGCTACTTCCTCCCCCTTGAATTGGGAATTTTTCTCATTTTGTTGAACCAGTTCAGGTTATTTTTTAAGGGGAGGGGTTGCACTCCTGTGGGAGTTTCCCCAGGTCACCATTATAATTTCCCTGCAAAGGGTGCATTAAATGGACCTTTACAACATTTTTCCAGGGTTTCCTCTTCTGTTAATAGAAAATCAGGAGAACCCATCACTCCCTCCCACACAACTCTCCAGCAGTTCATAGAATCCCTACAGTGAGGAAGCAGGCCATTTGGCCCATCAAATCCACACCGACCCCACCGAAGTGCATTCCACCCAAACCCACGCCCCCCCCCCCCCCTCCCCGTAACCCTGTATCTCCAGTAGCTAACCCGCCTAACCTGCACATCCTTGGACACTATGGGGCAACTTAGCATGGCCAATCCACCCTAACCTACACATCTTTGGACAGTGGGAGGAAACCAGAGCATCTGGAAGAAACCCACGCAGACACCGGGAGAACATGCAAACACCACGCAGACAGTCTCCCGAGGCTGGAATCAAACCTGCGTGCTTGGCACCGGGAGGCAGCGGTGCTAACCACTGGGCCACTGTGCCACCCCATGATATCTAGGAAAGCATTTTATTCCTAATTTCCATCAGTTAAAGTTGCTAACTACCCTCAACAACATCGGACAGTTTGTAAAGATGCGAGGAGGCATCTTTATTTCCTCCTTTCTACTCTCTTTGTTATGCACAAATAGGGTTTGCTCAGTCTATTGACAAAACAGGGGAGAACCTTCACTGAGATTACAAAGAAGGCACAAAAGAGCTAATTTTCCTGGATTGTTGGTACTTTATTGCAGCAGTTTTCTTTCTTGGAAGAACAGAAAACCCCTTCAAAGATTCACCACCATCCATGTCTCCTCTCCCCAACAACCAATCATTAACTACTGATGCAGGTCTGGCAGCATCTGTGAAGGGAAAAAACAGAATTAACGTTTCAGGTCCGGTGACCCTTCCTCAGAGGAACCCGAAACGTTATCATATACCATCTAAATTATCATGGCCTCCACTCAAGACATTGATGAGGCCATATTTGGAGTACTGCGTGCAGTTCCAATTGTCCTACTGCCTGGTCTGCTGTGTTCTTCCAGCCTCCTGTTTGTCTGCCTGGATTCCAGTATCTGCAGTTTCTTTTTTGCCTCTAATTCTGTATCATTCCCTTTCTTTGCCCATCACATTGGTATGACACCAGTCCTTGGCTGAATATTATTCCTCTGACAATCCTTTCAAACTCTATCACCATGACAAAACCATTTGTAGTGCAAGGTAGCTTCCCCTTCCTGGCCTGGAAGGAGTGTGTGTGTTTAACACCATATGCCCTGTCTCATTTCAAATAACCTTTCAATGTTGTTGATTGGTGTAGTTGACTTCAATAGTTACGAACTTGTACTGATGCCCATAGCCGCAGAATGGATTGACAAAGTGAGTACTAAGCAAAACAACGAAGAAGAACAGAGAGACCTTTATCTGTATTTCCATCTTGGCTTGCTAAGTCATTACAGAGGGTAGTTAAGAGTCAACCTCATTTTGCTGTGGGTCAGGAGTCACACATAGGCCATGTTATGGATGAAAGCTTCCCTAATGCACTTCAGTCATCCAGGAATATTTTCGCAACAATCACTGATAGTCATCGCAATTTAATTCAAGATTTAGTCCTTGAATTCCAAATTCCAACAGTTGCTGGGGTGGGATTTGAACCAACGTCCCATGAACATTAGCCTGGGTGTCTAAATTACTGGTCCAGTTACATTAACACTACACTATTGAAATAATACTTGTGTGTCGTCTTAATGTAATACGAATGAGGTATATGGATTCCAAAGATTTCTGGTCGTTTTTTTATAAACAGTGAATGAATATAAAGTTATCTCCAGATACAGCCTGTGCCTCAAGTACGACAGGACAAAGAGCCTGAGGCCTGTAGTTTAGTGACAATTTCCAGTTGAAGAGCTCATAGCTGAGGCAGTTGAAAGAACAGCAACCAGTGGTCATAGAATCCCGTGTAAAGAGGCCATTTGGCCCATCAAGTCCCCTCTCAGCCTCCAAAGAGCATCCCACCCAGATTCAGACCCCCATCCTATCCCTGTAACCCCACATTCACTATGGCTAACCCACCTAGCCTGCACATCCCTGGACACCACAGACAATGTAGCACGGCCAATCCAGCTAACCTGCACATCTTTGGACTATGGGCGGAAACTGGAGTTCCCAGAGAAAGTCCACGCAGACACAAAGAGAATGCGCAAACTCCATTTGGAAAATCGCCCCCATGCTACCTGACAGAAGCATACTCTCATACACCTCCAGCAGGCTCTGGCCAATTACGTCCAACAGGGATGAATATGAGATAACAAGGTGTAGAGCTGGATGAACACAGCAGGCCAAGCAGCATTGTAGGAGCAGGAAGGCTGACGTTTCGGGCCTAGACCCTTCATCAGAAATGCTGACTCGGCTGGTACGCCGTCGCTTCCAGGAATTTTATTCTCAAAGGACTCGAGGGCCTTTGTCAACTCATTGATGGATAATGTCTGGTCCTGTCTCTCCTACGTGCTGTTGTCTAAGACATCCTTGATAGAGGACAGGAACAACTGGAAGGCCATGCTATCTGTGACCTTCGTGGGTGACACAAAAGGATTGGCTGATGCTATTTCAGTGAATTCCTATTTCAGCCTCTATCACATTAATTTTTCTGCTGGAAAGGTGACTAGAAAAGGCTTGGCTCAGTCTCGGTTGGTGTCTCACTTCCAGGTGTGATTCCCTGCAATGGGGGTGGGTCTGGAGCCATTGGGAACATCTGGATTGTGTAAATGGGGTGGACACGGGAATGTAGATAATTCAGATTGTGCCAGGTGTATTCCACTTCACGAGTACCAGGACCATGAGGGCAGGGAGGGAGTGAATAGGAGAGTCACCATATCCTCAATCCAATCACAATTACTCAGTTCAGACCCAGTCTGAGATCATCACCTCATCTGGAAATTCAATATTATTAGACAGAGCCATCATGTGGCTAAAAGAGGCAATGCACGGAAAATACACCAACGAAGATGGACTGGGCAAATTCATCCCAAAACAGCTGAGCAAAACACTGAGCTGCTGAATAACAAAGCTATATCACAGCTGCCGCTGAGGGGGTGCCACACTGTCTGAGCTGCTCAGTTTTCAGATGAGACATCTGGTACACACAAAAGATTTTGCAGCTTTTGAAGGAAAGCGGCAAGTAAAGATAACAACACGGTTTTTTTTTCAAGGTGCCCTTGCAAAAATGGATCAGAACAAACCCTCTCAAAATATATTCAGAAGATATTCTAGACCTTAACTTTTTCTTCTTTTAAGGTTAAGCATAAGGTGTTACATTCAAGATGCAATTCGATTGGTCAAACTACTTGACGTTAAGCAAAACATGCTTTATTGACACACTATAGTTGAAGTACGACAAAAGAAGGAAGGAATTAGAATAACTTAATTCCATTGGGAAACTTAACAGAAGAATGGATTATTTAACTATTAAACAGTGACTGTTACAATATAGTAACATCCCATAAACACACAAAACAATTGACAAAGGCAAATTCAGAAAAATAGTGTCTCACATTCAACTCCAGCAGCAGGAAGAGAACACCAGCTTTTAGCTACAACAAAGAGAGGGATAATAGCTTCCACATCCAGCTTCAAGACCCCAACAGCTGTTACTGAAAAACTAAAACGAAAAATCCTGGTTCTGTGGGAGCTTTATCCCACCCATTCAGGCTGCTTCTATTGTTCCTACATTTTAAAACAAGCCGAAGGCCTCGCAAGTTGTTTACTTTATGAGATAACAATAGACAGGTCATCACCTCTGTCTTAAAAGCTCTCTTCAAAAAATTACCCAGTTCAAAATATACTTCTTCAAGCCATAGTATCATCACAGAATGAAAACAGATGACCTGGTCAGTATCATATTGCTATTTCTGGGAGTTCACTCTACTTGCAAATTGGCTGCTGTGTTTCCAACGTTACATCACTGTCTACAGTTCAGAAGCACTGAGTATAAGGGAATTGGAATGCTCTGAAATCATGAGAGGAACTCTACTTTTTCTTTTAGTGAAACAGATTTCCGCCTTACTTCCAGCTACAAAGATTTCTGAAGAAGGGTCACTGGACTCAAAATGTTAACACTATTTTCTGTCCTCAGTGCGCTGCTGAGTTTCTCCAGCAATTTCTGATTTGGCTTTAGATTTCTGAGGCAGTGGGATCTGTGCCTACACCTGTCAAGACTCCAATATTCATTGAGGTGAGACTACCATTCTGAAATCCATTATCCACCCATTACCACCCCCTCCCTTCACCTGTAGCTTGTTCAAGAAAATTATTTGCAATGCATAACAGTGACATGGATGAGGAAAATGAACACACGATAGCCAAGTTTGCGGCTAGCACAAAAATAGGTGGAAAGGCAAATGATGAGGATAACACAGAGTCTGCAGAAGAATATAGTCAGGTTAGGTGAGTGCGCAATGGAATATAAGGTGGGAAAGTATAAAGTTACATACTTTGGCAGGAAGAATAGAAGAGCTGAATATCATTTGAATGGAGAAAGACTTCAGAGAACTATGGAACAGTGGGATTTGGGAGTCTTCATGTATGAAACACAAAATGCTCAAATCCAAATTCAGCAGGGAATAGGAAAGGCAAATGGATGTTGGCCTCAATTTTAAAGAGAATGGATTATAAAAGCATTTAGAGTGGGGTGGGAGGTGGTGAGGTTGGGGGGGTGTTTGCTAAAAATTTACTAAGCACTAGTTAGACCACAGCTAGAATACTTTGAACAGTTTTAATCCCTTACCTAAGAGATATATATATATGTAACAGTATTGGAAGCAGCCCAGAAAAGGTTCACTCGGCTGATACTAGATATGGAGAGATTATCTTATGAGGTGAGGTTGAGCAGGTTGGGCCTGTACTTGCTGCATTGAAGATGAATAAGCGGTGACCCATAGAAATGTACAAGATTCCTAACAAACTTGACAGGGTAAGTGTGGAGTGCTACTTCCCCTTTTGGGAGAATCTAAGACCAGACAGCACAAACTTAGAATAAGGGGTTGCACCATTGCAAAAGGGTTAAGGAGGAATTTCCTCTCTCAGAATATAGCGAATCTGTGAAATTCCTTACCACAGAGGGCTACAGAGATTGGTTCATAAGATTTATTCAAGGCAGAGTTAGAGTGATTTTTAAATCAGTAAGGGAATTGAAGGTTATGGGGAAAAGGCAGGAAATTTGAGGATTATCACAGCAGCCATGATCCCATTGAATGATGGAGAAGACTCAATGGGCTGAATGGCCTACTCCTGATCCTATGTCTTATAGTCTTATGATATTAAAATGATCTTAAACTCCTGGATTCACCATTGTGGAAATCAGGAAATTTGGGGGGCTCCTCCTCTCCCTGAAACCCGATGAGAGGCAGATTCTGAGCAAAAGGAATGTCAACTCTGAATAAGGTTTACAACAGTAGTAACTAGATATTAACATATCATACGGCCTCCTCCTTGCCACATTCCATCCTTGTGGAGCCCTCAAGCTATATGTACCCAACTGGCTCTCCCTAACTGAGAGAGTTAATTTTGTCCTTTGTAGATCATGGCTAGTTACTGAAGCATCACTCTATGATATTAAAATTTTCTCTGAATAATATTAAGAAGAAGTGTAAACCTATTTGAATTAAAGTAACCTTTACTAAAGTCAAGAAGGGGAGAAAATTGCAATTGTTTTATCTATTCAAATTATTAATCAATTGTACCACAGCTTGCATTAATAAAATAAGTGCCCTATTTCACTTCACAGCATTGGTGTGAAACAATATATGATAACGATGCATCACAAGAAACACTGGGACAGGCTGATTTCAATGAACAGCTTAAAAGAGGAAGAGAGGAGAGATGAGGTTTAAGAACCTTTTTCCAGAAATAAGGGCCCAGGCAATTGAAGACACAGTCACTAACAATGGTACATTTAAAATTGGAGATGTGCAAGAGGTAGATGTGCAAAAGAAGAGATGCTGTGGAGGATTGCAGAGTTAAAAAGAGCTTACAGTGAGAAGCATAATTTGAAAGCACGTATGAAAAAGTTAAAATTGAAGCATATTTTGAAAAGGAACTGAACAGACGTTCTCTATAGCTCATACAGGTGTGTGTTACCAGCAAGTTAAATACCTCTGGATTCAAACGTTATCAGCCAAGCACTCGAGGTGTGCTTCCACAGCTCATGATGGATGCCAGGCAGAATCAAAAAGTGGAATAAGAAGCTCTTGTGGTGTAGTGGTACTGCCCAAAACTCTGGCCAGGAGGCCTGGGTTCAATTCCACCTGCTCCAAAGGTGGATAATAACATCTCTGAACAGGCTGATCAGAAAATATTTCTAAAAGTGGAATGTCACTTGTTTAAACATGGTTATTCCACAGTGTTTCAGCAAATCTTCCTGTCAATAGTGTACCCTTTTACATTCATTTCTCAAGTTGTGGAATGAGCAACACTAGTATATTAGATATAAAAGTATTTATTATTGGAACATATCAGCGTATTCTTCCGATAACTCCTCCCATTTTGTCAGGAAGGTTGAACAAACTGAAAAGACGAAGTAATTTTCATCACACAATCACAGTAATTACTGTCCTCTTCCAGTATGATTGTGTTCACAAAACAAGGACCTTACCCTACATATTTTCTAATCAACCTGTTCAGCAATGACTTTACACACCTCTGGAGCAGGTAGGATTTGCATCTAGATCTCCTGGTTCATAGCAAGGGACACTACCACTGTATCACAAGAGTTCAAATTGCTTATCTTGGGTATGACGTTTCACTGGATACAGCTGTGAGAATTCTTCACTGACACTGGCCTTCTTAACATGGAAATCTTACCCTGTGGCTATATTCCTACTGAGTAGTTCTGTCCATTTGGAATGTTAACATCCAGATGCTCTTCCTCACACTGTACTTCCCTGTTCTGACACATCGGCTGAAATTGCCATCTTTAGGAAAGAAACAGACTGGGCAATAATCAACGAATATTATCCATTTAATGTTTTAATGAAGATCTGTAGTTCAGGTTGCAGTTGGAGTTGTTGGATGGTTCGTTGAGCATTGCATGAAAACCAGTTAGCTCGGTGAACGAACCAACAACTTCAAATATTATTCATCTGTATTTGTATTTATATTGTGGGTGCAATGCTGTAATATTTAATAGGAACAGCTCTGCATTAGTTAATAGGAACAGCTCTTCTTCGCCTTACCTCAATCTGTCATAAACTTGTCCACTGTTAGGTGTTACAAGGGCAGCACAGTGGCTCAGTGTTTAGCTCTGCTGCCTCACAGCGCCAGGGACCCAGGTTCAATTCCAGCCTCGGGCGACTGTCTGTATGGAGCTTGCACATTCTCCCTGTGACTGCGTGGGTTGGCCATGCTAAATTTCCCACAGTGCCCAGGGATATTCAGATTAGATGGGTTAGACATGGGAAATACAGGGGTAGGGGACTGGGTCTGGGTGGGATGCTCTTTGGAGGGGCGGTGTGGACTTGTTGGGCCGAATGGCGTGTATCCACACTGTAGGGATTCTATGAGGTTACAGCATCCTTGATACTTCACACAGACTCCAGGGTGCCAATTCGTGGATGCAGTCTCTAAGCTGGACCTGGCAAGGTGTTCACTCTTTCCATGGCTCTCTTCTGAAAGACGAGGTGTTCAAAACTAGTGCTGCCTCTTCTGTCCCCTGCCTCCGTTGGGTGCTGGGTGCTTAACCTCTCCCAAAGAAGAGAGAGAAAATGAGGATTAGTCTTCCAGTACAGGAGCATGCCATGTGGGAGAGGTGAAAGAAACGAGGTGGGAATATGAGGCTGTTAAGTTGGGCAGAAACAATTTAGGTTGTGCAGAAGTGATAGGAGCAGAAAAAGGCTGACGTACATACCTCTTAGCGCCATTGTATTTATGTTACTGGATGAGGAATGCATTGACTTTTGAGTGATGATCTCAGAAATATGATCTCAAATCCCAACACTACTGCTGGCGACTCCCAGTTCATTTTTTTTAAAATAGGAGACCTGGAATAAAAAGCTAGTGTCCGTAAAGGTGACCATGAAATAACTAGATTCTTACAAAAGAAACCCTTTATTTCACTAATGTCCCGTGGGGAAAGAAAATCTGCCTTTCCTACCTGGGCTGGCCCACGTGACTCCAGACTCACAGCAATGTTACCGGCTTGCTCGGGACAGTTAAGAGTCAATCAATTGCGTCAAGGAAAGTGGCACACCATTACTGGCTGAAGGACAATTTGGCATGGGCAATAAATGCCAGTCTTGTAAAATTACACTCACGCCCCACAAATGAACAAGTGAATGGATGTGAAGTAGGAATCATAGCGACGTATACAAAGATTTCAAGCAGCTCTTGATTTGGAGTCTGAATTGACAATTCAAAGGAGGAAAGAAGGTGAAATTGCAGGTGAATAGACCAACAAATTGCAGAATCTTCACCCAACCAGAAGAGACTTGTATCTATACTGGCAGGAACATAGAACATCAATAGAATGTTGTAACCTGCTTCCCAAATAAAACACATCTGCACCAATGAGACCAAAGCTGAGCTAAGATTGAACAGCTTGACATGTCCTTACCCTCCTTAATATGGCTTGAGTCACAGGCTTAGAAAAAAAGTCTTTTATTTGGGTGATCACCACATGCAAGGGAGACCATGAAGCGTCACACATCAATCACTGGCTTAATTATTTGATTGAGAGAATGCAGTAAACATCACTGAGAGTATTTTGTGCACGTTTATTTACAGGCCATTAAAATGGAGACCCGTCCACATTCCTCTAAAAGGGTTTATCTTCGGCCTTGGTAGAGGTGACTATGCAGACTGTGGTGGCCCCTACTGTTCAAGCCAGGCACAGCAGCATTTTGACACCCATATCTGCTCTCCCCTTTCAAAAGTCCTCATATGAGTCTTGCGTTTGATCAGTAATACTGACAAAGTAGCTCAAACAGAATAACACAGTCAGGGCTCTCCTATACAACGATGTTGGAACCACCTGAACTCTCAATAAAAAAATGACTGATGTGAATTCTTTTCTCATTTGTCTTGTTTACCAACATTTAGAAGTGAAACCTCTGAAGCATTGAAAGCGATAACAAACATGAAGAAATAAATTCACACGACAAGCTCTGTCTTAGGTCAGTAGTTAATCTGCAATGATTACATTCTCCAACAAAAGTGAATGCAAAGTGCCACTTTCAGATATTGTTCCCAGATGTTTATGTTTCCTTTACTACAGTAACTTGAATGATATTGGGGAACATGCACCTTAATGGGAAGGTTGGGATTTTAATAAACCTCTTATTGAGTGGTTCAGTGTAGGATGCTACAATCTACAGACAGCATGCCAGACCAAGAAGAGACATTATTAATTGTCAAGAGGAGACATTATTAATTGCCACTTCAACACACCACCCTGTTCCCTGGCCAATATCTTTGTCTCAGGCTTGCTGTAATGTTCCAGTACAAGGTTCAGCACAAGCTGGAAGAACAACACCTCATTCTCCCTGCAGCCCTCTGGACTCAATATCGAGTTCAATAATTTTAGGGTCTGAACTCACCTGTGTCCCAGCCCCTACCCCACACACCAGGCCTTGTTATCACATAGTCTGCCAATAGGCACTACCTATTGTTTGTCAATAATAGTCTCCATTAGCAGCTATTCACCCTCCCAGCCAGACTATTATCCACTCCTTTGCCTGTCCATCTGTTCTTCTTCTCTCTTCGGGCTCTATCCCCATCTATCGTGTCCTCCTTACAGTACAACATTGACTGGAATCAATTGTTGAGTGAATGTGCATGCAAGTGTCACTACATACACTGAAGCTCGATCATTGAGGATGCAGTGACTTTTGCTTTTTTCGATTCAAGGCAGCGTTGGTTGAACAGAGATCTGGAGAAGCTTCAAAATGTTAGCTCTGGGCTGAATTTTCCCAAAATTTGGTTGCACCAATTTTGGGGAGTTTCATGGAGGGTTAAGCTACTCACCTCATCAAGTATGTGCCATGCCTACAGGGTACCACTCTTGGACTGAGCAGTGGTGGAATGCTCACAGGGGCTGAGACCCCATGGCAAAACCCCCAGCTGGGCAACATTCCAAACACTGCCAGCCTGCTCTGAACTAGCCACTGGGTCAGTGCAGGGTCCACGGTCCTGAGAAGCATGCAGCAAGTTTAAATGATCTTCTGTCCTCTGCAAGACATGCCCCTCATCTCTCCCGCCGATGCTAAATTATCAACTGGCTTATCCAACATCCAGTACTTGATGAGCAGAACGTTGCTCCAATTAAATAGTAGGAAAACTGAAACCATTGTTTTTGGTTCACTCGGCCATTGTACCCACCACCCACTCATGCTCACTACTGCTGCAGCATTTTTGCTCAATGGGTTTCATCCACCATTTCCCCCTGCCCCCAAACCACTAACCCTCCTTGCCCTTTGCTTCCTACCCACTCACTCGCAACATTTTGTCTCCTTTGCTGACTGTAGATAGAGACCAGTCCCCCAACTGACCATTGTGTCTCTTATCTGTTCATTGCTGGCAAACGTGCCAAGCTGCCTGGCCTTCTCTCTACACTAACAGGCAAGGCAGAGATGCAATGGGTGAGTGCTATGAAAACAAGTTCAGAGAGTGGCGATTTACCGGGTTCTGCGTGAGATGGGGGACTCTCCTTGCACCCAAAGTGGCCTGGCAGCAGCGTTATAATGTAAGGTGTGTCTGAGCTCCAAGGTACAGTCATAATGGTGTGGTGAGGCTGGTGCTTTGATACCAATATCTTTAATTTTAATGCATCCCCAAAGGTGCAACAGTTTTAGAATCAAAGCCTCTCAGCTTTTTTTTCGGCAGACAATGGACCTTGGTAATACTGAAGAATTGCTGGAATGCATTTCGGGACTTAACAGTGTAAGCAATTGGAAGTTATTGGAGAGATTCAATATTTAATCCAGGATAATTAAATGATGAGATTAGTTCATTCATTGACCTTGCTCACTCTGTCATTTGCAAAAACTATCTTCCTGATTAGTCTTGATGATCAGTATTTGCTGTTTAAACAAGAAGTATGAAAACAGCAGAAACATAGAATTATCAAGCTTTGGAACACTCTACTTGAAAGAATGGTAGCAGCAGATGTAATTTTTAGAAGAATATTGCAGGCAAAAAGCTGTGGAAAAATGGCAGGGACAGGTAGAAAGAGCAGGAGAGTGTAATGAATTGAAGACGCAACATATACACACAACGGGTTAAATAACCTTCTAAGAAAGCTTGCTGTTCGAAATTTCTATTTTTCTTCAAAAACACACAGATTGTAAACTTCTCCCCACTGCAATGTTTACAGCCTGTCTTTTCTGTTCCCTTCAATGTCCACCAGGCCCAGGGAATTTTTTTCCCCCCCATATTACCCACTGAAGATCACAAGATAGTGATAGCACAGAAGGCCCTTCAGCCTGCTGGCTCTCTGAGGGAGCAATTTACCTCATGGAGTATTGGCACCAGGTATGTCTGTGGCGTTGGTTTACATTGCTCACAGTCCACACTCAAGATGAAGCAAGTAATTATAGATCGGTTACCAGACTCTCACAATCCAACACACAAAATGTCAACCATTGACCGTCACAAGAGATTTGATCAAATGATTTCTCAGGCACAAAATGGCACCTAAGCTTGGTCACAGTTATTTGTGAATGGTATATCAGTCTGAGCCCTCTCCCCGTAACTCTGTACATTCTACCTTTTCAGATAACAATTCCCACATTAACTGCCTCCATTGAACCCAGTTCCACCCCAATACTAGACTAAACTAGAGTCCTGGACTAATCATGTGAACACACATCAACTGCTGTTTTGAGAGATTAGTAATGGCACACATCAATTTCAGCCTTCAAGATTGTCTTGATCCATTGCAATTTGCCTAACTTTATAATAGATCCACATCTCCCTGGCCCCACACTCATCCCTGGAACATCTGGATAACAAGGACACCTATGTCAGACTCCTATTTATTGACTTTAGCTCTGCCTTCAACACCATAATTCCAATCAAAGTCATATCCGAACTCTAAGACCTAGGACTCTGCTCACCTGTCTGCAACTGGATCCTTGACTTCCTGACCAGCAGACTGCAATCAGTAAGAATAGGTGACAACAACCCCTCCACGATAATCCTCAATTAGTGCTCCACAAGGCTGTGTACTCAGCCCCCTACTATACTCCTTATGCACTCACGACTGTGAGGCCAAATTCACGTCTACCTCCATTTAAAAATTTGCTGATGGCACCACCCACAGTGAATCAGGTCTCAACAATGATGAGACAAAGTACTAGAAAGAGGTAGCAAGCTTAGTGGAATGGTGTAAAGACAACACTCTCTCCCTCAATGTCTGCAAAACAAAGGAGTTAGTCATTGACTTCAGGAAGCAGAGTGGAGGACACGCTGAGGTAGAGGTGGTTGAGAGCTTCAAGTTCCTAGGAGTAAATATCACCAACAATCTGTCCTGGTCCATCCACATTGATGCTACAGTCAAGAAAGCACACTAACACCTCTCAGAAAGCTAAAGAAATTTGGCATGTCTAGTGACTTTTATCAAATTTTAAAGGTACACCATACAAAGCATCCTATCTGGATGCATAACAGTGTGGTACGGCAACTGCTCTGCCCAAGACTGCAAAAAATTACACAGAGTTGTGAACACAGTCCAGTCCATCACAAAAACTAACCTTGCTTTCATTGATTCCATCTACACTTCCCGCTGCTTTGGGAAGCAGCCAACATAATCAAAGATCCCTCCCACCCTGGTTATATTCTCTTCCGACCTCTTCCATCGGGCCGAAGATACAAATGTTTGAAAACAGAAAACATGTACCAACAGATTCAAGAACAGATCAAGCAGTTATCAAGCTTATGAACAGACGTCTCATATACTAGAGTTAATCTTTCTCTGCACCTTCTCTGTAGCTGTAGCAGTACATTCTGCATTCTGTTCTATTACCCTGACGTACTTATGTAAGGTATGACTTGTGTTGTTGGTATGCAAAGCAATACCTTGCACTGTATCTCGGTATATGTGACAATAATAAATCAAATAAAATCAAGATCAACTCTCAGGCCATGTATTCCAGATCCCAGTCAGGTGCTGTTTACAAAACGATTTTCCTCATATTGCCATTCCTGTTTTTTTTACAAGTAAACTCGATCCTTCTACTAGTGAGGACATTTGTTTTCCTTTCCAACTCTATTTACACCCTGATCATTTTGAATACATCCATCAAAAATGCTGCATTAGTCAGCACTCCATACCTAGCTTGCTCAAGACAGGCAAAGAATTCTACCACTGAGCCATCAAAGCACTTCCATTCAATCATCAATGCTCCACTGTGTCACCTTCTTTGCAATAGGTGTCTTACCAGGAAAGTGAGCAGCTTGTGGACATTCATACTGTTTGCAAATAATTCATGTTGTAACTATCTGATTACCTAAGGTAGACATATGGTTAATTAATGTAGAAATTAGCCTGTTTCTGTACCATTGACTTTTCTCTGTAACTCAATCATCCAGACACACACGGCTCACACAATGTGGTTTTCCAGACCATTGATTAGTGATCAATCTAGGCGCTGTCTTGTGCCAAAGAAATAGCTGTAAGTTGATCTAATTTTTACACCTCTTACAGTAGTCAATAGTTTAATTGTTCTGTGTTAGTTAATAAGAGTCTGGTAACTGATCTATGCTCACTGTGCTTGATTGCTTAAGCTTGGGCGTGGGCCCTGAGCTAAATAGCAGACACACCAGTGCACATTTAGAAACAAATTTAATCTCTACATTATTCTGAGGCAAATCAAGTGAGTAAAATATTTAAGACTTTGGATTTTAGAATTGCAGAATTTAAGCTGTTATTTTTGAGCAAAATATTTTTGTAGTTTAGAATGGCTAGCTGTTCTACATTTAGAACTACTTGGGTGATTGCTTAAAAGTAGAAATTATCACAAAAGCGCTTCTTATTTATAAACAAAGGCCAGCAGTTATCAAGGTCTGTCCTCCTCTCATCTTTCTGAACAGAGTGACCCAGATTTTTGTGGTAGGGATACGTATTGCAAGTCAGGGACTTTTTTTCCAACCTTAAGTCCTATCTCCATTCTGGTAGAGATTTTGATATTTTCCAAGATTGCGGCACCTCACTTGTAATGCTCCTGTAGTTGTCCTCTGCAATTGGATCCTAGACACTGCAATTGGTGAGAATAGGCAATGACACCTCCTTCACGATAATCCTCAACAGTAGTGTCCTGCAAGGCTGCATACTCAGCCCCTTACAATAATCCCTATACACTTATGACTGTGCAGACAAATTTCGCTCTAACTCTGTCTACAAATTTGTTGTCACAAGATAGATTTGGGGGCAACATTGCAGTGGAAGAATTCAGTTCTGTGAACCATAGATTATGTCAGTGAGAAAGCTTTGAAGTCTTTCTTTCTCATGGATATTGATACTGAAATAGCTCTCTATGTATTATGAACAAAGCAAGTGATTTGTATCCGTTTATACCATTTCCAGTATATGCCAGTTATGAGCTGATATATGCGAGTAGTTGTGTGACTTCATTGTTCAATGTCTTGGACCAGTCACTATAATTCTCTCTGTCTGACATTGAACCAGCCTTCTCTGTCCTGGGAGCTTGCCTTGTGTTCCATCTGGTCTACCCTCTTGCAGAACAAGTTACCCCACAGAGTCAAAACCTTTTTGCAAAGAGTTCTCACGATGGGGTGCTGGGATTTCACCAGAAGGGTGAGAAGTAATGTTGCAGTCTAACTTCAGTCAGCACAGCATGCAGCCCAGGAAAATGTGGCAGAGAAACAGAGCAGAGGCAGCTCCCTTTAGATCATTCGGCTCAATTTTGAACTCTCCAACGGGGCGGCCATCTACTGCTGCTCGAATCATCACTCTGTCTAGCTGCTTTTATCCGATTTCCAGGGAATACTGCATTGTCTCAACAGAGAAAATATGATGTCTCTGTCAATCACAGGCCTTTTGGTCTTCCAGAAGGTTGGTCAAACATGCTGAGTAAGTTTTCCAAGGTAAATATTATTGAAGCAGTAATGTTTTCCCCAGCAATTAATGCCACATAAATACTGAAAGACGAGTAGCTTCAAATGGATTCACCATGAGAAATGACTGCTGTGGGAAAGCAGCAGTTCAGTGTAGGCTTGAACCGTTTTTATTTTTGGCAAGAAATCTTATTCCAGCGTGACAGCAGTGCAATGTTTTTGCTGAGACGTTACAGCTTTCTGCACATATTGGCTGGCATTTTCTGAACAAAACTTCAAATGGAAAAATTGCATTGATATATATAAACCCTGATTAGGGGATAATTATCAGCCAGAATAATAGGAGGCAACTCACAGGTCTTTTTGGTATGGGACCCCTTGCATTCATCTGTAAACTCACACCTCCGACAGTGTAGCACTCCCTCGGTACAGTGCTGGTTTATCAGACTGAAATTTCTGCTCAAGTCTCTAGATTAGGATTAAATCCACACAGTGTTTTGATCAGACTGCAGCCAACTGAGACACAGTTGACACCTTCAGTTGAGTAACTCATTGACCGGCACGATATTCCAGCTTAATCATTTACACTTCCAAAATCTATTTTGTTTTAAATTCAAACTCAGCTTTCTTCCTCTTTTTATTAATTTGATTCATGCCTGTCTGTTGAAAAATCAGGTTAACATCCATAACGTTGGAACTCAGAGCCAGGACTCCCACCAACTGAGATGCGGTTGACTCCTTCAGTTGAGTTTGTGGTAAGCTTACCTTTGAGTGAAAATGGTGTGGGCTCAAGTCCCCTCGCAGGAGCTTCCACTCCAGTCTACTACTGAGGGAATGCTGCACTGCTGCAAGTCTTAGCTCTGGACAAGACCCATGAAATAGCTCCACAGAGGCCAGTATCCTGTCCTCAAGTCATCCTTTATTTATACAGGAGTCCTTGACTCTAGAAGTGCCTCATTCAGAGTCAGCTCTCAGACCGTTAGAACCTTTGACACTCCTCTTTTTTTTTATATGTCAGCCAGGGCTCCCTGATTGGGGCTGGTATCCTGGTCCAATCAAGGAACCTATATTCTGAGGTCCATCTGGCTGACCTTGTCACAATCACACAGCCCAGTCTGCCTTCTCCTGTGAATGGGAAAAACCTTATGGTTTTGAATTTGAATAAAAGCAGGGACATTCTTCCTGGTGACCTGGGCAATAGTTATCCCTTAATCATCAATATCATAATTGATTATCTAGTCAGTATCACATTGCTTTTTGTGGGAGCTTGCTGTGTGCAAATTGGCTGCCCCACTTTAGCCACGACAACAGGGACTGTACTTCTGAAGTGTGTTATTGGCTGTGAGGTGCTTTGGAACATCCTGCAGTTGTGAAAGACATTGTATAAATCCTAATCTTTTGTTTATTCCTGCTAAAATCATTCCATCTGAGGGAAGCATTTCAGCTGCCAATAATTTGTATTTTTGTGTATTCACACAACATAAGGCAGCCTGCTAATTGAATGTGTGCATGATTTCAATTGGACATTTGCCATTGCAATGAAAATGCAGAATGCAATTTACATTGTTCCTGGTACTGAGAAAGGCAAGTCACTGAAACAGAACAAAAATGTATACCGGTCCTGGATTAGATGAAACACATTTTTGATGTAACAAGCAAAGACAGGGGAAATAAAGATAAATGATTTGCACTGTTTGGCGATTCTAGAATTAGGGACATAGTCTAAAAATTAAGGCCAGGTCCTTCAGTCGAGATTTAGGAAACACTTCTACACACAAAGAGTGGAACTCTCTTCCAAACATGACAGTTAAGGCAGCTCAGTTGTTCGTTTTTAAATCTGAGGTAGATAAATTTTTGTGAAGCAAGATATTGAGGGATATGACCAAAATAGATATATGGAGTTAGGCAACAAATCAGCCATGATCTCTTTAAATAGTGGAATTGACCCAAGGGTCTGAATGGATTGCTCCTGTTCCTATGTTTCTACATTCCAATTTTCAATGATTTTGTCAAACTGCAAAGGGTTAACCTGAAATCGCAAGGGGGTTAATATCTTTAATTTACATAGACATTTTAAAAAAAAGACATGTTTAGAATTCCTTTACTATGCATCTTCAAACAGGCTACTGAGAAGCAAGCTTGGGTTAATCCAATATATGAAGCAATCTAAAAACAGGATTTTTGTAAACAGCATTGAATATCATTGGATTATATTTGCTTTGTTCTTGTAAGCTCTCACTTCATAGTAGGGCTATCAAGTGATTAAGAAACATTAATTAATGTCTCAATTAAAGTGTTTTATCTTAGTTAATCTTGGTTTTAATCACACATTTAATTGGTACACTTACACAGAAAATGTTAAAAGTAGTCTTTGTTTTTATTCTCTTGTGGGACATGGGCATTGCTGCCTGGGTCAACATTTATTGCTTGTCCCCAGTTGCCTTTGAGAAGGTGGTGATGAGCTGTGTTTTGAACCATTGCAGTTTATATGCTGTTAGGGAGGGAATTCCAGGATTTTGACCCAGCGACACTCAAGGAACAGCAATATATTTCCAAGTCAGGATTGTGAGTAACTCAAAGGGGAACTTGCAGATGTGGTCTTCCCATATGTCTGCTTCTGTTGTCCTTCTAGATAGAAGAGGTCGTGGGCTTGAAAGGTGCTGTCCAAGGATCTTTGATGAATTTCTTGTAGATTGTACAGACTGTTGCTCCTGAGTGTCAGTGCTGGCGTGAATGGATACTTGTCTACAGGTTTGACAGGTCTGTGGAGCGAGTTAAAGTTTCAGTTTGTGATAAAGGGTATTCTTTAAAAAAAAAACAATTTTCTTGTCCAGTTAGAGACATCAGAAGGCTTTTATTTTTGGAATAAATGTACCAGTGATAGTTCTTATGTTTCACTCCATGAGATGGGAAAATATAGCGCAATGAGGAAAAAAAAGCTTACAAATGGGTATGGATAGGTTTGGTGAATGCACCAAAATTTGGTGGATAGAGTTTAATGTGGACAAGTGGGAGGTTATACAGTGTGGTTAGAAGAATAACAAGGCAGTTTATTTTCTAAATGGAGAGAAATCTCAGCATGCTTTAGGGCAGTGGGATCTGGGTATACTCGTGTATGAATCTATGAAAGGTAGCGTGCAGATACAGCAAGTAATAAGGAAGGCTAATTGTATTTTGGCATTTATTGCTAAAGGAATGGGATATAAAGTTGAACAGTGTTGTTGCAATTGTATAAAGCATTAGTGAGATTGCACCTAGAATACCACAAATGCATACAGTTGTGGTGCCCTAACTTGAAGATAGATGTAATTGCATTGGAGACAGCCCAGAGAAGGTTCACTAGCTTAATTTCTGAGACGAAAGATGAGAAGAGATTGGACAGTTCAGACCTATGCTCACTGGAGTTTAGAAAGATGTGAGGCCATCTTGTTGAGCAATGTAAGTTACTCAAGGGGATTCACAAAATAAATGCAGAGCAGATGTTTCCCCTTGTGGGGCAATCTAAAACGAGAGGTCAAAGTTTTAGGATAAAGCATAGCAGATTTAAAACAGTTGAGGAGGAATGACTTCTCACAAAGGGGTGTGAATTTGGGAATTGACTACCCGAGAACACTGGGACACTAGTGCACTGAGTTAATTGAAGGAGGAGATACGCAGATTTTTAATCAGTAAAGGTTTAAGGAAAGTGGAGTTAACATTTTGTTTGACTGTTCTTTCTTCCAATTGTATTTAGCTTGACATTGGTCCACCATTGCCTCACTGATGTTTTTATCCATTTGGCAACCCAATTTGCTGCTTTCATTTTTTAGCCCTCTCTTTCCTTTTTGTTTTGAAGGGTGATTGTCCAGGCTGCTTTACCAGACTCTCTGCCTCATTCAAACCAACCTGGTAACTTTCTGCTTCACCCATCAGCCTGAAGTGAGCCCCATATGCCCCTCCCCATCCAAAATTCTACCAGCACTTCCTTCTATCTCTTCCCACTCCAATCCAATCCAAACCAGTCCAGCCCAACAGCGAAAGGCAAGGCAGATGTCCCCTCTCTGCTGGCCCCCTTTGCGTGTATCTCTCTCCTGCTCTGAAACCTCCCACCACTAGGGGTTAGAGATAGTAAGAACTGCCGATGCTAGAGAATCTGAGATAACAAGGTATAGAGCTGGATGAACACAGCAGGCCAAGCAGCATCAGAGGAGCAGGAAAGCTGACGTTTTGGGTCTGAACCCTTCTTCAGAAATGGGGGAGAGGAAGGGGATTCTGAAATAAATAGAGAGAGAGGGGGAGGCGGATGGAAGATAGGTAAAGGAGCAGATAGGTGGAGAGAAGACAGACAGGTCAAGGAGGTGGGGATGGTGCCAGTAAAGATGAGTGCAGATGGGGGTAGGTCAGTCAAGGGAAGATGGGCAGGTCAAGGAGGCGGGGATGAGGCTGGTAGGTAGGAGGTGGGGGTGGGGGTTGAGGTGGGAGGAGCGGATAGGTGGGAGGAGGGACGGACAGGTTAGGGAGGCGGGATGAGCTGGGCTGGTTTTGGGATGTGTTCGGGCGCAGGGAGATTTTGAAGCTTGTGAAGTCCACATTGATACCATTGGGCTGCAGGGTTCCCAAGTGGAATATGAGGTGCTGTTCCTGCAACCTTCGGGTGGCATCGTTGCGGCACTGCAGGAGGCCCAGGATGGACATGTCGTCCAAGGAGTTGGGGGAGGGAGTTGAAATGGTTTGCCATTGGGAGGTGCAGTCGTTTGTCACGAACCGAGTGTAGGTGTTCCACAAAGCGGGCCCCAAGCCTCTGCTTGGTTTCCCTGATGTAGAGGAGGCCACATCGGGAACAGCGGATACAGTATACCACATTAGCAGATGTGCAGGTGAACATCTGCTTGATGTGGAAAGTCTTCTTGGGTCCTGGGATGGGGGTGAGGGGGGAGGTGTAGGGGCAGGTGTAGCACTTCCTGCGGTTGCAGGGAAAAGTGCCGGGGGGTGGTGGGGCTGGTGTCCTTGTTTTTCAAGGACCGCAACTTCCCCTCCACAGCGGTTGAAAACACCCTCGACTGCATCTCTCGCGTTTCCCGCATCTCATCCCTTACATTCCCTCCCCACAATAACAACAAAAACAGAATCCCCCTCGTCCTCACGTACCACCCCACCAACCTCCGGATCCAACGCATCATCCTCTGCCACTTCCGCCATCTGCAATCTGAGCCCACCACCAAAGACATTTTTCCCTCCCCACCCTTTTCTGCTTTCCGGAGGGACCACTCTCTCTGTGACTCCCTTGTCCACTCCACACTCCCCTCCAGCCCCACCACCCCCTGGCACTTTTCCCTGCAACCGCAGGAAGTGCTACACCTGCCCCTACACCTCCCCCCTCACCCCCATCCCAGGCCCAAAGAAGACCTTTCACATCAAGCAGATGTTCACCTGCACATCTGCTAATGTGGTATACTGTATCCGCTGTTCCCGATGTGGCCTCCTCTGCATCAGGGAAACCAAGTGGAGGCTTGGGGACTGCTTTGTGGAACACCTATGCTCGGTTCGCACTAAACAACTGCACCTCTCAGTCGCGAACCATTTCAACTACCCCTCCCACTCCTTGGACGACATGTCCATCCTGGGCCTCCTGCAGTGCCACAATGATGCTACCCGAAGGTTGCAGGAACAGCACCTCATATTTCGCTTGGGAACCCTGCAGCCCAATGGTATCAATGTGGACTTCACAAGCTTCAAAATCTCCCTGCGCCCGACCACATCCCAAAAACAGCCCAGCTCGTCCCTGCCTCCCTGACCTGTCCGTCCTTCCTCCCACCTATCCCCTCCTCCCACCTCAACCCCCACCCCCACCTCCTACTTACCAGCCTCATCCCCGCCTCCTTGACCTGTCCGTCTTCCCTTGACTGACCTACCCCATCCTAACTCCCCACCTACACTCGCCTTTACTGGCTCCATCCCCGCCTCCTTGACTTGTCCGTCTCCTCTCCACCTATCTGCTCCTTTATCCATCTTCCATCCACTTCCCCCTCTCTCTCTATTTATTTCAGAATCCCCTTCCCCTCCCCCATTTCTGAACAAGGGTCCAGACCCGAAATGTCAGCTTTCCTGCTCCTCTGATGCTGCTTGGCCTGCTGTGTTCATCCAGCTCTACACCTTGGTACCACTATGAGTCAGATGCTGCGGAAGCAGCAGTGATAATCGAGGCAGTAGAGGACTTATTGCCAGGTTACCTGCAATAACCATGGAATCTTTATTTTCTGGGTGCGTTTCTGAGGGGGACTGGTCTTGGCAGAGGATGTTTCAGGAGGCCCACTTCCACTTGCACTAAGTGCCTCATACGACCTCCCCATCATGCTTTTATCTAAGAGGGTAGTCCCACAGGATTTAACAGGCAAGGTGATATCAGGCAAGACACATCGGGGCGATCATCCTACGATGGGAGAAGAGTCTCCTGTGCCACTCCCTAGCCTCTCAAAGCTGGCCAACCGCACCCCCGTACTTGGCCTCTTTCAAGTGTTTTCTCTTCTTTGGGACACTGGCTGTACCACCCACTTAAACCTGGGTTCTAAAAGACCTCCAGAACCACCAATCGAATAAACTGGCTCCAACAAAAACAGAAATTGCTGGAAAAGCTCAACAGGTCTGGCAGCGTCTGTGGAGAGACATCAGAGTTAATGTTTCAGGTCAAGTGACCCTTCCTCAGAATTGATGCTAGCCAGGAAAAAGTTGGTTTATGTGCAGAAGATAAGGTGGGGGGAAGGGGTAAGGAATAAATGATAGGTAGAGATAGAGCCCAAGGAGAGAGAAGAAGAGTTGGACAGACAAAGGAGTGGATAACACTCTGGCTAGGAGGGTTAATAGCTATTAATAAGGACTGTTAGTGGCTAACAATGGGTTGCTTGTAATAGTAGACTATGTGTGTTGGGGTTGGGGTAAGGACATGGGAGAGGTCAAGCCCTAAAGTTGTTGAACTTGATATTGAGTCCAGAAGGGTCCACACGTGGAAAATGAGGTGTTGTTCCTCAGGCTTGTGCTGAGCTTCACTGGAATACTGCAACAAGCCTGAGACAGAGATGTTGGCCAGGGAACAGGATGGTGCGTCGAAGTGGCAGGCAACTGGAAGCTGGAAACAATTGGCTTATTGGTCTCTTTGTTGGGATTTGTTTCCCAAATTTGGTGGTGGGGGGAGGGCAGACATTTGACCTTAAGCCAACCAATGTGTGAAATGTGAAATGGCTGTGGAGCAGCTTTCCTTTACTTTAAATTGAGCTGCAGGACGCAGAACATTAGATGCCTACAGTGCAGGAGGAGGCTATTCAGCCCATCGGGTCTATACCAACCCTCCAAAGAGCATCCCATTCTGACACAGCTCCCCAACATATCCCATAGCCCCACAAGAACCTGGGCTAATCTGTCTAATCTACACATCCCTGTACACCATGGGTAATTTAGCATGGCCAATCCACTTAAACACACATCCTTTGGACTGTTGGAGGAGACCAAAGTACCTGGAGGAAACCCACGCAGACACAGGGAGAATATGCAAACTCCAAACAGACAGTCGCCTGAGGCTGGAATTGAAACCAGGGTCCCTGGCGCTGTGAGGCAGCAGTGCTATCCACTGAACCATCCTGCTACCAAATGTTGATGTGGTCCCTTTTCAAAAGTGACTGTAGTATTAACACTTCAACCCTTCATTTTCCAAAAACTGGCCACATAAGTTAGCTCCAATTAATACTAAGAAATAGCAGAACATTCGTGCTAATTATTCACTGTCAGTGGCCCCAAATTAAGGAAGGCCAAGGAATATACGAAGATTTTCTCATCTGGGAAGCAGATTCCAGTATGTACCGTTTCAAAATTATTTGTCCCACAAAAACAGAAATTCAATTGGTAATGTGCACTCGATGTTAATCATCTACCTGGTCCCCTCCCCCAACATCTTCCCCACTCCCTCCCAGATGAGCTGTTCCAAATTACATTCTGTGGTACTGGGTTTTAAACTGACACAAAGCAATAGCACTGATCCCTTTTATAATCTTCATCAGCCAACAGCATCTCCACTGTGATGATTTAGTGGAAGCATCGAGCTATCTGCAAACCCTCTGGCGAACAGTTCCATGCCAGAAAATTAGCTTAAAATAAGACAAAATGTGGAAAACGTTGACATTTCCAGCTATAGGCTGTGATTCCCGTGAACTCAAAATGGAAAAAAAAGTCTCGGAAGCATCTCTTGGTTTATTTTTGAAACGGCTTCGATAGTGACATTTAACAAGTTGCTTGAATGGGTGAATCTTGTAAGCATTGAAAGTTGCAGGCACTCCAGTCAAAAGGAAACTTTTGCCAGTCGATGCGTGCTCTGTCATTTCTTTTTTCAGCCATCTGGTAATGCCACAAAGTTAAACAGGTGGCACCATTTAAAATGGTGAAAATTACAGGCTAAATTGCAGAATGTCCAAATATTTGTGCAGATTAGAGAGATCATTCACTCTGCGAGTCTTCTAGGGATAACATCTGTCATCTGCCTGAATTCAACACCTCGGAGTTCTGTTATCATCAACCCTTCAGAGCTGTGTCTTCAAGCCTGTTATTAAAACACGAGGTGTTGGTAGGTGTTGACCTCATAAAATAGAATTTGATTCTATTATTAATGCCAGCAGCACAGTCCTGTCCTCTGGGAAGGCTTCTATATTAAACCTATCATGATCATTCTGGAGAATGATTGAATGAGATCCACATGCAGAATTTACTGACTTTGGAGCACCCCAGCACGGTATCATAGCATAACCCCTTATGAACAATTGCCCCCTAATATTATGTGGGTGTCAGTGTACTAAAGGCAAAATACTGCAGATGCTGGAAATCTGACACACACACATACACACACACGCACACACACACAGTGAATGCTGGAGAAACTCAGCAGGTGGCAGTACCTGTGGAGAGAGAAAAACAGAGTTTGGAGTTTGGTATGACTCTTCTTCAGAACCAGTGCTATGGGTATCAATGCACTTGTTTCTATTGATTTGCACTGGAACATTACAACCAACGCGGCCAGTGCAAGATCCAGCAAATCCGCTGGGAAGCCAGATGCACTGACACTGGCGTCATTGATCAGGCCAACATCCCCAGCATCGAGGCACTGACCAGGCTTGATAGTCTGCAAGACCGACACGAGACTCCCTGAGCAGGTGCTCTACTCCCAGCTTCAAAGCGGCAGGCGAGGCCCAGGTGGACAGAGAAAGTGCTTCAGTGATACCCTCGAGGCCTCACTGGCGAAGTGCAGCATTCCCACAGGCACCTGGGAATCACTGGGCCAACACAGTCCAAAGTGGAGGACAAGCGTGTCGACTACCTCGAGACTCGCTGTCGGGAGAAAGTGGATGCTAGGCAAAAGGAGCATGCTGCCACACCAACGCTCCACCCACTCCTTCCCATGACCACCTCCTGCCCCAAGTGTAACAGAGCCTGCGTAGGTGTATTGGTCTGTACAGGCACCTACAGACTCACCCTGAGAGCCGAAGAGAGTCATCCTCGTCTGCGAGGGGCCATCAACGATGATGACTGATTAAGCCTTGAGAAGTTTTAGCGCTGGCAGATTAACAGGGCACTAAAGTCACATAAACCGACAGAAGAGGGAACTCTTAGGATCGATGCTGTTAGAAGCGTTCAGATTGGTCAGTGTGCCCTGAGGACTAAGGAGCAGGAGATATACTTTTATTGTTTCATGGAACGTGGGCATCTCTGAGCAAGGCTGGCATTTGTTACTCAAGTCAAAAAGCTTTCTAAGCCATTTCAGAGGGCAGTTAACATGCTGTGCATCTGGAATCATATATAGGACAGACTGTGTAAGGGTGGCACATTCCCTTCACAGCAGTGAACCAGGTACATCTTTATGACACTCAATGGTAGTTTCACGGTCTACTGCATTCAATTCTAAACATGTCATTCAATTCAACCTAACTTCTGCCAGTTACTGAGCTGGGACTTGAACCTTATGTCACCAGAGCATTAACCAGAGTTCCTGTACTGGTCCAGTGATGTTACAGCCATCCCACCTCCAATTCCTGATCTCTGTCCAGTAACCTGTATTGAAACATGTGGGTCAAAAGGACATTTGGTGAGGGGGGAACTGGGCTTGTCTGTGATGCTCCTCAATTCAACAGCCTACCAGACATTACTGATCAGACATCAATACTTCGATGTGTTACCAGAGGCAACCAGTGTTATGAATACACCCCAGCTTAATGCAGTGCTGTCAGGAAAACCAGGAGTAAAATTGGGAAGTAAAAAAGAAGCAATCTGTTGAATACATTGTTGTAGCATTTGCCAATTATTTGTATCAACATCATTTAAGTGGGCTTTTTACAAGGTAACCCACTGAGAGCAATAGTGAAGTGACATAGAAGTGGGATACACGACACAGGAAAGACCATTCGGTCCAACATTACTAATTATGTGAGCCATTGCTGTATTGGTAATGAGTACCAAAGTAAGCAAGCTACAGAACCACTGAGAATACACAACATTCCAGACAGATCATGGATAAAACTGGGGGCTATACCTCATTACACTCACCAGAACTGGTTCTCTTGACACAGTAGATTACAATTCTCACCACTGGGAGGCAGACCAACTGTCTTCATTGACTGCCACTGAGATTGTTGAATGTCAAACACTTTAACCATCACGGCATTCCCAGCATGGTGTTGAATGACAATGGCCCTCAGTTCATGAGTGAAGAATTCACTTGCTTCATAAACAGCTGGGAAGTTCAACACCACACATCATCTCCAGACTGTACCAAGTTGAATGAAAAGGCTCAGGCAACGTGAAGAAATCAAGTGAATCTCACACAATATCCACAAAGTAATTCTTAAGCAGGGAAACACAGCTACTGAAGGTATGAAAAATCGTCTAGTACAAAAACTAATGTCATACCGCTCGAGCACTACTGTTGTAATAGCAATAAAATTGCTGAAGTCAGATGTAGCAACACATGTGAGTGAATAAAAATACGGTGAAACAACAGGACACCATATTTCATTTTGATAAGACTGCTAAATCATTGCCACAGTTGACTACTGGAGAGCAAGTCAGCAACATTCTCAACAAACACCAGCTCAAGTGGCAATTTGGGACTTGCATGGAGCAGTTGTCACTTTGATCATATGTGGTGGAAGGGAACTGTCAGGTATATTCTCACAACTGTAGGCACAAACATCCAGATGGAGAAGCTGTTCCTCAATGACAGATATCTGACCTGAAAGAGGTGAATGCACTATCTGCACAGAACGCACATCAACCAACAGACCCAAAGGTTCCATAGCAACCTGACAACAGAACTGAACAATACTGACTATAACAGCAACAACAAATGGCATAGGAACAACACTCTTTAGGGAAATAAAGTTCCTCGGATAAACAGCCAATGGTAACAATATGCACATGTACCATTAAGAGTTCAGCATGATTTAAGGACTGTGTGTGAAATGCATATCCATAGCCTAATGGGAATGAGAAACTGCTGAAGCATTAGATCATTTGGTAACTTGGGTAACTCAAAATGTACACCATATTGCATGCAATTTTTCCTTCTTGTTTGTGTAAAGAATGTTATGCTTGGATTGAAGTGTAATCACGTACAAATGTACCTCCCAAGTCTGCTATAGCCATTAGACCACTGCACATGTCTACATTCTCACTACTATTTGGGTTTCTTCTCAAGCCCTTTCAAGCTATGAATCTGGGAACACCTAATACATAATAATCATCATAGAATCCCTGCAGTGTGGAAACAGCCCTTTGGCCCAGCAAGTCCACACTGACCCTTGGAGCATTCTTTCCAGACCCATACCCCTATAACCTACCTAAGCTACACATCCCTGAACACTATGGGCAATTTAGCACGGCCAATGCACCTAACCTGCACATTTTTGGACTGTGGGAGGAAACCGGAGCACCCGGAGGAAATCCACACAGACATGGGGAGAATGTGCAAACTCCACACAGACAGGCACCCGAGGGTGGAATCGAACCTGGGTCCCTGGCGCACTGAGCCACCGTGCCGCCAATATCCAAATGATAATCAACAGTGCATTTTATAAACAATCAGTGCTTACCTATGGGGCATTAAACTAAAGTTGACTCCGATCAGGAAAAGTGACACGCTACATTTTTTGCTAATCCTGTAATCACCTGTCTATAATCTGTGTGGTATCATAACGATTGCATTACCCAGTTCATCAAACAAACCCCTTGTTCTGAGGAATGGTCACTGGACCTGAAACCCTAACTCTGATTTCTGTCCATGGATGTGATAAGACCTGCTGAGCTTCTCCAGCAATTTCTGCTTTTGTTTCTGATTTCCAGCATCCGCAGCTCTTTCAGTTTTTAAACCACTTGTTAGATTTGCTTTTTGTGAGAAAATAGGGCTGTGCTCTTTAAGTGATGGAATGTGCTGTGCTATTAAACAATTTTGCATTGTGGGAAACTGAGGAAGCAATCTTAGTCTAGCCTTGGTTTGGACACTCACAGAATAAAGTCTCCCTCACTCACAGTATCCCCAGCCATTCCTGCAAAGTAAATTCATCTGAATTAAACCATATTTTGGGCAGATACACATTTTTCTCATTCTTCTTGAATATTATTACTTTTATCATTATTTTGAAATCAATATGGCAGCTGGCAGAGATCCAATTACCAGACACAAAGATAAAACTCTGGTTACGAAGAAAGATCTTTTGTATTTTTCTGAAGGAGAGTAGGAGGTGGCCTATGTTAAGCTCTGACAGCTGTTTGCTGAAGTAAGAAACCAGAAGTCAATCCATGTTAGAATTATTCACACTGAGAAATGTTACCAGTGTGTGACTCCCAACGCTAATATCTATCATTGGTGTCAATAACGATTTCTTGATACACGTTCAAATAATGATCTAATAGCCCACATCGGTATATCCTTCCCTTCAACTTATACAATTTACAAAACGTTGGAAGCCACTGAATGGGACACTTGATTGGTCCCATAATAAATGAATGGATGAGGAGTAGGTTAGTATCTACAGGTCATTAGGATTCCTACAGTGTGGAAGCAGGCCATTTGACCAATCAAGTCCACACCAATCCTATGAAGACCATCCCAATCAGACCCAACCCCTACCCTATCCCTGTAACCCTGCATTTCCCATGGCTAATCCACTTGGCCAGCACATCCCTAGACATTACGGGCAGTTTAGCACGGCCAATCCACCTAACTTGCACATCTTTGGACTGTGGGAGGAAACAGGGAGCACTGGGAGAACACCCACGCAGACACAGGGAGAATGTGCGAACACCAGACAGACAGTCACCCAAGGCTGGAAACAAGCCCAGGTCCCTGCTGCTGTGAGGCAGCAGTGCTAACCACTGAGCCACCGTGCCACCCCAAGATAAGTGGAAGTGGTCTCTGAATTAAGCTGGGTGAGGCCCATAGCAGGATTTGCAAAGAAAAAGGGGGCAGTCAGAAAAGGATTACCAAGAATTTTTCTCTTGCAATTTAAAAAACAAAAGCTGATAAAATGTCCTGATGAAGGGTCTAAGCCCGAAACGTCAACTCTCCTGCTCCTCTGATGCTGCGTGACCTGTTGTGTTCCTCCAGCTCTACACTGTATTCGCTCTGGCTCCAGCATCTGCAGTTCTTGCTGTCTCCTGATAAAATGGATGCTGCTGCCAAGGCTTGTACTTTCAGCCAATGACTAATTGACCTTGAATGGTTTGCTAGATCATTTCAGAACGTGGTTAGAGTTAACCACATCACTGTGGATCTAGAATCACTTGTCATCCAGGCCAGGCAAGGATAGAAGATTTTATTCCTTAGAATGGACAATCATGAACTGAATGGGCTTTGATGATCATCAATGGTCACCAATCCTGTGACAGTCTTTCCAATCCAGATATGTATTAATTAATGAAACTTGTCAAATAACTGAATTCAAATTCCACTAACTCTCATGATAGAATTTGAATTTGAGTCCCCACCGTATAAGCCTGTGCCTGAAGAGTACTAGTTCAGTAACTTTACCGCAGCAGCTTCATATAGAATCATTGATTCCCAACAATATGCAAGCAGGCCATTCAGCCCATTGAGTCCACCCTGTCCCTCCAAAGAACATCCCAATCACACCCACCCCACTAAGCTATCCACATAAGCCTGCATTTCCAGTGGTTAACCCATCCAGCTTGCACATCCCTGGATGCTACAGGGCAAATTAGCATGGCCAATCCACCTAACCTGCACATCTTTTGGGCATCTGCCCTGTTTGTTTTTCATTTCTTCCACCCATTATATTGGGTGGAGTGGAGAGTGTGAAAATTGAGTAATAATGGGATCTAGCTGAGTGGGCTACTCAACCTTCTCCAGCTGTCATTGCTTACAGATTTGTGTGTGACTATTAACAAAGAGGCTTCTACAGAAATATGAAGAATTCCTGGCAGAGGCAACTTTCTTCAATGACTAAGAAAGTGAAGAATCACAATCAGGAGCAGGAAAAAAGCGACACAACTAAAATCATTTCATCTTCAGATTTTAAAATCCTAGTGCTGGAGGAAAGAATGAGTGAGTGAAACTAAGAAGCTCATTGCTTTTAAAATCCTGAGTTAGAGTATGAGATTGTGCAAAAAGCCTTTACTTGACTCAGTAAGCAAGGCAAGAGTATGGTGTCCTTAGAGGTCAGGGATTTCTGCAGTCATAAAAATGTAGTCCCATCATCATTCACTTTCCTCTCACCAAAATTATTGCAAGACCCTTCAGTAACACTTTTCCCACTGTCACTTTCAAACTTCGCCCCTGTTGGACTTTCGTAGAATACGTTTGAGATAATGTAATTTACCCTTACACAAAAATGTTCAGTCTTCTTGCAAACACTTGTCAATTGCAGGCTCGCTACTTTTCTTGTTTTGGACAAACTAGCTCACAACTTACTTTATTTCTGGAAGTTACCATTTCTATAATTATTTCATAACATGGTCCAATTACACTGGCACATGGCTACAGTACAGAGAGTATAGTCCCAACAGAACACAGTGGCTGCGGTGTGCCACATCTACAAATGAGATTCACTTTGCCGCTTTGAGCCTTCTAAACCACCCAGAGGGGCAAGGCTAACAGATAAGTTGGAACGCCACCAGCTGCAGGTTCCCCTCCAAGCCGTACACCGACCCGACTTAACAGTATATCGCCGTTCCTTCCCCACCTCTGGGTTTAAAATCAGAAACACCCCTTCCCGACTGCATCGTGGATGTAGTCAAACATCAGAGAGGAAAGCGATTCAAGAAGGCAGCTCACCACCACCCTCTTGAGGACAATTAGTGATGAGCAAATGCTGACCTTGTCAGTGACTCTCACATCTCATAAATGAGTAAAAAGTAATTGAAGTTTATGGAGTCATCGCCGCGTGTTTGTAAGCCATTTGACCCATCAAATCTATACCGGCTCACTATTGACCAGCACAGTCAGTGTGCAATCTATCTTCCCAACCTGATCAAATTTATTTGTGGTTAACAACAGACAACAGCCCTTTCCACCTATTTCCATGAGCTGCATGCACCGTGAAAGTTTCGTACCGCGGAGCAGAGGGGACAAATAGTGGGCCCAGTCCTTATTGACAAGTCCATGGTGAATAACTATGTGGGATAGTAGTGACAGTTTCAAAGTAGGTTGTACATTCACCCAAATGGCAGTTCCATAAGGCAGAACAATGAGGAAAAGGAATGAACAAACACGCAAAATTCAAAGAGAGGCTTTCCTTCCAAGAAAACTTGCTGGTATCTGACAAACTGTAACCATTTCTTCAGATCTGATACTTGTTATTCACGTGTCTCGAGGAATGATGCAGAAACTAGCAGTTCGGGGCTTCAACATAAGTCTCTCCTAAGTTGCAATAAATTATTTATACAGTGAAGAAAAATGCAATTAAAGGTCACATGTCCACACTCATTCTTGTTATTTGCCTGTTTGCGTGTAAGCTGCTTAATGTTATTTTGCCAGCGTGAAAAGCAAAGATACAATTATATTAGCAGGCTGACACAAACAGTAAAGCAAGAAAAAAAAGGTGTTTGAATAAAAATTTAAACACTGTTTGCAAAGTGCAAACTGACACACTAAAGGCAGGGGAAGAGTCTAGAAAACATGCTGTTTAACTTGGTATTTTGAGATCTCGGAATATATCCAGATCAGAATGTCATATATCCAGAGTTACACTACATTTTTATGCAGGATCTGGGAGTTTTTAATTTGAGAAAAGCAATTAAAGGCTCCTGTAAATGCTGTCGCGCTAATGGTTCGTGATCACATTTGAGCCCCATAGCAAATTACTTCTAATCCACTTTGTCTGTGTCTGGTTACCTGTGGGAAATAATATCAATCCTTTCACTTTGCTGGCAAACTGTTCATAGGATTTTCCAATATATATTAATCCCTTCATTCATCTCTGTCAACTGAAGACAAAAATAATTTGAGGAAGTGTAAATAGGAGAGCATACAAAAAAGGAGTTCAGCGTTATCAAACAGAAGAAAGCAGATGCTCCTATGACAATGCCTATTTATATTACAGGAAGTCAGCTAATATCGCCTCAGCGTCTTGGCATAACAAACATAAGAGTAATATTCCAATATGAATATTTAACCAGCTACTCAAATCATTACAATGAAGTACGTGCAGCGTGATTACATTATTTGTCATTATAAAACTGCCGTGGAATTGTAATAACTCTTCAAAGTTATCGGGACCCTGTGGATTCTGTGCAAAGAAAAAACAGCGGTAAAAGAAAGACAGAAAAAAAGGTATCAAAACGGCCCCCTTGCAACAAAGAAAGGCGTGCAATCCTGTTTGAAGTCGTCTTTTTGTTTCTCTACTCACTTTCAGGGCGTTGGTGTCACTGGCAAGGCTGTTGTCTTTTATTAACTTACAGGATGTGGGCATCACTGGCTGTTCTTTCGGGGTGACCTTTAGAAGATGGTTGGCAGCTGCCTTCATGAGAGATCGCAGTCCATTTGGCATAGTAAAGCCTTGCAGTGTAATTAGGGAGGAAGTTCCCGGATTTTAACTCAGTAATCTTGAGGGAATGGCAATATATTTCCAAGTTAGGGTGGTGAGTGGCTTGATGGGGAACTTGTAGGTGGTTGGTGTTCCCATGTGTTTGTTCCTTTTGTCCTTCTAGATGGTAGTAGTCATGGGTTTGGAAGATACTAACGAGTCTTGGCTGTGCACCTTGTAGACAGTACACACTGCAGCTACTGAGTGTCAGTGGTGGAGGAAGGGGAATATTTATGGATGTGATGCAAATCAAGTGGGCTGCTTTGTCCTGGATAGTGTCAAGCCTCTTGAGTGTTGTTGGAGCTGCACCCATCCAGGAAATTGGGGAGTATTCCACCACACCCCTGACTTGTGGCTTGTGGATGGTGAGCAGGCTTTCGGGAGTCAAGAGGTGAGCTACTTGCTGTTTCTGACCTGCTGTTGTAGCAACAGTATTCATAAGGCAGGTTCTGTTATAGTTTCTGGTCAATGAATGTTAATAGTGGGATTTAGCAGTAGTAATGCCATTAAATGTCATGGTGCTTGTTAGATTCTGTCTTATTGAAGTTGCCCATTGCTTTGCAGTTGTGCAGAATGAATGTTATTTGCCATGTGTCAACACAAGCCTTTCTGTGTTTGGACATGGGTTGCTTCAATATCCAAGGAGTCATGAATGATGCTGAACATTGTGCAATCATGAGCAAACATCTCCTTTATAATGGAGGCATTGAGACTGATGAAGCATATGAAGATGGTTGGGCCTAGGACGCTACCCTAAGAAACTCCGAGAGAGACGTCCTGGATCTGAGATGCCTGAACGCCAACAACCACAACCATCTCTTGATGTGCCAAGTATGACTCCAAATAGTGGAGAGCTTGACTCATAGTTTTGCTAGGACTAGTTGATGTCAAGGGCTGTTACTTTCACCCCATCTTTACTCATTAACTCTTCTGTCCATGTATGAGCCAAGGCTGTAATGAGGCCAGGAGCTGAGTGGCCCTGGCAGATCCCAGACTGGGTGTCACTGAGCAGGTTATCGCTGAGCAAGTACTGCTTGATAGCACTGTTGATGACACCTTCCATTGCTTTACGAATGTTTGAGAGTAGACTGATGGGGAGGTAATTGGCTGGGTTGGATTTGTCCTGCTTTTTATGTGCAGGACATACCTGGGCAATTTTCCACATTGTTGGGCCCATGCCAATGTTGTAGCTGTACCAGATCACTTGGCTAGAGGTGTAGAATACAAGTGTTAAGTATTATTGTCAGAATGTTATCAGACCCCACAGCCTTTGCAGTATTCAGTGCCTGCAACCATTCCTTGATGTCACATGGAGTGATTCAAATTGGCTGAAGTCTGTCATCAGTGATGCAGAGGAACTCTGGAGGAGGCCGTGATGGATCATCCACTCAGCACTTCTGTCTGAATGTTGTTGCAATATTCAACCTTGTCTTTTTCACTGATGTGTTAGGCTCCCCCCATTGTGGATGGGGATATTTCTGGATTCACCTCCTCCAGTGAGTTGTTTAATTGTCCACCACCATTCTTGACTAGATGTGGCAGGACTGCAGGACTTAAATCTAATCCATTGACTATGAAGTTGTTTTCATTTGATGCTCATCTTATACTGGATGCTTTGACATGCGAGCAGTCCTGATTTATAGCTTCACCAACCTGGCATCTCATTTTTAGGTATGCTCCTGGCATGTCCTCCTGCACACTCCATTGAACCAGGGTTGATCCCCTGGCTTGATGGTAATGGTTGAGTGGGGGATATGGCAGGCCATGAGGTTACAGATTGTGCTGGAGTACAGTTCTGCTGCTGTTGATAGCTCACAGGATCTCATCGATGCCCAGTCTTGAGTTGTTAAATCTATCCCATTTAGCATGGTGCTAGTACCACAAACATACTGTAAAGTATTATCAAAATGAAGACAGGACTTTGTCTCCACAGGGACTATGCAGTGGTCACTCTTAGAGATACTGTCGTGGATGGATGCATCTGTGGCAGGCAGATTGGTAAGGAAGGATCAAATATTTTTCTTCTCTCTTGTTGGATCCTTTCACCACCTGAAGCAAACACAGTCTAACAGCAAAGTTGTCTAGAATCTGAAAAGATCTGGCAAATAGTGGTGCTGGCAATCCACTCTTGGAGATTGACATTGAAGTCCCCCACCCTGAGCACATTTTGCGCCACTGCCACCCTCAGTGTTTCCTCCGAGTGGTGTTCAAAATGGAGGAGCATAAGTTCATCAGCTGAGGGAAGGTCTGGTACATGGTATTGAGCAGGAGGGTTCCTTGCCCATATTTGACATGATGCCTTGAAACTTCATAGTGTTTGAAGTCAATGTTAAGAATTTTCAGGACAACTCTTTCCAGATTATATACCGCTGTGCCATCATCTGTGCCTTGCTTATAGATATTTCTCACATCATTTGGGCCTATTTTCGAACTGAGGGCAGGGCTGAAAGAACTGAATGGCTCACTAATACAACTAATATCCAGTTAAGAGCCAACATCCACCACTGCCACCATATTACTGTTGATGGAGGAAGGAGAATGAGAGTGGGCAGCCTGCTTTTTCACCAACTCTCGCAAAAGAAAGTGTGGGATGCCATGTACATACCTTAGGGACCCACTCCCCCAGCCTTTTGTGTTCCTCAGCCGGCCTCCAGACCTGACAATCTCCAAACCCTGATCCTTTCAGTGGGTGCTGTGTTGTTTCCTGCCTGAGCCCTACTCGTGTAATGTCTACATTGTCTTCTTTTGTGAGAATTCTCGCTGTCCTGGCAGCACCCACTGTACCGTAGCACTCAACGATGGGACTCCCTTCCACTGAGAGATGGTTGTCTTGTGGTGGGCTGGTTTAGGCTTGCTGCCCCTCAGCACAGAAGCCTGTTTTCTTTAAAGTCAATCTGCTCATAACCAACTCATTCACCAGGAATGAGCCTACACATCTCTTCTTGCCACATGTAAAATCCTGCCCTGGAATAACTGGTTCAGTAACATCACTACTACGCTGGTACATCTACATATTTATGTTGAGATGACTAAGTTGTATAGGTCCTTGGTTTGATCCCATCTCTGTGTTGAGATAGTTCCTGATTCCACATTTGGTCAATCCCAGAAATGATCTTCCAGTGCCTCTAAGCTACACTCTGATTAAGGGTTCCTAAACCTTGTTGTATATTGGCATATTGGATGAAAGAGCTGTTAGGTTGCCTGTCTTTATCTCTCTGTTGGCAAGAAAGACTTGTGTTTATATAGCACCCTTTCATGACCACTGGATGCCTCAAATCATTTGACAGCCAGCAGCTTTATGAAGTGTTGCAATGTAGGAATCACGGCAATCAACTTTCACACTACAAACGCCCACTGACAGAAATGAGGTCAAGACCAGACGATCAGTATTGCATGATGGTGGTTGAGGGATGGATATTGATCGTGGGTGACTCCATTGTTCCTCAAAACTAATGTCATGCTATTTACATCTTTCTCAGAGAGAAGAAAGGGCCTCAATTGAATGTCTCATTCGAAAGAAGACACCGTTGACAGTGCAGCCCACCCTTTGTACTGTGCTGAACTGTCAATCTCAATCTTCGCACTGAAGCCCAGGAGTGGGCCTTGAACCTATCATTTCCCCATCACAAGGCAGAGTGCTACCAATGGAGCCACAGGGAACACCTATTCAGAGAATATTGGTTATCCTGAGATGCGTATAAAGAGTATCTGAGCTACCAGACCATACGTGGCACATATGCATGAGCCAACGATAGGAGGATAGAAAGAAACAAAATAAAATCGAAAGAAAAACTTTGGAAAAAAAATCTCACACGGCTTGCAGAAAAGGTAACACATACTAAATTGGTCATTCAGCATATTTGCTGCAGCAGTGGCCTAGTGATATTATCAGTGGACTGTCAATCTAGAGGCAGAGGCAACATTCTGGGGACCCAGGTTCAAATCCCACCACAGCAGATGGTGGAGTTTGAATTCAATGGAATTCTGGAATTGAGAGTCTAATGATGACCATTAATCCCTTGCTGATTGTTGGGAAAAGCCCATCTGGTTCACTAATGCCCTTTCGGGAAGAACACTGGCCTACATGTGACTCCAGAGCCACAGCAATGTGTTTGGCTTTTACCTGCCCTCTGACAATTAGGGATGGGCAACAAATGCTGGTCCAGCCAGCAATACCCTCATCCCATTAATGAATTTTTAAATAAAAAAAAAGTGCATCCAATTAAATCAAGATCTGCTCTCGCTCTGCATTGACTGTTTAAAAAATGTGTCCATGGGATGCGGGCATCACTAGCTAGGCCAGTGTTTATTGCCCAGTCCTAATTGTCCAGAGGGAAGATGAGAATCACATATAGGTCAGATCAGATAAGGTCAGCAGATTTCCTTCCCGAAAGGACACTAGTGATCCAGATGGGCTTTTACAATGTGTACAGATATACAGTTAAATGGAAACATTTCTGGTGTTGTGCGTCCAGTGATAGGAAATAAGCAAGACAGCTTTGTAACAGTCAAACAAGTGATAATATTTCTCTTAAATAGTATTCACAGGTTGACTGGGAATTGCTCTCTCATTGTTGAAGTTGCATTGCTACCATTCTTGTTCCCTTTTCCTATTCACAGCTGGGCTTGAATCTACCAATGGATGGATTGTTCAGGTGTCAATTCCAAACAGCATTGTGATTATCTGGGCAGCGCCATCTTTGTTCCTGGCAGATGTAATTATCTAGCTTTGCAGTAACTGGGCTCATGCACAGTCGCTGCGCCCCTAGTGGTAGTATTGATAATAAACGCAGTCTTGAAAATGAGAATTATTTTTCACGCTGACTGCTTCAATAACAATGAATATTTGCCTGAGTTGGAAGATGGCATTCGGACAAAGTGTCATTAAAAAAAATATTTCTGCTCTTTGTTTGCAAAGCCAGTCAAACATTGTCTACTCTGAGTTCTGGATAAACATTTTGTTCTTTGGAACAAGTGAGAGTGAGGAAGAGTGATACTGTCAGCAAAAGGACAGCCTGTTTTTGGAAATGAGAAATGCTCAAGGAATGGAGGAAGACAAAGACAGAAGAAAGAGGAGGTTCCTGGAAGAATGTAGGAATTTTTTATTTAAATTAGGTTAAATAAATCAACACACTGCTGGCATGTTCATTAACTTTATATTATCTTATTTTGTAGAGATAAGCGATACCAATTGAACTAAGTACTGATCATATGTTTGGCTCCTGTTGGAATGAAGCCACTTAAGGATTTAAACCATTGGCTCTGGTGCTAACATATTGCACATTTAAAGAGATTGAAGAAATACAGGTATGTGGAGATCTGTTATGGATTACAAGGGGGTTTCAGTTATACCCTCAGGTCATGTAGAATGCGAGAAGATATGGAGCAGGCTGTGAGCCAATTCTGGTTAATGAGTCTCAGACCACATAAAGGAAGGATTGAACTTGATCAGTGGCAAGTCCAAAGTTGTGCGAGAAAACATTCACATAGATTGCACACAAAGCTAGCAGCTAAATCAATTGTATCCTTCAGAAACAAGCCTGGCAATTGTTTGTCACTTGGATTTTGATATGTACTGGCAGAATAAAGTGTGAATTGGCTGCTTATTTTGCAGGGCTAATGTTGTCCAATTCTTCCGTTTGTACGCTACAGAACTGCAGATCTTACAACATCAACATTTGAGAAAGTTGAGGAAGAACATGGTCACAGCAACTTCTGTGAAAGAGATTCATTGAGATGCAAACCTGCCCACTTCTCCTGCTAAACCGTGTAGGCTATCCCACAAACATCTCTTTTAAATTTGGTCATGGAATGTGATATCTCTGGCTCGGCTACCATTTATTGACACTCAAGAAGATGATGGTGAACTGCCTTCTTGAACAGCTGCAGAACTTGGGGTGTAGGTAGACCCACAATGCTGTTCAGAAGGAAATTCCAGGATTCTGACCCAAGACATTAAAGAATGACAATATATTTCCAAGTCAGGATAGTGAGTGGCTTGATGGGGAACTTGTCCTTCTAGATGGTAGTTGTCATGGATTTGGACTGTAATTTTGAAGATGATTGAGTGAATTTCTGAAATTACTTGATTCCTCATTCCCACTCACCAGCTCACTTAGCTAAACATAGAGGAAAGCAGATAGTTTTAGTGCAGGATTTGGTATAAGAAGAGTCAATGAACACAAGGTTGCGGGAGGAGTGGAAAATGAGTAAGACCATGTTTTCATTCCCATTGGAGGCTAAGAAAGTTGTCCATGGCTTTGAAATCATTGGTCCTCTCAAACACCATGATCAAAACATTGTGGTGAGAGAGAGAGTTCGGTTGAATTGGCAGAGTGTTTTGGTTGTGGTGTACAGCTTAGTTTACGCTGGCTAATCTCTCGAGTTCAACGTGGTATTAGCCAAGGTGACATTTCCTGGATAATTATGTAGATAGGTCCCATGTATCTGATCCAAGTCTCCGACAGCGAGCTCAGTGTCTGAGATTCTTGTGGCATGTCCCAGGCTGTTCACATTAACCGATCAGATGATTAGACCCCTCAAGCAATTTCATTGCGTGAAGAAAGATCATATTCAACTTATAACATTAATTCTGCTTCTCTTTTAATGGATGCTGAAAAACCTGCTGAGTATTTCCAACACACTGTTTTTATTTCAGACTTCTATAGTCTGTAGTATACCACTAATATTTTCCATTTCTGTGCAGACTGCTCAAACCTTAGAGAATCTAAACATATGCTGCAAGCTGCCAGTATTTGTACATTTCTCACACCCCCTCTAGTGACAGTGCACACTATTCTACACAGCATTATTACACAGTATTTAAAAAACAAGGAGAATTTCAATGACTTGCCCTTTTTGATGTGCACTAACTGATATAATCTCCCTTACTTTATTTTGTTATCAATTGCTTCATTCTTGTCCTATCCTATCTTTAACTATACACTTTCTTTGTTTCTGTCATTCATACTGATGCATAAAGCCAACGTTAGCTGAGATTTTTTTCGTTGCTGAACCTACTTATTTCCCACCATTTATTTGCAAAGAATTAAGGTCATAAGAAACTAGAATATGAGTAAGCCATTCAGTCCCTTAAACCTGCTCCTCCATTCAATTAGATCAAAGTTGAGCCAATTGTTGCCTTAAGTTGCAATCATAACAGATTGGATAGGCTGGGATTGTATTCCTTGGAGTAGAGGAGGCTGAGGGGTAATCCAAGATGTACAAGGACGTTACCAGGACTGGAGGGTTTGAGCTATAGGGAGAGGCTGGGGCTCTTTTCCCTGGAGCATTGGAGGCTGAGGGTGACCTTATAGAGGTTTATAAAATCATGAGGGGCCTGGATAGAGTGAATAGACAAGGTCTTTTTTCCCAGGTTAGGGGAGTCCACAACTACAGGCATAGGTTTAAGGTGAGAAGGGAAAGATTTAAAAGGGACCTAAGGGGTAACATTTTTGTGAAGATGGTGGTGCATGTACAGAATGAGCTGTCGGAGGAAGTGGTGGAAGCTGGTAAAATTACAACATTTAAAAGGCATCTGGATGGGTATATGAATAGAAAAGGCTTAGAGGGATATGGGCCAAATGCTAGCAAATGGGACTAGATTAATTTGGGATATCTGGTCAGCATGGACAAGTTGGACCGAAGGGTCTGTTTCCATGCTGTACAGCTCTATGAATCTATAACTCCACTTTTCTGACTGTCTTGATTCTTTCGTTGATTAAAAATCTCCCAAACTCAGCCTTGAAAACGTTCAATGACCCAGCATCCACTACTTCCGTAGCTTCTGTCAAAAAAATATACACGCATCTTAATTTTAAATGGGACAACCCCGTATTTTGAAACTGCCCGCTTTTTCCATTAGGGGAACTACCCTCCTTAATTCCACACAGTTAAGTGCCTATTAACCTTCGCTGAAACTTTCAGAAACACAACACAATCAAAAAGTGTTAATTAATCTCTCATTACTTCATTCAGAAAGTGATAAATTAACTAAACTGTTTAACAGGCAACATTAACATTACTAAAAAGAAAAAGAAATTACATTTACTCATCTCTTTTTTACACCCACCTAGTGTCTCAATGAGCTTTAAAGCCAATGAGATATGTTTTAAGTGTCATCAATGCTGTAATGTAGGAACCATTACCACCAGTTTGCACACAGCAAGATCCGGCAGACAGCACATGGTAATGAACGGATGTGCTGTGTTTTTGTTATGTTAATTGACAGATGAATATTTCCAAGAAACCCATAATAACTCCCCTTTGGAACAATGCCATGGGATATTCTGCATGCACTTGAGAGTGACATTGTGGGCCTTATGTTAGTATCTTATCCAATAGATTCCACCTCTGTGCTCAGTGCTCCCAAATTTCAAAGCATTGTAGCAACCTACATTTGGGAAATGGTAGGGTGCTGGGTGGTTAGTAAATTTGCTCTGATTTGTTTCTTGTGGCAATGTGTCAGCCACGGAGAGCTATAGTCACACCACACTTGCTTAAAATTCAAAAAGGGACCGTCGGCTTGAATATGTTACATTTTTCTGTAGAGAATGGGTTCCTGTGTATGAATATATGTCTCTTCCAGGAAGTGACAATGAGTACTGATTATGTGAAAGTTGTAGTTAGTATAGCATGAGCACACTCAGAATTGGCCAGCAAGCGTTGCCCAATAGCGGGATTCCTTTTAAACTTCGAGATTACACTTTGTTTCAGGTTTTAGAATTTACTAAGGCTCACTGTCTGATTCCTATGAAAGAGTGATTGTCCTAGTTGGAGATTCAAGGTCATTCAGCTTAGAGCGTGCATTCATGTATTGATAGTGAGGATAGATTGAGCTAAGATAGAAAATGTGCTATAATTGTATTGTCGGGCAGATCAGACTCAAAGAGATGAATGGTTAGGTCCTGATCCTTTTGTGATGTTATTCTGAAGTAACACCAGGGTTTCCTAAGAAGAAACTCCAGAAAAACAGGTAACATTGACTCCATGAATAAAACAGAGAAATCATATGACACCAGGTTATAATCCCCAGCATGTTAGATAAATATGATTTTCCCTTACCAAGTCAGTGCTTACACTTCCGAATTAACCCATATTTTTCCATATGGCTATCGATTCTATCCAGAATAATTGCGTCTTGATGTTCCGTCACCACTGAAATTAAGCTGACTGATCTGTAAGAGCCTGTCTTTAGGACCCTTTCCTGAACAAGAGTGTAATATTTGCAACGATAACAAAAAATGTGAAAAGGTCAGCAGGTCTGGCAGCATCTGTGGAGAGAAATCAGAGTTGACTTTTCAGGTTGAGTGACCCTTCCTCAGGAAGTTTGCAATTCTTCAGTTCTCCAGTACCACTTCCTGAATCCAGGGTCATTTCCCACAAGAGCAGAGGGTAAGTCTCATCACCTCAAGCAACTTTCAATTCAAATGTCTTTGCTGATGTCCAAATTTCAAAATATGAATGCATCTATGATTCTGCCTTTAAAATATTACACAGTGTCACCTTAAGCTGCGTTGTTCCTGATTTTTTTTCAGTGTAACTGCTCCTTCTTTAAGAACCACAAACTCTGCAGCTACTGTTTTGACATACTGTTGTTTTTAGATTGACGTCTACAAACAGAATGTATTAGCGTGCCCCCAACCCACTTCTGCATTGCACTGGCTTCATCACTACTCAAATCAGTACAACAGCCTTTTATCTCTTTCTTGTAATTAAGACAATTTTAGAAACATATTTTGTCTTCTACAAATGTAGATTTGAATATAAACATTAGTTCAGCTTTTCTGATGGTTAACATTGTATCAATAGATCTGTACAGCAACATGTACTCACAGAAACTGATTGTTTAAGAATGAGAAAATTTCCCTTTGTCTGAATTCTCTGTTGTCTAAAGCTGTTGTCTGGTTGGTCTTCCATTAGTTTTCCAAGTATCTACCGCAAAGTTATTGGAGTTTCTTTAGATAGTGTAAGTTTAATGTAAGATAACATGGTAATATTATTTTCCTGATGCATACATGTCATCTTCCTAAGAAATTAAGCATGGATATCATGATTTTCAGGAGTCAAAAGATATTTATTACAGTTAAATAGCATATACAACACCACATTCCTCAGTTATTATAGTATCTGTGATAGTATTAAACAAATAGTTTACATCAGGGGAGCATACTTCTTCGAGAGCATCATGCTTCAAGTAGTTTGAGGTAAAATGAAATATGAGATCTTAGTACTTTCAGGTCACATACCATGATTCAGTGATGATATCATGAGTATATCTCTAAAAGCTGTATTGACGTATTGACTGTAAGACCGAATACAACACTTCCTTCAAACACCACCCCCTCCACTTCCCACCTCATACGGAGGTTGTCAGCCTAATAGAGATGACACTACTAAGGGTGTGATGCCTGAAAGATGGGTCTGTTAACAGCAAATGTCACCTCTGCAGACCAATGATCTAAGCAGAGGGATTTTCCCTCTTTTCCAAAGGATGTATTGCTGTTCCCCTCTGAAATATTTTTTTTTTTACAAAGCTGAGGGCATTTCCATGTTAAGACACACTCAAAACTCCAATTTGCCTCCGCAGTGGCCTCCTCTCTAGGTGGGATTGCTAATCGGTGCTCAATTGGACAGTGACTTTGGTGGTGACTAGTTAAGAAACTGTCTCGAGGAAGCTTGTTCCAGAGGACACATTTCAGCAAATGCTGGCTCAGATTCCGCATTTAGTCCTGGCCCCCACCAGTCAGGAAGGTCATAGGTGATCTGATATGGTCTTAACTCCATCTTCCTGCCAGGTCAATATAACCTTTAACTCCCTTGTAGATCAAAAACCTTGCTAATTGTGCATTGAATATTTTTGAGGGAACAGAAAAAAAATTCCTCCTCCTCTCAGTCTTAATGGCAGATCCCTGTTTCTCATTGTTCAGTGTGTCCTCACACCAACATAGGAGACCTGAAATCTACAGTAAAATCTTACCTGTTGTTGCTTTTGCCTCCAGCAGGGTATTTTGCCTCATGTTGCGATGTTTGTATTATCCCTCAAAGCATTAGGATTTGGTGGTATTGAAGAAAGTGTTGGTCCACTCAAGGACAATGGACAGAATCTATGTATGGAGCCAGAAGAGGTAGGTGAGATCCTAAACGAATACTTTGTGTGGTATTCACCAAAGGAAATGATTTCGTGGAGAATGATCTCAGGGAAGGGAGTGTCGAATTTCTAAGCCAAGTTGCTATTAAAAAGGAAGCGGTGTTGTGCATCTTAAAAAGTAATAAGGTAGATAAGTCCCCAGATCCTGATGGGATCTATCCGAGAATATTGAAGGATGCAAGAGAATAAATTGCTGGAGCATTGACAGCTATCGTTGTAACCTCTTTGGCCACAGGTGGGGTCCCAGAGGACTGGAAAATAGCCAATGTTGTCCCATTGTTTAAGAAGGGTAACAGGAATGATCCAGGAAATTACAGGTCTATGACCCTCACGTCAGTGGTAGGGAAATTATTGGAAAAGATGATTGATGAGGGAATAACAGTTGATGTTATCTATATGGACTTTGATAAAGCCTTTCTCAAGATCCCTCATTCAGACTGGTACAAAAGGTGAAGTCATATGGTATCAGGGCTGAACTGACAAGATGGATACAGAATTGACTCACTCATACAAGACAGAGGGTAGCGATGGAAGGATGCTTTTCGGAATGGAGGGCTGGGATGAGTTGTGTTCGACAGGGATCAGTGCTGGGACCTCTGCTGCTTGTGATCTACAGAAATGATTTGGAGGAAAATGTAGCTGGTCTAGTTAGTAAGTTTGTGGATGATACAAAGATTGGTGGAGTTGCTGACAGTGAGGAAGATAGTCAGAGGATACAGCAGGATATATATCAGTTGGAGGCATGGGCAGAAAAATGGCAGATGGAGTTTAATCCAGACAAATGTGAGGTGATACATTTTGGAAGGTCAAACACAGGTGGAAATTATACAGTGAATGGCAGAACCCTTAGAAGTATTGATATACAGAGGGATGTGGGTGTGCAGGTCCACAGATCACTGAAGGTGGCAGTGCATTGGATAAAGTCGTAAAAAAGTCCTATGCCATACTTGCCTTCATTGGAAGGGGCAGTGAGTATAAGGAAAGACAAGTTATGCTGCAGCTCTATTGAACTTTAGTTAGGCAACACTTGGAATATTGCGTACAGTTCTGGTCACCACACTACCAGAAGGATGTGGATGCTTTAGAGATGGTAAAGAAAAGGTTTAGGTTGTAGACTTGCCAGCCGAACTGGTGGGTTTGGTTGCAAACGTTTTGTCACCCTGCTGGGTAACACCATCAGTGTGCCTCCAGTGAGGCGTTGGTGTTCTGTCCCGTTTGTTATTTATATGCCTCGGTTTGTCGGGGTGTTTGGCATTACTTCCGGTTCTGTTTTTCAGTGGTTTGTATATCAGGTCCAGTTCAATGTGTTTGTTGATGGAGTTCTAGTTAGAATGCCAGGCCTCCAGGAATCCCATCGCATGTCTCTATTTGGCTCGTGCTATTATGGATGTGTTGTCCCAGTCCAATTCATGTCCTTCTTTGTCCGTGTGTATTGAGACTAGTGAGAATTGGTCGTGTCTCTTGTTGGGTATCTGAACACCAACAAGCCACCAAGAGACACGACCAATTCTCACTGGTCTCAATACACATGGATGAAGAAGGACACAATAAAAACCGAAAGAACTGCGGATACTGTAAATCAGGAACAAAGACAGAAGTTGCTGGAAAAGCTCAGCAGGTCTGGCAGTATCTGTGAAGAGAAAATCAGAGTTAACGTTTCAGTCTGGTGACCCTTCCTCAGAGCTGATGGTAGCTGGGTAAACATCGGCTTAAATGCCGAAAATAGGGAGGGGGATGTGTTAATGAGTAAACGATAGGATAAAGCCCAAGGAGAGAGAAGAGCAGTTGGATAGACAAAGGAGCTGATAACAATCTAGCTAGGAGGGTGAGTAGCTGTTAATGGAGATTGTTAATGACTAACAATAGGTAGTGTGTAATGGCAGGATATGTGATAATAAGGCCTGGTGTGTGGGGTAGGGGACTAGGACATGGGAGAGTTTAGGCCCTAGAATTATTGAATTCGATATTGAGTCCGGAGGGCTGCAGGGTCCCCAAGCAGAAAATGAGGTGTTGTTCTTCCAGCTTGCGTCGAGCTTTGCTGGAACAAGCCAGAGGTGGAGATGTTGGCCAGGGAACAGGGTGGTGTGTTAAAGTGGCAAGGGCACTTAAAGGACACAAATTTGACTGGGACAACACATCCATAATAGATCGAGCCAAACAGGGTCATGCCAGGGAATTCCTGGCATTCCAACTGGAACTCCATCACAAACACATTGAACTGGACCCGAAATACAAACCATTGAAAAACAGAACTGAAAGTGGTACCAAACACCCCAGCAAACCAAGGCATATAAATAACAAACTGGACAGAACACCAACACTTCACCGGAGGCGCACTGACGATGTTACCTAGCAGGGTGACAAAATGTCTGCAAACAAACACACTGGCTCGGCAAACAAGTCTACAATCTCATCCACGACCCAAGGTGCAAATCTTCTCAGAAACTTTAAACAGAAAAGGTTTACCAGGATGTTGCTTAGTATGGGGGATTTGAGCTATGAAGAAGGGTTGGATAGACCGGGTTTGTTTTCACTGGAAAACAGGAGATTGAGGGGCGACCTGATAGAAGTTTATAAGATTGTGAATGGCATTAATAGAAAGGAAAGTTTGAGGCTTTTCCCCAGGGTGGAGGAGCCAGTTACTAGGGGACACAGGTTCAATGTGGGAGGGGGGTAAGTTTAAAAGAGACGTGTGAGGCAGGTTTTTTCACACAAAGAGTATGGAAGGGCAAAATGTGTCAGCACTGGCTTGGAGGGCCTATTCCTGTGCTGTATTGTGCTTTGCTCTTTGCTCTTGGATGTTTATTACAACTACAATTATATACATCACATTCATGACACAACAGTGTCCGGGCTCAGATTTAGCTATTTACATTGCACAGAACAGTATTGAGCAGCACGTGTCATGCTTCAAGTGATCTTGGGGCAAGATGGTTTCTGAGATCTTTATACACCAAGACACATGTTATGTAACAATGTCGACATCATGATCATGTCTCTTAAAGGTACACTGACATGCTATGTCTCTTAAAGGCATACTGACATCCTGAAATTGTGATGTAACGTTCCCATTATTATACATATTGCTGCTGGCTGCTGGACAGTTTTGTAATGGCTGCACATATATTGATTGAGACTATTCGCTAGATGGTGCTGTTTAAGAAGTCTCTGTTCGTTGCTGCTTAAAAGTCTGAGTTTGACTCATGACACCATATACTTGTGGGCTGTGCACTGAGATGAATACTTGATGGAACGCAAAACTTTCCCAGCCAGGTCTAATTATTTTCTTTGCAAACTTGACACATCGCCCGCTCCACCATCATGCCTTGTTAGCCAACTGAAATGAAACTTTTTTCCCCGTTCAGCAGCTGAAGTAAATAAATCAAAACCCTCTTTAATCGTCACCACATGCTCTTGCATAATCTGGTCAGTTCACTAGTAAGCCCGATCACATAGGCACGAGTAAACATTTCACTAAATATCAAGGTAACAGTCAATGAGGGGAAATCTCTGAGAGAGTCAGTGGATACGAGCCAAAATGTTGAACTGCAGGGACCCAAAAACTAACTGGGAATGAAACCTAATTATAACTTTCGTAACTCTGTTTCATTTCTGTTGCAAGAGGACAATATTCTTCCTGTGTCTTGTATACATTAACACCGTGATAAACCTATGTCAGTCATGCCTCTGGTAGTAACCTCTGAGTTCAATGATTGCACATTCAAGTCCTACTCAACAAGGATATAAGCACAAAAATCAAGGCCCATTCTTTTGTGCAATATGGAGGGGAGGGGACACGTTGGTGGTATAGTCTCTTGAATAAGTGCGATGTAAAATGTGGTCTTATCTGTCCTCTCAGGTAAAAAGTCTCATGGCACTCTAGTGAAAAACAGCCAGGTAGTTATCCCTGGTTCCCCGACCTGTATTTATCCCTCAGTCAATGTTAATGGGATCTTACTGTGTGTAGGTGCAGTATAAGAGATTAATGGCTGTGCTGCTAAAGTGCACTGTGGGTTGATTTCAGATGATGACAAATCACATGGCAATGCGAATTGAGGGAGGAAGGTTTTAACAGAGCCTTGCTGAGCTAGGAGCTCACTGTGTGCTGGCACTAGGGAAGCCCAGGAGGGATAAAAAGGTATGCACTTGAACATTCTGGTGTGGCTCCCCTAGGACTCCAGGATGGATAGGGAGGAGAACAGCCTTGCTGTGTAATGAGGAGAAATGTGACATTGACATCAGCTGATTCGATACAATATCCTGAGTATACAACCAGGCAAGGTCCAGGGCTTGTGCTCATCTCTCTGAATTGAACATGCATTCATCTGACCCAGGAACCATCCTGGAGTGCTATTTAAAGGGACAGGCATTCAACATGCTTCGGGTTTCTGCTATGGCACAGTTGGTGGGCCCACACTGGCTTGTTCTTTACTGTTGGAAGCGTTACGATGAGCTGGTGCCCCCATTCAGGGAGGGGGCAGAAGATTTGTTTGCCTGACGTCTTTAAGAGGAATGAGGGCAGCCTTGCTGGGACGCTGCATCATGACCAACAAATAGAGAAAAGGCTCAAGAGTGAGAAGGAGGAGGTGGAAGAAGGCTCTTCCTTAACCGCCATGGGTTTTCCAAGGGAACTCCTGCCTCCATCTGAACCATAGGAAATGTTTAAGGTGATTGAGTTCACTGACGATCTGCTTACTGATACCCCCTTCAACAAGGTGCCACAGGATCACAGTGGTATTGAGCTTCAATGTGAGTTCATCTTTCTAGGTGGGAGCTGACATTGTTCCTTCAGTCAAACATTGCTGCTGTTACGATATATTCTCAGTATTGCCCTGTATGTCATGAATCAAAATTCCCACATGGTGTATGTTTTAACCCATTGAGTTTCTCTGCAAGCAGATCTCCAACTTCTTAAGTGAATGCAGTTAGAAACTCAGAAAATAGCAGCAGGCTAGGTCTTTCGGCCCTTCAAGCCTGCTCCTCCATTCATCCTGATCATGGCTGATCATCATACTCAATACCGTGTTCCCATTTTCTCTCCATACCCATTGATCCCTTTATTCCTAAGAACTAAATCCACCTCCTTCTTGAAAGCATTCAATATTTCGGCTTCAATCTTTTTCTGTGAGACAGAATTCCACAGGCTGCCCACATCTCAGCGTATGTGACTTGACAATCAAATTATGATACCCATCCTTGATTGAATTTTCTGCCGTGACTTCAAGGGTCATGTTGGAAAATTCTCCCACTAAACAAGAAAAACAACTGTAATCTGAAATGCAACTTGAAAGTTAAACTGTGAATTCAACCAAAGGATGGAAGCTTAAATCAGTCTATGGCAATTTCAGGGCTAATTATCAAGCATTTTTCTCCAGTTTGGGAGTGTGTAACAGCTAAAACCAATCTGCATATTGTGAAGAACAAGATACTGGAATCACTGATGTAGCAATTGGATGCTATAATGGTGGGAATAGCTCTGTCAAAAGGGCTGTCAATTCGAAGGGCTGAGCAGCCTCTTCCTGTACTTTGCAGATGGGCTGAAAGGCTCTCCTCCTATGTAATTATTTTGTGCTGATGAGTGTGTAAATATTCATGAGGAAGTGCTACAAATGCTGCAATGTTGAAACTGATTGGAATATATTCTCGCAACCATCCGTCCTCTCAGGAGCTCCTGGGGGCTAAACTTTGCAAGGTGGCATTCTGCCAGCTCCTCTCTTGGATGGCTAACCCTGGCAACTATGCCAGTGCCAACATCAGCTGCAGGTTCCTGGCATCCCCTTGCAGTGTTCCTGGCGCGGCTACATACCAGACTACGTGAGGTAAATGCTTGCAACAAGTCACTGAAAAATAAAGAAATCGATCACCCCATAAGGAGATCCGTTTTTACCCACAGCGATCCAGGAAGGCCATGAGTGGCAATGAGCTTTGGGGAACCAAATGTTTGCCCATCGCACTCCCGTTCCTGCACACTGCCGCACCAAACTGAGTTGTAAAATTGCACTCCCTAATTTCCCATTAAGTATTTTAGGACTGAATCTAAAATGAAAGCAGACCTCACATAAATATTTATGTCAATGGACTTGACTGTGTTGTTTTAGTACTTCTTATTTTTTGAGAGTATGAACCACAGCCTCATGGCTGGAGACGTGAGATAATGTCTTTCTAACGCTGTGATATAAAATAAACAGGAGCAGGAGGCATTGCCAGTATAACAAATGGTCAGTAAAACCCAGCTGAAAATCTCAGTGATTTCATATGAATACTCTGTATCCAAATCCTCCATTTCTCTCTCTCTCTGCTTGCCACTTGTCTAAATAGAAATAAATCATTACCAAATGCCTGATCTTATTTGGAAATGAATTACTTCAAAGTGAAAGCTTCCAAAACAGAAATTTTACATGGACTGGCTGCAAAATGGTTAGCGGATTAAAACATCTTTTTTCTAATGGTCCGAACTCTGGGGCTTAAAGCGAAATACATTTACAATGATAGGACATAATTAGCCATTGAAATGTTAAGCAGGTTTGCCTAAGCACAATACTGCAGCTGCTCTGTGTATGTTTATTGCGGCTCTCCCCCTTTTCAAGCTTTTCCTTAGATGGATAGAGATGCTTAGCTGTGCAGTTCCAAAGTCTCTCATTCGTAAATGTGTTTCTCAGAATGGAATAAAGCTTGCACAATTCAGGAAAGTCTCCTGTTGATTGCCGCACACAGTTGGAGCAGCAGTTGGACTCAGCACTTCTGGATAAGAGAGAGGGGAAAATCTTAATCCAGTGACTCATGTTGGAAGATGTGCAACAGTGGCGCAGGTAACAGCAAGACAAGGCTCCAATCTTTCACTGTTTACGTGGAATGCCACTTCTGGATTTCTGGCATGCTCTGCCATTGGGCAAGGCTTCACAAGGGCAGTGCCAAGTTGGAAAGTTCTCCCAACTCCAGCAACTCAATGAGTGAAGAATTGCCAACTGTGTGAGGTACTGCGTCAGGTGGGAAACACCTGTACCAAAGACAGCAGTGTTTTTCAGGTGACCGAGAAGAAAATAGAGGGTAATATAAAACCATCCAAAGAAAATAGTGGGCGGACAGATTATTGACTGTTGGAAGCCAAAACAGCTTCAGTTTACAGGGGGTCATTTTAACTAGAGGGCCTCATAAACTCACAATGTTTGGGAAAGATTATGAAACAATCAGTAACGTTGCTGAACTTTCTTCCATTTATTTTTCAAAAGGGTAGACTTCTGACTGCCATAAAGCAGTATTAATGCAAGTCGTTGCTTGTCAAAATGCACCGAAGAGGTAATAAGGAGAGTCATAACTGTAACCCTAGCAATCACTCATTCTAAGCAATGGCATTTGATTACATCTCACATCGCTCTTTTGCCAAGCAAGATATGATTTGCGAATAATCCTCCAAAACAGCAGCCCCAAATTCTTCAGTGATGGGATTAGATTAGCAAACTAGAGGCCCAATCTAATACTCTGGAAGAATGGGAACATATCTCCCTGTGCCAACTGGTGGAATTTCAATTCAGTTACCGCATCAGAAATTGAAAGCAAGTCTCAATAATGGTGACCATGCACCCATTGTAAAAACTCAGCGGGTTCACCAATGACCTTTCAAGAAGGAATTCTGCTATCTTTACCTGGTCAGGCCTACATGTGACTCCAGATCCACAGCAATGTGGTTGACTCTTGACTGTTTTCTGAAATGGTCCAGCAAGCCACTCAGTTCAAGGGCAATAAATGTTGGCTTTGTCAGCAATGTTCACATCCTAGAATTAGATTTTAAAAAATCCTTTTGCAGTCATTTATGAAATAGGGTTTATGTCATCCATGTTTTCAATTGAATGTTTTGTCTTATTGAGCAGTTTTGTGCCTGGTGCTAAAGGCTGCATGTCTTTTCCCATTCTCTGAAACTGTGACTTGCTTCCTATCACTGGGAAACCCAGCTCTGACATATATGTTTTAGAAGTCATTCAGAGATGGTTCATTAAACTGATTCCTGGGATTAGGGAACAGGGCTTATCTTGCCTGGATGGGTGCAGCTCCAACAACATTCAAGAAGCTTGACACCATCCAGAATAAAGCAGCCAGCATGATTGGCACTACATCCACAAGAATTCACTCCCTCCGCCACCGATGCTCAGTAGCAGCAGTATGTACTGTATATATTCATTAAGTGTCCTCAGACAGCACCTTTCAAACCCACAACCACTTCCATCTAGAAGGACAAGGGTAGCAGACATATGGGAACACCATCACCTTCAGGTTCCCCTCCAAGCCACTCACCAATTCTGACTCGGAAATATATCATCGTTCTTTCACTGTCGCTGGGTCAAAATCCTGGAATTCCCTTCCTAATGACGTTGTGGGTCAACCCACAGCAGGTGGACTGCAGCGGTTCAAGAAGGCAGCTCACCACCACCTTCTCAAGGGCAACTAGGGATGGGCAATAAACGCCATCCAGCCAGCAACACCCACATCCCACAAATGAGTAGGATTAAAAAAGGACTGGTCCAGCCAGTATTTATTGGAGTTTAGAAGAATCAGAGCTGATCTTTTTGAAATCAGTTTTGAGGGTACCGAACAGGACAGATGCTGACGATGAGTTACCACTTGTGGGAAAGACTAGAACTAGGCAGCACAGTTTAAATGTAAGGGGTGTCTTATTTCAGACAGAAAAGAAGGAAACATTTATCCTTGTAGAGGAGCGTAAGTCTACACAACTCTCTTTCCCAGCGAGAGGTGGAGGCAAGGTCGTTGAATGTTTTTAAGGCAGAAGTAGATACATTCTTGTCTAACAAGTGAGTCAGAGGTTATCAGGGGCAGACAGGAATTTAGAGTTGAGTCAAAAATATCTGCTCAGTCATGATCTTATTGAATGGCAGAACAAGCTCAAGGGGCCAAATTGTCTACTCTTGCTCCTAATTCATATAGAATCCCTACAGTGTGGCCATTTGACTCATATCAAACCCCTGAACAGCATCCCTCTCAGACCCACCTCCTACCCTACATTCCCCATGGCTAATCCACCTAGCCTCCACATCCCTGGATACCATGGGCAATTTAGCATGGCCAATCCACCTAACTTGCACATCTTTGGACTGTGGGAGAAAACTGGAGCATCTGGAGAAAACCCACGCAGACACAGGGAGAATGTGCAAACTCCACACGGTCACCCGAGTCTAGAATCGAACCCAGGTCCCAGAGGCTGTAAGGCAGCAGTGCTAACCACTGAGTCACTCATATGTTCATTGCATTTGTAGATTCCTCTTCCTCTTTATGGGAAAGTAAGTGCGTTTGGTCTGACTGTTACCTGCACCCTGTTCTTCCCAATCTCCTGTGTAACTTGGGAACAATGGAACAGTGACGCTGGATTATCTATCTTCTCAGTACATTCTATCTTACAATTGTGCTGAACATCATAGAGGCAGTAGATGTAGTTCAATTTGTCGGTGAGGCTAACGGGCACCATTGACCTAAGGCATACTAATTCCATTTGCACCCTTTGGAGACTGTCTTGAAACTGTTGCACAGGAATTCTAATTTGGGGCATTTCCTTCTACTTGCCATACATTCTTAGCTGATATACAGTTTTTTATGACTGACCAGTGGTCTTTTCTGGAGTGTCATATTCGGGAACTGGGTTCAAGTGGGGCAAATTCCCTGCACACCAATTAAAATCCGTCATAACCATATTGCAGTGTTAGGGCACCATTCTGATGCACAGCAAAATCCAAGCAGGACTATTGCCACGAGTTTGCTAAGTATGCTGCATTGCAGCTCCAGTTCGACAGATGATGAGAGATCTTACAGGGTGACTCGTACCCGAAATACTGCTTCAAGGCTTCCGCTGCTGATCTCAGCTGAGATTGAGATTGCTAGAAAGTACATGCATGCCCTAAACGTTCACTCCCTCTGTCAACCAAACACAGTGGCAACAGTGTGTACCACCTGCAAGATGCACAGCAATCACCTGCCGAGACTCCTCTGATATCAACTTCCAAATTCCCAACCTCGAACAACTGGAAGGCTAAGGGAAGTAGATGCAATGGGAACACCCTCACCTGCAAGCCCCCCTCCAAGCCACACACCACATTGAGTTTGAACTATTTCACTGCTCCTTCAGGGCCACTGAGGAAAAATTCTGGAACCCCCTTCCTAACCCTAACTCCCTTCCTAACTGTACTCCGGGTGTACCTACACCTCAAGGACTACAGTAATTCAAGAAGATGGCTCATCAAGGGCAATTAAGGATGGGCAATAAGTGCAGGCCAATGGCACCCAAATCCTATGAAAGATTTAAAAAGAAATTGCAAAGCAAGAAAGCTTTTACAAGGGTTGGAAAATCTTGCAACCTTGCTTTGTGGAACCTGGCATCATTTTCCGCGTGGCGGCTAGAGAAAGCTGTGGAAATTCATTGGGAATATTGTACATTTCAGCCATAATACCATTGGCAAAGTTTAGGGAAGAGTTGAGTGTTGTGTTGGTGCAATGGTGTTTGATCTTAACATCTGAATTCTCCCTCATTCTCTGCTGAACGTGGGTGAGATTGAGTTGCAGAATTCAATACACAGCGTGCTAGGAGAATTTGAATGTCTGGAAAGCTGCCTAAAGATGTTTGAGTAATTAATTATCTTGACCTAAAATTTATTGGCTGCATTGATAATGTTCCTCTGACCTCCCTGCTTTACAAACCATCCCCAACTCAGGACACCAGCAGATATAGCCCCAGTATGATTGTCGAGCACTCAAAAGAACTCTTTATGAAGAGAACCATATGACTACTCCTTTCACATCTCCGTCTCTGTGCTTATCATAACGGCTCCAGAATGCAATGGATGAGATACAAAATCGTAAAATGAATGGAATTGTCGGAGAACAGGAGAAGACCATACAGCCTCTTAAGGCTGTACCAATGTTTTGAGAGTGTTATGCTATCAATCCCCTGCTCTTTCCCCTTTACCTTGATAATTCTCCCCAATGAAGACCAGAAGATATGGGAGCAGGTAGAGGTAATGCTACACATTCATTCAACTCCCATTAGATGGTTATTATTGAATGTGTTCTCACCATTAGCTTCCAGACTGTGGAATCCAGATCATAACAACTTTTCAAAGCTTTCTTTCCCTTATGCTACCTCCAGATCAAATTCCTTGAATTTGCCTTCGTACTTTTGAATATCTTGGTTTCACCTCCCCGTAACCGTCTCTGCTTGAAGGATAGCAGCTCCATTTTCTCAAGTGTCTCCTGTAACCGAAGTCTTTTTATCCCTGGGTTTCTGGTGAACGCGTCCTTTGAATAATGCCTCGACAGCCTTTCTAAGTCGTGAAGCTCAAAATTGGCGGGGAACCAAGTCTCTGTTTTATGCGGGTTCAGCATAACCTCCTGGCTTATGCATCCTTACGTTTCCTTTTCTAAAGCCAAAGACTGTGCGTGCCCTTTGAATAGCCTCCTTCGCTCCCTCAACCTTCAAAGATTTGTGTATCTGCATCCCTTAGCTTCTTGGCACCTGCACCCTCTTTTAAAATTTATTTACCTTGCTTCTCCTCATTTTTTCCAATCAAAATGAGTCATTTCACACTTCTCTGCATTGAATTTCATCTGCCACATGTCTGCCTTCTTCAGCACACTCTATCTTCCTGATGTTGTTATTATCTTCCTCACAGCTTATTACATATCTGAGCTTTGTGTCATCTGCAAACTATGAAAGTAACCCCCTCAAAACAACACTATTCACCATGTCCCTGTGCTTTCAACTTTGGCATGGCCAGAAGCTACAGTATATTGGTGCCCTGTGTCACCCTATTTCACGTACAAATCTATCACTCATGTTACAATGTCTTTTCCAATTGAAATGGATGCCTGTTTAATTCTGAGCATTGGTAAAATCCGATCCTTAAAGTTCGTAGCAAATTCATCATCAGAGCTTAGTCAGCAGCAAGCAGAAAAGAAGTGTTTTTGCTTTGTGCAGAACCAGTTGAAGACATGAAAAATCAAACTGAGAGCAGAGTAACATCGCAAATCCGGGCCTGTGGCAAGTGCTGCCTTTTTAATGTTTACATCCAGAGTTTAGTCTGCAGATGGGAATACCATTTCCTCTCTGTCTGACCTGAACAGCAGATGTGTGACTCTGACAGGAATCAAGGTGAGGAAGGGAAACCAGCGCAAACTGGAAAAATACCATGGCCTCAACGGCCGAGAAATTTTTTATATGTAAGGAAGGCCGTGCGACTAATGACGAGGTTTGGAAATCTCATCAGGAGAAGCCAGGCCGAGACCTCTGCTTAACATGGGTGGTCATAGCAGGGAAAGATAGTCTATAAACAAAGATTTCAAGAACATGACAGCTATCTCGTCAGTCACATATACAGGAGCAGAGAGGGAAAGAGAAATTGTGGGTGATGTGGGACAACGATGACCTATTTTCAACAGGGCATTGAAAAATATACAACAGAAGCAAGCAACTCTTCAAACTCAAGGATTAACCTTGTCCTTTGAATTTTGACACACTACTCCTCCGAAAATCTCCTCTTTAGCCTTCTATTTAGTCATTTCCTACTTTATAACATGCATGATAGAATCTCTTGTATAATACTATTGCTGTGTAAAAGTAAAATATCAATTTTCACAAACACATTTTAGTATTGTATATACTTTGCTCCAGGCTTGATTATTTCATTTACAAAAATGTGTACTGTCCTCCTAACAAAATTATTACTATCCTGAAAAAGGGTTGAACGGAATCTATTCTGGTTGCCCACAACGTAAATAATCTTTAGTCCAGCCACTTAGGGAGTACTGACAGGGAAGGGCGAGATATCAAAAAGGTAATCACGTTTACATAGACCCTAGCAACCAGCTGGGCCTAGGAGTAGGATGCAGCCTGTTCTCACGTTGAAAACTTTCATAGTATAGAGACCCCTTTGAAAATTGGAGAGAGTACTGTAACAGAAATAGAGAAATGAGGGAGCCAGCGAATGGGTAGTGGTTACACCAAAAGAAAAATTCTTCAGTCTCTACAGGGTAAGCAAGGTATTTAAGATTCCAACAGTACCAGCAGAGATATTGTTATTGTTATTGTTCAAATTGAATCCTTTCAACAGGGAATATGGGAGATTGTGGAAATGATGCATTGATGGACAGGCCAGAAGAGAAAAGAAAGTTTATTTTCTCCCTCCTTCAAGCTTTCCTTGAGAAAATTTAATGCTGACATCTTGCCATTAAAAGGTTTATGTGCTAACAGTCTGGGTTGATTCTTTCTCCAAATTGTTCCCCTTGTCAGCTGAGATCAAGAAGTCACCCAAAGCAATTGTTGACACAAAATAAATAAAATAAATGTGGTGAGGTCCAGTTTCTGGGCCATACCTGTTTTATGTAAGGACCAACTTCATTTACTCCTCATGTTCAGATCAAAGTTGGCCATCTGTTATTTACATTAGAAGGTTGCAAACATTTGAGCTTAATTTTCCTGCTTTAAGGCAATGTACAAATTGGAAGTCATTTATCTCCAATAGACCAAAAGAGAGTCATGATCAGCCAGCTAACCCAGATAGTACTTTGTGGACTAAAACATTGAAGAACATTACTGGAATTTGCAGAAACCCATAAATATGAGAGGCCTGGTGGAACTTCATGTGTTATAGATGCGATTTGCAATGGCTGGATTAATGTCCCCAAGATCTGTTTCTTGACTGTTCAGTCAAGAGTGAAGTTTCACTGGGTTTTCCTTCTTTCATGCTTATCTTGGGACAACTGCAGATGACCAACTCTGATCTGAACTTGAGAAGTAAATCAGCAAGTCTACATTGCAACAGTGAAGGAGCCATGGCTGAGAAATAGGATCTTACTACATGCATTTTTACAGAAGTGAAACAGGTGCCATGCATGTGCCAGACATCCAATGCTTACTCTGTTGGTTAGTGTTCCTCAATAGATGTCAAGGCCAAGTGTGTGAAACAAGTGATAGATGTAAAAGCTACAGCTTCAGTTTCACAATCTCTCTGCAAAGTTGGATTCCAATGAGGCCAACCTTCATGTTATCTTGACCCTATTCCCCGTAAATTACTTAATACCCAACATCGCTCACCAATCCTCCATGTCAGCTAACATCTCCCATCGTTTCAAATCTTCCTTCCTCTCCTCACAAACATGACATCCATCCTTTCAAAGTTCAGCCTTCGGTAGATGCCTTAAAACTGTTGTCGCTTCCTAAAGGTGGCAGCTCACCACCAGCTTCTCAAAGCCAAATGCTGGGCGAGTGAGTGATGTCCCTCAAAGGAACTTAAAAAGAAAAACTGCACCCGTCTTTCCCACAACGCCAGGTCTGACACATCCAGTCGAGCTTTCAGTCCTGCCATAGCCCTGGTTCAACTCTGCCCTCTTACACATTCCATCAGAGCCAGAATAACAGTATGACTTGGATAATGAAAGTGACTGTACTGTAGCCAAGTTTGCGGATGACACAAAAATAGGTGGAAAGGCAAGTAGTAAGGATGATACAAAGAAGCTACAGAGGGATATAAACAGATTAAGCGAGTGGGCAAAAACTTGGCAGATGGAATAAAATGTAGGAAGCGTGAGGCTATGCACTTTGGCTGGATGAAAAGAGGAGAAAATGGAGAAAGACTACAGAAAGCTACAAAACAGAGGGACCCTTCACCCATGAATCACAAAAAGCTAACAGGCAAGGTCATCAGGTCATAGGGAACGCAATTGGAATGTTGGCCTTTATTTCAAAGGGAATGGAGTCTAAAAGTAAGGACGTCTTGCTAAAACTATACAAGGCACTATTCAGATCGCAGCTGGTTACTGCTAATAGTTTTGGGCCCATTACCTAAGGAAAGATATATTGACATTGGAGGCAGTCCAGAGAAGGTTCACTCGGTTGACCGTAGGTATGAAGGGATTTTGTTATGAGGAGAGGTTGAGTAGATTGTGTTTGTACTTATGGGAATGAGAGACGACCTTACTGAAACGTACAAAGTTGGTAGAGGTCTTGATAGGAGAGGTTGTTTTTTCTTGTGGGACAGTCCAGGACCAGAGGGCATAATCTCAGAATAACTGCCCACACATTTAGTAACAGAGATGGCCGAGATGGCCAGCCTAAGTTATAATGTATACATATCAGTAAGGGGATATATGTCAATCTGCTGTCTGTCACAATGCACTGCAAGACAGGACATGATGTATAATCCTAGTTAGTCCTTGCACAGATCAAAGCAGCAGATCAGATGTTTCTAGAAAGCCACTCTGTTCCCATTATCTTTACGTAGTCTTATCTTCAAATAAAGAACCTGCTTGTCATATGATTGGAAAATTTGCAATAAATGAAAGTATGCAATACTGGTGTGGTTGGACTTCAAAACCGCTCCTACCTCTCATCTCCTCGGGTACACATCCAAAGTATTTTTTAAAAAAGCACTGGCACCTTCCCATATTCTGTGCATCCACTCACTCTGGGTTTTGACATAAGACAGAAAGTATACCCACAGGCAGATGGACGTTTTGCACCACATATTTCCTGATTTTTGTTTCTGTCAGCATTGATTATGCATAAAATGCAAGAAATAGGAACAGCAATACATCAAATTGTCCATGCAGCTTGCTCCACTATTTAGTATGATCATGGTTGGTCTTGGGTTACAACCGCATCTTTCTGCTCACTGCCCATGTCTTTTGATTCCTTGACAATGCCATTCCAACAAACAAAATGAACAAAACTGTTGGAGCTCAAAGGCTAGGCTTTAGATTCAGCAATGCTCTCAAAATCAACCCTCTGGGCCACTGTTATCACTCCTTTACAGTGTCCCTACCTCTGAGCCAGGAGGCCTGGGTTCAAGTCCTACCTACTCCCGAGCTGTGTCACAGCATCTCTGAACAGGTTGATTAGGAAAATGTCAGCCATGTCACCAAGCAGTATAAGCCCCTGTAGGAGCATAATCAATAGACCAAATGGCCTAATTTTGCCTTTTTAAAAAAATCCATTCAGAGGATGAGGGCATCACTGCCTAGGCCAGCATTTATGGCCTATCCCTAATTGCCCAGAGGGCAATTAAGAGTCTGGAGTCATGTGTAGACCAGACCAGGTAGGGATGGCAGTTTCCTTCCCTAAAGACCATGAGTGAACCTGGTAGGTTTTTCCTGACAATGACTTCATGGTCATCATTAGATTCATAATTCCAGATTTCTATTGAATTCAAATTCCACCACCTGCTGTGGCAGGATTTGAACCGGGCTCCCCAGAATTTCCTAGTGGAAATGTTGCAATTCTGACCAGCGGGAATGGTGCCAGGGATATGCACAGAGACAGTCCAACAGCTTACTCAAAACCACCCCAAGAGCAGGGCTCCTTCATTGTGTGTCTGTGGACACTTGCACACATTTCTGACTTCTTCAGGCACCCTGCAGCATTTTAATTTGTAGAGGTGCAAGATAAAAGCAAGTTTCTTTTACTGTTTTCCCCATCACTTCTTCAGCCTTACAAAGAAAATGCTGCTGGTTCTAAACGCTTGCAAATGTCCTGAAATTTTATCCCACGCCACCACCAACAACCACCACCTCCCCTCTCCACGCTCGTTTTAAGCATTTACATTTTGTTAAACACAACTTACAAACAGTCTTATAAAAGCAAAGAACTGTGGATGCTGGAAATCTGAAACAAAAACAGAAAATGCTGGAGAAATTCAACATGTGTGTCAGCACCTGCAGAAAGTGAAACAGGGTTAACATTTTGAGTCCAGAACTGTTCTGTACGAGAGTCAAATTGGACTTGAAGCATTAACTATGTTTCTCTCTCCACAGATGCTGCCAGATCTGCTGAGTTGTTTTCAGCACTTTCGGTTTTTGTTACAATCTCCCTCTGTTGCTGCTTGGACTTTACTTTCAAACCACCCGAGTTAAGTAAACAGAGTTGTGAATAGTTACTCAAAATCAATTTATGCTGGAGAAGTAAGTGAGGCCTGTCTTGATTTTTCAGCTAAGACTAGCACTGATTTTAAACCATTTAGAACTAACATAACCTGAGACATCAGTCCCTCCTGTGTCTACAGCTCTTGACAGATGTTTAAAGCATCATTATCCATTACTGACATGATAACTCAGTCTGTGCTGTCAGCTAATGGCATTTAGTCCTGGCATATGGTCAGAAACTATTCCTTTCCTGTGCAGTTTTTTTTATAAAAAAGAGAAATGATTGACTTTGAATACACTATGGTGGAGTGGCCTGCAAAATCAAAGTAGGATTCTATCAAACATCAAGTGGAACAGCACATTACCATGGGACCTTGATCACAGAGAAAATATTTCACATTATATTTACAGAAGCATTGAGATTTATAACCAATGTCAGACCATTTCAATCATTTCAATACCAAATACCTGGTAAGTCTAGGATTGGAACAATGTAGACACTGTATTAAACATTTGTAATATCTACACAAAATGTAAAACCTTACAAAGTCATGCCTTCATGGATGTTTGCTATTTTTTAAATATCATTCATTATTTCAGTTTCAAATCTGCATTATAATTAAAAGTGAGTGGATTGTTAGCCAAAAGGTCAAACTCTTGCAGACAAAGAGACCTCACAATATTTCTTCATAATTGTGTAGATACAGATCCCTAGCAGCAGAGGGCAGTAATGGACTGTGTTAATCAATGCTGTTGAACTGTTGGTCGCTCCAGCGAGAAGTGGTTATGAAAAGGATGTTCTGAAAGCAGTGGAACTGGCTGGCTGAGAAAACTTTACATGCTTAAAACGAGATTCATCTTAATTGAGCGCCAGAAATAATGGTGGAGTCAGGCGAGGGGGAACTCAGCTTCCAGCCAATTTGATGTCAGGCTTTTATTGGCTGCAATTTACCCTGGATGGGTTTGACCCAGAGCCTGCCTTATTTTCCTGAGACCCCACACACAGATCACTGTCTTAACTTATGTTTCCTTTCTAACTGTTTCAGCAACACGTTTTCTTGTAGAATCAGATACTTCTCTGCACACTCTGGTAGTTAAAAGGAGGTCTGCATTTTTTCCACTATTATTCACTGTGACTTAGGAGCCATTTGAATGCGCAGGAACTGTGGAAAAACAAATCTATTCTTCCAAAAACCAGGTAGAAGCTCTCCTCTCACTAACTCTTGTCTGTCGCATTTTATAGACCTCAGAGCAATGTGGAGGTGTTTAGTTTTGCCATGTTTATTCACAGCACTGTCTTATGAAGAGAGATTGAGCATTGCAGGTCTATATTTGCTGAAGTTTAGGAGAATGAAAGGAAATCTAATTGAGGTACAGAAGGTGCTAAAGGGGATTGACAAAGCTGATTAGAAAAGATACTTCCTCATGTGGTGCAATTGAGAGGTCCTAGCTTTACGGTAAGGGATAGCAAATTTGATGAGGAGAAATTATTTCTCTCAAAACATTCAGAATCTGTAGAATTCACTATCCCAGACAGATTCTGGACTATACATCCTCACATCCCACTTCCTGTAAAGGCTCCATCCCATTCTCTCAGTTCCTCTGTCTCCGTCGCATATGTTCAGATGAGGCCAACTTTGACAAGGGAGCCTCTGAAATGTTCACATTCTTCCTCAACCGAGGATTACCCAGCTCCGTTGTCGACAGGGCCCTCAATCGGGTCTGACCCATCTCCTGCACTTCCGCCCTCACCCCTTCCCTACCCTCCCGCAACAGCGATAGGGTTCCCCTTATCCTCACCTACCATCCCACCAGCATCCACATCCAGAAGATCATCAGACGCCATTTCCGCCACCTCCAGCAAGATGCCACCACCAGACACATATTCCCCTCCCCTCCCTTGTCCGCCTTCCGCAGGGACCGTTCCCTCCGGGACACCCTGGTCCATACTTCCTTCACCCCCAACACCTACCCACAGCCCTACGGCACCTTCCCCAGTAACCGGCGAAGGTGCAACACCTGCACATTTACCTCCTCCCTCCCCAGTATCCAAGGGCCCAAACATATCTTCCAGGTGAAGCAACACTTCACCTGCACTTCCAAGAATCTAGTCTGCTGCATCCGCTGCTCACAATGTGGTCTCCTCTATATTGGGGAAACGAAGCGTAGACTTGGCGACCGCTTCGCAGAACATTTACGTTCTGCTCACAAAAAAGACCCTGAACTACCTGTTGCCTGCCACTTCAATGCACCACCTTGCTCCCTGGCCAACATCTCTGTCTCCGGCTTGCTACAGTGTTCCAGTGAAGCCCAGCGCAAGCTGGAGGAACAACACCTCATTTTCCGCTTGGGGACCCTACAGCCCTCCGAACTCAATATTGAGTTCAATAATTTTAGGGCCTAAACTCTCCCATGTCCCAGCCCCCCACCCCACACTCCAGGCCTTGTTACCACATAGCCTGCCATTACACACCCCCTGTTGTTAGTCACTAACAGTCCCCATTAACAACTATTCATCCTCCCAGCCTCATCGTTAGTAATTCCTTCGTCTGTCCAACTGTCTTTCTCTCTCTTTGGGCTCTATCCTATTGTTTACTCCCTACCACACCCACCTCCCTATTTTCTGCATATAAACTGATGTTTTCAGCCACCATTAGTTCTGAGGAAGGGTCACCGGACCCGAAACGTTAACTCTGTTTTCTCCTCCACAGATGCTGCCAGACCTGCTGAGCTTTTCCAGCAAATTTGTTTTTGTTCCAGATTTTTTAATATATAGTGTGTTGAAGGGTAATGGAGCGCAGAAAAGAAAGTGAAGTTGAGTCCGAGGTGAGATCTAACATGGTTGTATCAAATAGCAGAGTAAGCTTGAGGGACCAAATTGTCTTCTCCTAGTTATTAAGTACCTTAAAATATCTCCACCATGCTAACCCTTTTTGCCAATTTCCCTGACTCCATACCCAGGTTCAAACCATCAAACACAGTGAGCATCAGTAGTAAACAGACTCACATGATCAAACATTGAAAGCTTGAACCCTACAAGGAAATTTCCAAGGAAATACACCCTAATTCCTGTGCAAAAACACATTTTTGCCTAGAATGTGTCATAATGTTAGTATCTTTGAAAGCCATGCTACAGAAAGAGTTAAAAACTCACAAAATCAAAACCGAAAGAACAGCAAATGCTGTGAATCAGAAGCAAAAGCAGAAATTGTTGGAAAAGCTCAGCAGGTCTGGCAGTATCTGGCAGAAAGTTAGGATGTGGAGAGAAAAGAATAGAACTGTTTTGTTGGAGAAAATAATTTTTGTTTTGCCTCACCGGGTTAGCTGAAAAATCAAGCTCACCATTCCGGAGTTGTCACAAAGCTTACAGAATTTTAACAGTGCACAGAATTCCATAATTTCCCTGTCTTTTAGACCAGGTTGACATAAAGCATGGAACAGGTTTCTGTGTTTAACAAGTTTATAACAAGTAAGTAGACTTGAGCTGCAGGTAAGCAGTTATGAGCTAGTGGCATATAATTCCACTGTTCAAAACTCGAATCTGCTTATAAACTCCCCTTTTCTCACTCACACATACACAAACACACACACACACACACGCACAAACGTAAGACACACACACAAACGTAAGACACACACAGACAAAGGTGAGATACATAAACACAAATGTTAGACACACACATTCACACACACACACTAACATAAGACACATGTACACACCAACATACACATACACACAAACATAGACACACACACACACACGCACAAACATAGACAAGCACAAACATAGACAAGCACACACTAACATAAGACATACACATACACACAAACATAGACACACACACACGCACACACAAATGTAGGCACACACACTCATAGACACACACACGGAAAAATAAATGGATATTATGAGCAGAGACAAACACAGGGAAAACAGTTCAGTGGTCCTTGTTCACAGGGTTTGCTGGGACGATTCTTGGGTTGATCAGAATGTAGTTTCCCAGTCTTCTATTTCTGGATACTTTCACTTGTTTGCAGCAGGTACAGAGAGGTGGGTTCGTACAAGTCCCTGGTTTGCTGTTTAAGAGCCTGCAGTAACTGCTGAGAGAGAGAAAAAAAATGGCTATTTTCAGGTTTGAGACACTTTTTACTGGAGAGCAAAGTCTGCTCCTTCTCCTCTTCTCCTCAATAATTCCTGCCAAAACGTTCAGACCCCCACACTCTTCAGCAACCTGGGAGCCGATCACTTAGCTGTTGGCAGGTAGAAGGCTTTTACCATGAACAATTGGTCACTAGAGCCAATCCACAGACCAATCAGCTACTTGTTACCAGCCAAACCTCCATTTGGACCACTGCCCCTGCCCCATGACTTTTCCCCTCCCCACCCCCCCACCAGGCACCAGCTCATCTGTAACCTTCTCACCTTCTTCCACTACTGCTCTGGCTGTGTGAACTGTGTTTACAATCTGAAAGCTTGTGTTTTCAAATAAACCTGTTGGACTATAACCTGGTGTTGTGTAATTTCTGGCCTCGTCCATGCCAGTCCAATACCGGTACTTCCACATCATCACATACATGACACATGATGTTAGGTCACTTGCTTTTGAAAAGTGTTGTAATCATAAGGCCATAAGAGCATAAGACAAAGGAGCAGAAATTAGGCCATTCAGCCCATCAAGTGTGCTCCGCCATTCGATCATGGCTGATAAGTTTATCGAACCCCATTCTCCCACTTTGTCCCCGTAACCCTTGATCCCCTTGATAATCAAGAACCTATCTAACTCCAAGTTAAATGTACTCAATGACCTGGCCTCCACAGCCTTCTGTGGCAGTGAATTCCATAGATTCACCACTGTCTGGCTAAAGAAATTTCTCCTTATCTCCATTCTAAAAGGTCTTCCCTTTGCTCTAAGGCTGTCCCCTTGGGTCCTAGACTCTCCTACCAATGGAAGCACCTTCCTAACATCCACTCTGTCCAGGCCATTCAGTGTTCTGTAAGTTTCAATTTGATCCCCCCTCATCCTTCTAAACTCCAATGAGTATAGATCCAGAGTCCTCAAACGTTCCTCATATGTTAAGCTTTTCATTCTTGCGACCATTCTCGTGAACCTCCTCTGAACCCGCTCCAGGGCCAGTACATCTTTCCTGAGATATGGGGCCCAAAACCGTGCACACAATATTCCAAATGTGGCTGGACCAGAGCCTCATAAAGCCTCAATAGTACATCCCTGCTTTTATATTAAAATCCTCTCAAAATAAATGCCGAAGTTGCATTTGTCTTCCTAAGTACTGACTCATCCTGCAAGTTTACCTTGAGAGAATCCTTGACTAGAACTCCCAAGTCTCTTTGCACTTCAGACTTCTGAATTTTCTCCCCATTTAGAAAATAGTCCATGCTTTTATTCTTCTTACCAAAGTGCATGACCTCACAGTTTCCCACGTTGTACTCCATCTGCCACTTCTTTGCCCACTCTCCTAACCTGTCCAAATGCTTCTGCAGCCTCCCCATCTCCTCAATACTACCTGTCCCTCCACCTATCTTTGTATCGTCTGCAAACTCAGCCAGAATGCCCTCAGTTCCTTCATCTAGACCACTAATGATAATCCTCCAACAATCTTTTGTTTCTAAAGCAGCTCTTCACAATTTCAGTCCATAATTAAAAATGAAGAAAGAAGTGAAAAAGACAACATAATCTTTAGAATTTGTTACTGTAAATGTGAGGTAAATGTTATTTTCTACGTACTTAACAAGAACAAAAAAGCATAATTATACAACACTGTTGATGTAACAAAATGACTCAAATGCTACAGAGGCATGTTATGAATCAAAAAGGACACCAAGTGACATAAGGAGATATTAGGTCAGATGACCAGAAGCTTCGTGATTGAGGGATCTCTTCAAGGAGGAAGGACCATAAGACCACAGAAATTGGAGCAGGAGTGGACTATTTTGCTCTTCGAGCCTGTTCCGCCATTCAATAGGATCACAGCTGATGTTCCTCACGTCCACTTTCTGCCCTTTCTCCGTAACCCTGGATTTTGCTACTGATCAAGAATCTACATATCTATCTTAGCCTTAAATATACACAAGGGTTCTATCCCCACAGCTCTCTGTGACAAGGAGTTCTAAAGAGCACAACCCTTTCAAAGAAGAAATTCCTCCACATCTCAGTTTTAAATTGGCATTGCTGAGGTGAAGAGGTGCAAGGAGGAATATAGTGATTGGAACGAGGTCGGCCAGGTGAACCTCATAGATTATGAGCTCCCTGATTGGGGCTGTTAACCTGTTCAAGTCAGGGAGTCCTGGCTGACAGATATAAACAGGAGTGTCAGAGGTTCTGTTCAGTCTAGGAGTCAGGTCTGTGCTAGCTGGGTCTGTGTCATGTACAATGCACGTGTAAACAAAGGGTGACTTGGTGACGGGATACTGGTGTTGGTGGAGTTATTTCAGAGGGAATTCCAAAGCTTAGATGCCTATTGCAAACAAAGGCCCTGACTTGTTATTGTAAAATCAATAGACTGAAACCAAGTGAAGAGGTTTCTCTGGTTGGCAATTGGGCAAGTTATAAATTTGATTAAATAGCTTGGTATTTGAAAGCACTCACTGGAACAGGGGGAACAGAGGTCCACTGATGGGAATGACCAATTTTATTGAACCCTTGCCTAAGGGAATCATGGATAGCAAAGGAGGAAGCCATTCAAGCCATTACTATTTCCCAGTTTCTAGTTCCTGATTTGCTGGTGCAAAGATTTAATAGAACAGAGAGTGAAAAACTTGAAACTACTCGCTGCAGATTTTGTTATTTTGCTTCGCTATATCTGGTCAAAAGATGAAAAATGGGGGGAAAAGCATACAGAAAAGAGAAACAGGAGACAAGTAACAAAATAAAATGTAAAAGTCTGAGGTAATTTTGGCACTACTCACTATTTTCTCTCAACTGTCTTCTCTTTTTTGATTTGATTTATTATTGTTACATGTACCTAGATACAGTGAAAAGTTTTGTTTTGTGTGCAGTAGAGGCAGATCATATCATACAAAGATCATAGGATGATTGAACAGAACAAGGAATACAATGTTACGGCTGCAAAGAAGGTGCACAAAAAGCAAGATTTTAAATTTGAGAGGTCCATTCAGAAACCTAATAGTAACAGGGAAGAAGCAGTCCTTGAATCTGTTGGTATGTGCGTTGAAGCTTTTGAATCTAATCACTCTTAAGATGTTGGCTGATGCTGTTTTTCAAGGAATCTTGTTAAAAAAATCCATCTCCAAAGCCTCTTGTGTTGAATTGTTCTGTGTTTGATGATCAGAGTCGAGTTATCGATCTTTGCTGTCTTTATAGAGCAAGTCATCTGACACGACTGAAGTTGCGGGTTGCTGGAGTTCGGATGTGGATGGTGCAAGTACTTTGTTTTGATGGAGATGTATCTTAGGATGCTTGTAAATAAACCTGTTTCACATCCAAGAAACTAGAATCGCCACTGCACAGCTCTGAGGTGTATAAAGCATACAACACATTCCATTAGTGGTATAGTGAGTTTCTTAAAGGAAATCCGTCCATTGCAGATCACAAAAAAAAAGACGTGGAAATTCTAAATGTGTCCGAGGAGCTGTGGGCTCAACCACAAATATCTTTCCATCCGAGGTAATAGATTAAATGCATCTGGAAGCTTCAATTCCCAAGCTACATAGATCTAATACTGTAGTTACAATATGTGACTACTTGTACAATATAGCCAGAATGTTCTTGATGAACACTCCAAACCCACAGTAGATATGTTTTCAGTGGTTACTGTGTGAAAGAAAGTTTTTCAGCTGATCGACTGCCAACCGAGGCCATTTGATAACATATGTCAAGGCTTTTAATGGTATCTGCAGACCTTGAGGCCTTCCTCAGATAAAGGGTGGAATTTTAGCAGACATGTGAAGGTGACTTCAGGAGGCTGGGTGGGGATAAGGGGGGAAGTGTGGTTCGGAAACTGGGTCAACTCCCAGATGCTGTCCTAGCTCTGGGCTGATTACCCAGGAGTGGATTGACCTGGGAATAGAGCTGGGTGGCCAATTAATGCCCCACTTAGGAGCTATTTTCAGAACCCACCAATGTAATCCTAGTGTCTCTTCCTCCTCACTGAGGCCAGAACATGGCAGACACCTGGAGGTAGCCTTTATGTGTAGTCCAGGTCTTCCCTTCCAACTTGAGGAATATGTAAATCTTTTCTGAACCTTTCTAGTTTGGCGACACCCTTCCTATAGGAGGGAGACCAGAGTTGAACCCAACACTCCAAAAGTGGCCAAATCAATGTCCTATATAGCCAAAACATGACCTCCCAACTCCTACATTCAATGCACTGACCAATAAAAGATAGCATACCTAATGCCTTCTTTACTATTCTATCTATTTGTGACTCCACTTTCAAGGAACTATGAACCTGCACTCCAAGTTCTCTTTGTTCAGCAGCAATCCCCAGGACCTTATCATTAAGTTTATAAGTCATGTCCTGATTTGCCTTTTCAAAATGCAGCACCTCACATTTATCTGACTTAAACTCCATCTGCCACTCCTCAGCCCAGCTGATCAAGATTCTGTTGTACTTTGAGATAACCTTCTTTGCTTTCCACTATTCCTCCAATTTTAGTGCCATCTGCACACTTACTAACCATGCCTCCTTATGGCACACTGCTGGTCACTCCAGTCTGAAAAGCAACCCTCCACTATCACCCTCTGTTTTCTACTTTTGAGCCAGTTCTGTAAACAAATGGCAGGTTTTCCCTGTATTCAATGCCATCTAACCTTGCTAACCAGTCTACCATGAGGAACCTTGTCAAACTGAAATCCACATAGATCACATTCACCGCCCTGTCTTCACCAATCCTCTTTGTTGCTTCTTCAAAAAATTCAATCAAGTTAGTGAGACACGTTTTCCCACACAAAATGCCATGTTGACTATCCCTGATCAGTCCTTGCCTTGAGGGGTTGAGCTATAGGGAGAGGCTGAATAGGCTGGGGCTATTTTCCCTGGAACATCAGATGCTGAGGAGTGACCTAATAGAGGTTGATAAAATCATGAGGGGCATGGATAGGGTGAATAGCTAAGGCCTTTTTCCCAGAGTAGGGGAGTGTAAAACTGGAGGACATAGGTTGAAGGGGAGAGGAGAAAGATATCAAAGGGACCTAAGGGGCGGTTTTTTTCACACAGAGGGTGGTGTGTGTATGAAATGAGCTGGCAGAGGAGGTGGTGGAGGCAGGTACAATTACCACATTTAAAAGGCATCTGCATGGGTATATGATTAAGAAGAGTTTAGACGGATACAGGCCAAATGCTCGCAAATGATACTAGATTTATATAGGAAATCTGGTTGGCATGGACGAGTTGGACCAGTGGGTTTGTTTCCATGCTGTATATCTCTATGATTCTATGACTCTATTGTTATTATAACTGTGAGGCTGATTACATATAATTTTAGCCAGCCAAATAAGTACTGTCACTAATAGACCAGGTTAGAGACTAGGAATCTTGTAGTAAATACTTACTACTGGCTTACCAATTATGTAGGTGTATCCTACTCAAAAGCACTGCAGCTGTACAAGAAGGCAGCTCACCACCACCTTCTCAAAAGCAATTAGCAATGGGCAATAACTACTGGCCCAGCCAGCCTGAATGAAAACAACATTTGCATTTATATAGTGCCTTTCGTCACAACTGGATGTTCCACCGTACTTTATAGCATGCATTTGCAAAGTGTATGCACAGTCGGAAATGCAGCATTCAAGTTGAGCACAGCAAGCCCCCACAAACAGGAATGGTCAGATAGTCTGTTTTCGTGTCGTTGACTGGGGGATGAACGTTGGCCAAGGCATTAGGGACAACCACCCTGTTCCTTCTCCAAATAGCACAATAGGATTTTCTACAGTCAGCTCAGCAATTGTTTCACTCCCTCAGCACAGAAGGGCTGTTGATGTATTTGATTTCTAGAATTGGACACTTACCTACAACTTACTAAATCAGTGGCAAGAGTGCTGCCAGCTAAACCATTTCTATTTGTGGAACCCTGCATCCTGTGCTGAAGCCAATTTGTATCGATACAAACCAAATAATGTAGCAGACATATGAATCAAACAAAACCTCTTAAATCATTGCCTTTCCAACTCTGTGTTAATGTCATTCCACATACTATTCTGTGTAACTGAAAGGTGGAATCAATATACATTATTTAAGAAAGCAACAGAAATGTATGGCAGAGTCGGGCAGGAGTTCCTTCACTGTAAAGTGTGAGAAGATTTATATTTTAAACAGAATTCTGCAGAAAGCAAGAAGGACAATATACCTTTTAATGGCAGAGGTGAAGGAGTTTGATGGCTCTTTTGAAGCATGATTGATTCAAGAGTAATGAGTCTAATTGCTTTACAAAATGCCTCTGCCAAAGTTCACTAAAACCTGATTTGGAGACAGCTGAGGTAACACTAAGCATTCTTTTCTAAAGGGAGTGGGTCTATATTCCAAAATTGCTCTTACCAAAATTGGAAAGGAATCATTTCACCAGAGTTTAAATGGCGACAAAGTTTGTCTTATTGATTACAGCGAATGTCTTTTCAGATCAGCTGTCTTTTATGCACTGCATCTGATACTTCATTCAATTGACAGTTCCCAGAATGATGGCCAATCTAATAACACTTCTTTTGTGCCAGACCCCTTCCCCTAAGGTAATTATAGAGACAGAGAGAATAGGAACAGGAGTAAGTCATTCAGCTCTTCAAGGCTGCTCTATCATTGAATGAGATCACAGCTGACATCCAACTCAGTACCCCCTGCCCGCTTTCTCCCCATAAGCTTTGAGCTTTTTCTCCCTAAGAACTATAACCAACTCCTTCTTGACAATATTTAACGTTTTGGCCTACTTTTTCTGGCAGAGAATTCCAGAGGCTCACCATTCTCTGGGAGAAGAAATGTCTCCTCATCTCAGTCCTAAATGGCCTACCTCTTAGACTGTGATCCCTGATTCTAGACTCCCAGTTCATCAGGAACATCTTCCCTATGTTTAACCTGTCTAGTTTTGTTAGAAATTTCTATGAAATTTCAGAGTTGTATGAAATTCCCCCCTCATTCTTGTATACTTTCTAACTGATCCAGTTACTCTTTATACCACAAGTGAATGCTTATCCCGATGGATTTTACAACAAATTCTTCAGGATGATCACTGAAGAGCACAATGTGAGTGATTTCACAAGGGGATTATACACAATTTAAGACAGGGGCAAGATAAAGACATATTCTGGCGTAAGGCCCCCAAAAACCCTAGGTTGAGCAGAAGGAAGAATAATAGCACTTTAGGAGTTGGAGTCTGCAATCACTACATATAGTGTGGGGCACCACAAAACAGCCAATTTTCGTTCATACGCTGAGATTCCCAAGAGATCTTTATGGTGCTGCCATGGAATCATAGAAAACGATGCAACAAATTTAGGCCAATCAGCCCATTATACAGCAATGGAGCTAACTTTTCATGAAGAATTTTTAACAGGTGTTTGCCAGTGAGGGGAGAGAGACCAACTCATTTCAGAATTTGTTATTTTATCTCACAACATCTAGTTGTAAAGGTTACAAAATAAACAAAAAATACACTTTGGGAGACTGTGTACAAGACATTAAATATGCGACAATAGATAACGTGGTTTGTTTTTCAGTGAGACTCAGAAACCTCTGACACTTATACTAGAGTAAAGTTTGAATCATAGAATCTCTGTAGTGTGGAAGCAAGCCATTTGGCCCATGAAGTCCACACCAGCCCTTTGAGGAGCATGCCAACCAGACCCACACCCCTTTACCCTATAACCCTGCATTTCCCATGGCTAATCTACCTAGTCAAAACATCCCTGGACACAGTGGGCAATTTAACATGGCCAATCCACCTAACCTGCATATCTTTGGACTGTGGGAGGAAACCAGAGCACCCAGAGGAAACCCACCCAGATACAGGGAGAATATGCAAACTCTACACACTCGCCTGAGGATGGAATTGAACCCAGGTCCCTGGCCTGTCAGGCAGCAGTGCTGACCACTGAGCCACTGTGCCATGCATCGTACTCTTTCACATTTGCCAAAATGACCATTCTCCATTCCTGAGTCTGAAAATGAATGTTAATGGATTTCACAGGGCCCTCAGGAGTGTTGACAAACAAAGAGACCCAGGGGGTGCAGGTGCATAGTTCCTTGAAAGTGGAATTGCAGGTAGACAGGGTGGTGAAGAAGGCATTTGGCACACTTGCCTTCATTGATCAGTGCATTGAATATAGGAGTTGGGACGTCATTTTGCGGCTGTACAGAATAATGGTGAAGCCACTTTAGAATACCGAGTACAATTCTGGTCATCCTCCTTTAGGAAAGATGTTGTTAAACTTGAAAGGGTTCAGAAAAGATGTACAAGGATGTTACCGAGAATCGAGGGTTTCAGTTATATGGTGAGCCTGAATAGGCTGGGGCTATTTCCCCTGGAGTGTCGGAGGCTGAGGGATGACCTTATGGAGTTTTATAAAATCATGATGGGCATGGATAGGGTTTATAAACATGGTCTTTTTCAGAGGGTAGGGGAATCCAAAACTGAAGAACATAGGTTTAACGTGAGGGGGAAAGATATGAAAGGGACCTGAGGGGCAACTTTTTCACACAGAGGGTGGTGTGTGTATGGAATGACCTGCCAGAAGAGATAGTGGAGGTGGGTACAATTACAACATTTAAAAGGCTTCTGGATAGGTATATGAATAGGAAGGGTTTGGACGTATACGGGCCAAATGATGGAAAATGGGACTCGATCACACTGGGACATCTGGTTGGTGTAGATGAGTTGGACCAAAGGCCCTGTTCCTATGCTGTACATCTCTATGACTCTGGTTTCGAGTTCAGCAGCCTGAACGCCAAGGTAGATAATTAAGCTTTACGTGCTGAAATGTATAATTTTATGGCTGTGAGTCTCATGGACGGATGCTTTCTACGAAGCCTAGAAAATTGTCTTGCCATATCCCATCAAACCTGCTTCATTGACTACCTACCTTGCCCTTATGGTGTCCGTCTCTCGCCCAATTCTCACCCCTTTCTGCCACACTCTGTACCTAGAACATTCCACCAGTGCCAGGATATCTCGGAATGGACCAACATCTGTGGCAAGGCGCCGTCTTAAAAGGTCATTATGCACCCAGACAGGCAACGTTAGTGTTTCCCAGTTCCTGGTATTTGCCCCTGACATGGTGACAGAGGACAATTGCCACCATGCTTTGGAGGCAGGGACCTGGAGGGTTCTTCTGGATGGGGTGGCACAGAGATGAGACATCTACTGCCCCCAGAGGAGCGCATGACATGCGACCATGCCAGTCTGCCTTTCCTTGCCTTTTTCGTTTGTCCCTTCCATCGGACATACCAGGGTCACAGTACTGTTGAACTGCCATTTCATGCAGACACAAACCCATGCAGTTTTTTGTCATGGCTGTCAGCAGTCCTCAGTTAAGAGAAAGGAAATGACCTTCAGTCAGGGAGTCCTGACACTGTAACACAAGGACAGCCTCCGATACCAGGCCAGGGGCTTGGAGATGATCATTCAGCCTCTTTTAGGCATTCGGAATCACAATGCTTTCCACATAAGGTGTGAGGAACCACATGTTGGGTGGCCACCACTCGTCTTGAATCTCTCTGCCCTGTTGTGGGCCGTTTTCCTCTTGGACTGAGAGAAAGGCAAATGTTAAGGAAACTGAAAGTGGCCGGCACTGGTGCAAGTAGGAAGGTGCCCCGGGTGAGCAAGTTGGCAACAGTGAAGGAGTTGTGGGTGGGTGGTGGTGCAGGCAACAGTGATAGTGATGGAATATGAGTGGGGGGAGGTGGGTAGCAGAGATGGAGTGTGTGTGGGGTACTGGAGAGAAGGTGGCAGCAGTGGAGTGGAGAAAGGTCATTGACCTTCTCCTGACTTTGAATCGCTCCAGACAGCTGAGAAAGCACTGACTGGGGTGGAATTATCGGACCAAGATGGCATAGTCTAGTGTTGTGGCCTCTGCTGTTTGTGGGTGAGAAGGATATCCTGCCTCACACCAACCTACATGTGACTCCTGATCCATAACTATGTGGTGGACACTTCACCATCCCCTAAATTAGACAAGCAAGCCTGTCCATTCAGGAATGGACAACAAATGCTGAACTTGTCAGCAACACCCACGTAAACGAATAAAGAAAAAAACCCTCTCTGATCTAGAAAGGGAGAATCCAAAGCTTTGAAACCTTACTTCTGCAGGTAGCAAATTGTCCTCAAGACTTTTAAACACTCATGTTTTAAATGTTCCTTTCTGCCTCTTTGTTCCTCTCTTAATCTTCCCTTTCATTGTTTCCTTCTGCCTATTTCTCTTCCTATTGAGCCTTCCCTCCCATTCCTCTGGACCTTCCTCAATCTGTATACATCTCATTGAAGTTGCCATTTTATATTTGCTTAATTCTAAATCTGTGACAGTTCATGATAAAAACACAGTTTTCTAAGCACTTTATGTTTGTGGTTGATGCACTTTTACATTCTGTTCAACTTATGAAAAAAAAGCAACATAAATCTGGATATGTTATTTATGTTTCCAAGCTTTGCCACAGATTTTAAATTTCATGCATTTTGAATCTGGGAAGCTGATGAAAGAACAAAATTATTTTAATTAATAAATATTTTTCTAATTGTTTGGAGAGATAAAACGTTAATTTCATCAATTACTAAGGCCCTAGACACCTCAGTGTCACTTTTTTTTGTTGCAAATATAGTAATTATTCATTAGAGTCAGTGAAGCAATAATGTGGGCTCTTTATTTGTAGACTACGCATGGTTAGTGTTTACTAGCAGCTAAGTAGAATATATCTGACCTCTACTACTGCTGCTCAAGACAAGTCATGGGACTAATATATTAAATTCTGTTGAGTGCAAGATATGCCCTCTCAAAGGTACATGTACATCTTATAACAACATAACACCATGACAAGTCATTACCAGCTGATTTTTATAGATTGTACAATGGTGAGGAATAAAAATATCTAGGTCCCATTCAACACAGTCATGAGTAATAACCAGCAAGAGCTGACTCTATTTGAAAACAAAAATGCTGGAAATCACAGCGGGTCGGGCAGTATCTGTGGAGAGAGTAAGTTAATGTTTCAAGTCTAGATGACTCTTCGATGAAGCAATGGCCTCCAGTCTGGGAGTTGCCTCCTCAAATCATTGTAGAGCTTTGCATTTCTGTACTTTTTGGCTCTTTTCTGTAATATGGTTCTGTTTACTAGTCAGTAGGAAAGTACCAAGACCACTTTCCAGAATTCTTTGCAAATTTCAATATCTCTGCTTGCAGGTGTTTGAAGATGTGAAGTTCTATTATATCAATAACTGACCACTCTAATTGTTTTCTTCTCTGTTTCTTTGTTTTGCCTTCCTGATTATTTATCTTTCAGATATAATGCTTTTCCTCTTCTATTTCTGGTTTATCTATTACCTTTTTCTCTCTCTCTCCCTGTTTCTTTGCTCTTTCTGATTTATCAATGTTGTTCTTCTTACATTATACAAGGATCCTGCTGGAGGTACAGACATAGGCAGCACATTCCTCCAACTTTCTCTGTTTTATGATGTCCTTCTTGATCACGGGAAAGAGATTTCCTTTTGTTGTCGCCCTATACTGTTTCTGAATTTTCTCCACTGTTTCCTTGTCTGTTCTTTTTCCTACCTCGCTTCTCCCTGCCATTTCACCCACCATTTCGCCTTCCATTCTCTCCCTGTTTGGGTGCACTCACCTCTCACATCTTCCCATCTCCTTTGTAGTTTCAGTCCTCATGCCACTATTGCTACAAGCCCTATTCTAGAAAGTGCACTGACCCTAGAACAATATGGATTCCTCAGGTTCCTTCACCGTTGCTGGGTCAAAATCCTGGAATTCCCTCCCTAAGGCCATTGCTGGTCCGCCTAAAGCACAAGGACTGCAGCGGTTCAATGAGGCAGCTCACTACCACCTCCTCAAAGGGTATGCAGGGTCGGGCAATAAATGCCAGCAACACCCACTTCTCATGAGGGAACAAACAAAAATAAATTTGTAAGGAAATCTCTTTCCCGTGATCAAGAAGGACGTCATAAAACAGAGAAAGTTGGAGGAATGTGCTGCCTATGTCTGTACCTCCAGCAGGATCCTTGTATAATGTAAGAAGTCACAGCTGCAACTTATAGTTATACAGCACCATGAGCCCAAAATATTTTCCAAGGGGCATTGCAGAGGCTCCTTCAGGGATAGCAGTATTCAGAATTTGGGAGCAGAAACACCAATTTCTGAGTCTTTTACTACCATTTCAAATCAATATGTCAGTCCTAGATTATATAAAGTACGCTAGAAGGCATTAATTCTCTCTGCTGGACCAACTGATCGGGCAGGAGGTGTGGCTCAGAATCCAATGGCATTGTGCATCAAAAGACAATGAAAAAAAAGTCTTTTTGAGGCTGGGAATATCTGCACTGATTCAAATATTTTTCAAAGTCAAGTTTGACTGAAATTTTGGTCAAAATTGCAATTGCTGTATTCAAGGTCAAGCAGGTTAGGAGTTGTGAATTGGAACAGCTCTTCACAAAACTCTGGCTCTGGATGCAGAACTGCAATATAGAGATACAAAGAGAAAAATACATGGGAGAGTGAGGAGGACACCAAACACATCCAGGAGATTGGAAACATTTTCTGGTCCATTTTACCACAGAAGTAAATGTCAGGTTTTCAAGAAATCTCCAAAAACTGTTAGCATTTCCAAATGTTTTTCAAAATTGATTTATTTATTCTGCTCTATTCATTAATCATATGCTGTGCATAAGAAGTCTGCAATACTTAACACTTTGTTTAATTCAATATAAAATGTTTGATGTTACACATTTGAGTCAAACTTACACTAAATTTCTGCAGCTTCAGTGTTTATTGTTCAGGGTTTGTGGTAAAGATTTTTGCAAAGGATAAATTGTATTCCTTGGAATACTACCATGGAATATTTTTGTAATCTGTGGAGTATTGTATTTATGTGGATAGAAATGGATTGTAGCCAATTGCTTTGGTCTGGAACACTGAATATTTTAGAGAAGCTGTGGTACCAATTTTTTACACATCTGAAGAGCTGAAGCCTTATTTCATTTTTTCAAAATTCTCTCTCCTTGCCAATATTCTTTGCTCACCACCCGCATACACCCACCCACCCACCTCTCCCAGGCCTGTTCTGTACTGCAGTTGGTGACCTATTCCTTGGCACCAGTTCAGCAGTCGTGAAGCAACTTCTGATATTTTTCTCAAAGTGCTTGTTATTCATGTGTGAACCGTGGCGTTTTGACAGCGGGGTACATGACATCTGATCCCACTTTGATTCCAAGCCAACACCTACTATGGGCATGGGTCACTGGATCTTGATCAGGCACTAGAACGCCGACTGATGTTCCCGAATTTGGGCACCGAAAGACTATTGCCATTTAAAAGGAGAATACTTTACAATTGCTGTTGGGCTTTTCATTTTTTATTTTGCATTATTGACAGTGGGTTTGCTTTCTGCCATTCTCAATTAAACTCCATTTTCTTTCGTGGATGCATCAGAGGGAAGCCAGATTGATGAGATACTTGATACTGGCAGTTGGATATTTTCAGACTACAGTAAACAGATGGAAGTGCTCCGAACTGCATTTAACTAAAACTGTTCATGCTACAAAGGAAGTTATCCCAGTGGATGGCCCCCATGTATTGGGATAAGACTCTAGGGTCTGAAGTAACTCAATCCTGAGCTGAAGTACAGGTATTTCTCCTATAATGCAATAGTTGCTGTTTTGTGTGATCTCGCGCAATAGAAAATTGTTCGATAGAAAATTGTGCTATAGAAAATTGTGCTATAGAAAATCGTGCTGTAGAACATCGCCATAGAAAATTGTGCTTAAGAAAATCATGCTATAGAAAATCGTGCTTAAAGAAAATCGTGCTATAGAAAATTGTGCTATAGAAAATCACCATAGAAAATTGTGCTATAGAAAATCGTGCTATAGAAAATTGCATTATAGGAAAATTGCTATACCTGTACAGCAGAAAGTTTGCATTATCCAAACACCATCCACCATTCATCAATTGCTTTATGACCAATTTGCATCAACGAAACACACATTATAGCAGAAATACCTGTATTCATAGGATGCTCTTTTTGTGCTGTTACAGAAGCCATCCCATACTGTACCTTTCCCTGGAGAAAAATCTTTAATGCAATCTCCTCTATAAATGTTTGGAAATCTGCATGAAAACCTGCTTTGATATCTGGTGACAAAATCCACAAGTTTGCATTGATATTATGTCTTTTATGACACCTGCACATTCCAAAAGACACTACAGCCAATTATTCACTTTTACTGTTGGGTCTCTTGCAAGTGGAGTCGCAGGTAGACAGGGTGTTGAAGAAGGCACTTGGCAAGTTTGCCTTCATTGGTCTTAACATTGAGTATAGGAGTTGGGATGTCGCGTTGTGACTGTAGAGGACATTGGTGAGGCCCCTTTTGGAACTGCATACAGTTCTGGTTGCACTTTTATTGGAAGGATGTTGTTAAACTTGAATGGGTTCGGAAAAGATGTTGCTGGTACTGGAGGGTTTGAGCTATAGAGAGCTAGAGTAGGCTGGGGCTTTTTTTCCCTGGAGCATAAAAGACTGAGGAGTGACCTGATAGAGGTTTATAAAATCATGAGGGGCAGGAATAGGGTGAAAAGCCAAACTCTTTTTCCTAGGGTGGGGTGGGGGGTCCAAACCTAGAAGGCATAGGTTTAAGGTGAGAGGGGAAAGATTTAAAAGGGACCTGAGGGGTAATTTTTCCATGCAAAGGGTGTTGCATTTATGGAACAAGCTGCCAGAGGTAGTGGTGGAGCCAGGTACAATTACAACATTTAAAAGGCATCTTGTTGGGTATATAAGTAGGAAAGGTTTAGAAGGATATAGGCCAAATGCTGGCAAGTGGTACTAGGTCAGATTAGAATGTCTGGTCAGCATGGATGAGTCGAACTGAAGGGTCTGTTTCCGTGCTGTACGACTCTATGATTCTATCTATCAATCTGCTAAAAAACCAGGTCCTTTAAACACCAAGAAGAGAATGGGCAGCCTTTCATTTTTGATGGAATGGGTAAAGAGCCAAAAGGTGACTAAGGACAAGTTTTTCGTCCAGTGAGGTATTACGGCGTGGAATAAAGATTTAATGGAAACGCTCAACAGCGAATAGGATGCAAACTTGAAAAGGAAACCTTTGCAGAGCTGTGGAGCAAAGTTGGGAATATTAGATTGATCTTTCATGTATCTGGCACAAATGAGCCAAATGGCCTCCTTGCATTCTGTCCATCCTAAATGATCTTGCGAAGGTGGTGGTGATTGAGCTGCCTCGTTAGACCACTGTAGTCCATGTGGATGAATACACAGTGCTGTTGGGGAGGGAGTTCCAGGAGTTTGATCCAGTGACAGTGAAGGCATGGTGACATATTTCCAAGTCAGGATGGTGCATGATTTGGCATGCCCTCCTACAATCATCATTGAGGCAGGGTTGATCCTATGGTTTGTTGGCAGAGGTTGATTATGCTGTGCTCTGAGGTTATAGATTGTCATTGAATACAATTCTGCTGTCGCTGATGGCCCATGCCCAACTCATGGATGCCCAGTTTTAAGTTGTTAAATCTGTTTGAAATCAATTCTATTGAACAGGGTGAAATTACGTCAAAATTAATTATCATTTCAAGTAGGGACAGATGCCTAGCTGTTTGTGTATAGCGTTACAGATCAGAGGGATATAAATATTTCCTAATAATGAAGAATTTCCAGCGTTTTACTATTTGCCCGTATATTATCTTAACTATTATCATTATAATAATTATAATAATTATTATTATCATATGCATTTTCTACAGAAACCCTTCTTAGCAGGACTGCAAAAGTTACTTGCCTCTCATACACAACACTAAAATAATGCAACCAAGAAATACTTCTGTGAATCTTAGAACCTCTTTGCGGCTTTCAGTGGATAATGTCTTGCTATAATTTTCCATGCTTGAAAAAGCATGTAACCTTCCAATATAATGTGATAAACTACACTTTACCATTCAAGTTGTTAAATGCAAATTAGAACATTGTTTACTACAGATAAGATCTACTTTGAAGTTTAGTTATCATCGATTTGTACATTAAACACTGGAATAGTTCCTTGCAGCAGATATGACACCATCAATGCAATACCACTACAGCAAAACTCCTTTCAAACTCAGCAACACTATATAACGCCAAGGCTGAAGATCCACATGGTGGGTCAACTAAGTTAACGTAGCATAAAATACTGGTTAAAAAGTTACCAAAGTGTGCTGACATTTCTAACTAAATTTGCCATATATTTGCTGGTTATTTTTAGTCAAACTGAGCAGACCCTACTCCGGTGGGATTTGAACCTTCATTTAAGAAGTGGGCCAACTACCACTGATCCTCAAAGCCCTCAGGAAAATTGATAGACAGGGTCAGGATTGGAATGACTGAATGTTTCTCATCACTATAGACCTGAGAATATTTTACCTACATTTCACTTGATCAGGCCATAAGAGGTAGCAGCAGAAATAAGCCATTCAGCCCATCAGGTCTATTCCACCAGTCAGTGAGATCATGACTGATCTGACAATCCTCAACACCACTTTCCTGCCTTTATGCTCATGATCCTTAATTCCCCTACTGATTGAAAGTCGGTCTATCTCAGCTTTGAACGTACTTAATGGCCCCACTTCAACAGCCTTCTGCAGTAAAGAATTGCACAGATGCACTCCCCACTGAGAGAGGAAATTCCTCATCATTTCTATCTGTGACCACTTATTTTACAATTATACCCTCTGGCTCTGGACTCTCCCAAAAGAGAAGACAATCTTTCCAGATTTACCCTGTCAAGTACCTTAAGAATCATGGATGTTTCTCTAAGTCGCCTCTCAGTCCTCTGACTCCCAATGAGTACAGGCCAACAGAGTCAATCTCTCCTCCTAAAACAGTCCCTCTATACCTGGGATCAGCCTGGTGAACCTTGTCTGGACTGTCTCCAATGCCGGCACATCTTTCTTTATGGTCTGCCATGTGCCTTATATAGTTTTGGCAAAACTTTCCTACTTTTATATTCCATCCCTTTTGAAATAAAGGCCAACATTCAATTTTCCTTCCCTATTATCCGCTGAAATTAGATACTAGCTTTATGTGATTCATGTATGTGGACTCCCCAATCCCTCTATTCTGTCACTTTCTGCAAACTTTTTACTTTTAAATAATTTTCAGCTCCTCAATTCCTCCTCACAAAGTGTATAACATCATATCTTCCAAGATCAAAATCCAAATATTTGCCCTCACACTTATCCTGTCCACGTCTCTCTGAAGAGTTTTTATCTCATCTTCATGACATGCCTTGCCATCTATTTTGGTGTCATAAACAAACTGGGCTACAGGTACCTTCACTTTCTTTATTCAGGTCATTGATGTATATTGTCAATAATTACAGCCCCAGTAGGCTCTCTATGGCACTGCATTTGTTACAGGCAACCATACTGAAGATGCCCCACCCACCCACCCCCTGCCAAATTATCCCAAATCTGTCTTTTATTACTTAGCCAGTCCTCTGTCTATCAGTCCTTCCAGTTCTATGGAAGAGTCCTACTGGACTCAAAACATTAACTGTGTTTCTCTCTCCACAGATCCTACCAGACTTGCTGAGTTTCTCCAGCCTTCTCTGTGCAAGTTTCTGACTTCCAACATAAGTGGTATTTCACTTCTGCTCTAGCCATGATAATACTCAATCTCCAATCCCATGGTTTTTTAAAAATTATATTCAGTAGCCTGATGTGTGGTAACTTAGAAAACATCTTCTGAAAATCCAAATATATGACATCCACTGCTTCCCTTTTAACTATCCCATTCAAAGAATTCTAGTGAATTTGTCAAGCATGATTTCCCCTTCATGAAGCCATGTTGATTCTGCTTGATCTAAGTATGCATTTCTAAATACACTGCTATTACATCCTTTATAATAGACTCCAACATTTTCCTAATAACTGACATTACGCTGACTGCCAATATTATGTCATCTTTTTCTTGTTCACTTTTTAAATGAATGTATTATAATGGTAGTTTTCAAATCCTTTGGGACTTTCCCAAAATCTCGTGATTCCTGGAAGATTACTATCACTGCATCCATTATCTCTGTGGCTACTTCTTTTAATATCCGAGCATGCACTCCATCAGGTGCAGAGGACCTATTGGTCTTTAGCCTCATTAGTTCATGTAGGACTTTTTTCTAGTGTATCTATTTCCTCTTCTCTGTTTGCCCTTGATTATTTAGTAATTTTGGAATACTATCAGAGTATTCTACTATGAAGAGTGATGAATTTATTTATTCAACTCTTCTGCCATTTCCTCATTCCCATTATTATTACCTCAGTCTCATTCTCTAAGAGACCTATGTTCACCTCGGCTACTCTCTTCCTTTTTATATGTGTACAGAGGCTCTTGTTGTGCGCCTTGATATTACTTGTAAGTTTCCTCTCAAAGTTTTACTACTCCCCATTTATTATGTTTTTGGTTGTCTTTTGTTGGCTTTTAAAGCTTTCTCAATTCTTCGGTTCACCATTAATCTTTGCCACATATTTGTTTTATCTTTCAATTTGATGCTATGCCTAACTTCCCTGGTTAACTATTATTGGCTGCTCCCATCCTAGAATCCTCCTTCCTCAATGGAATGTATCTTTTCTGTGAGCTATGAATTATTTTCTTAAATATTTGCCATTGTTCCTGAACCATCATTGCTTCTCAACTCCTTTTCCACTCTACTCCAGCTAGCTCATCCTCACTCCTTTGTGATTACCCTTATTTGTGTTTTACACGGTTGTTTCTGACTCAAATTTCTCCCCTTCAAATTGAATTTTAAAATTTAACCATGTAATTGTTACAATTTCCTTTGGTGATCTATTAGTCTGGCATCATTTATTAAAATACCACACTTATTCAAACAAAACACAATTAATTTTGCTTTATTACCATATGTTCCCCCTTTAACTCTATTTACTGCTGTTATTTGATGTTTATATACCATGTCTTTCCCTGTTCTATTCTGGGTACTCTTATCCAAATAGCTGCCCTGCAATGCCACTATTTCCTCTTGCTTTCTAAGCTTACATTCTCCCTCTCTCAAATGCAAACCTCTAATCTTTGTTTTTTTTTGTTAAAAAGTGCATCGCAATCAGATTCTTCTGCAGTTAGTGTTTTTAAAATACATTCTTGCTATCACCAAGACAAGTAAAAATTTTTTTCCTAAATCTTGATCAAAATTTAAATTTTTTTCTCAAAATAAATACTGTACAGTATTCAGATTATGAATGTTGGATGAATTCAGCTGAATTTAGCAATTCCTTTGGATAACCTAACTTTTCACGAAGAGAGTGGATGAATTGTATTGAAAATTCTAATATGGACTGCTAGAAATGTAGAGATTTAAGGGCAAAAATTCCAGGCGTGCTTATAGCTGTTTATGTAAAAAGTGAAGGACCACGTTCTTCAGAGGTTACAGCCGTACAGCTTTTCTTTAAATAACAAGAATCTGCTTTTTGTTTTAGTTTAGGGGGCTTTCTGCTTGGCACATGTAAATTGTTTCCTGCCATCTGTTCCTGTGCAAAAGGATGGGGAGAATAGGTTTTTGCATAGGATTTGTGAGGAAAATCCCAATGAGCTGCTTCTTTACCAGTCCAGAGTTGCTTCCAGCCCATAAATCGTTCATCCCAACACTCTCAGCCATTCATCCAAGGTTTACCGTCGGCCTGAATGTTGCTTTTAAAAAGTCTTTCGGATCTGGCATCAATCAACCAGATGTGAAGGAGTGTGTTAACGAGGTAGAGGAAAATAGTCAAAGGAAGGGTGAAAGTAAAATCACCAGCGGATGTGAGACTGTATGTATCCACCGGAAAATCATCTACATCAGTATACAACTCAGCATTGGAAACAAAATTCTTCAAACTTCGAGTATCAGGGCACTTTATCATTTTATTTATTTACCTCTTCTGATTGAGTTATTTTGCCCAAAGCCAGCATTCATAGAAGAGTTTTTGCACAAACAAAACATTTAATATCAACTTGAATGGAAAAAGGGATTTAAAACATTTTTGCTTTCTAACATTCAAAGTAGAATTGAAACATTGAAGTCACTCAGTGCAATTAGCACATCATGCTTTGCAGGTTAAATGTAAATCCTTGATCCACACTGGGCACATTCAAGGCACAAAAAGTAAGGTTTCACATTTTGACATTCAACAAATACATTTTCTTTATACAGAAATATAGCCTGCATCATCCACGGAGATATATAAAGGTGGTGCAGCAGGTTAGATACCTGCCTTTCATCTCTGGGTCAAAGGCTTAAATCTAGCCTCGTGTGACAGAATAAAAAGTTTCCTTTGATTCTAAGCATCCTGTGTAAAATGAGATTAGCTAATTCCCAATCCATTTCCTATTGAGAAGAAACCTATAGCATGAATCTAGTCCTACTTGGTCAGTCATGACAGTATCATTCAGATATGCTGAGAAATGATTGGTTTTAGCAAGGTAAGAAAATAATTTCAGCGTAGTGAAATAATTATGCTTTTCTGAGGGTTTGCGTACGGTCCATGATGAGAATGTAAAGAGAACACTGTAGATGTCCTGTGCATGACCTAAACTGAAATGGAATCTGTTGTTGTCACTTGTGTAACAAGTCAGCCAGGTGGACTTCATTGAATATGAGTTCCCTGATTGGGGCTGGTCCAATCAGGGAGCCCTGGATGACAGATAGAAACAGGAGTGTCAGACATCCTATTCACTCTGAGAGCTGGCTCTGAGAAAGCTGGATCAGTGTCAAGGACTCTAAATAAAAGGTGAATTGCTAACTTGATACCGGCCTCTGTGGAGTTATTTCAGCTTGTGTGAGCATCACCTTGATGCGCTAATGTGCACTCAAATTGTTTTTACTTTCATTGTGTCATTCTTTTTTGACCTATTTGTCACTTTGTGAAGTCACAGTTTATATTTTATTAATATACACATAAATAATTGATAAAGTTAGGCCTGGAACAGAGTTAAGCCCAATTATAAGCTGATCTCTTTTCCACAGTTGAGTGCCTGCCTGCTTTTTGATCATACATCTCTAATCAGACTTGAATTACTCATGTCTGTTTCAGTGGTAACTTATTTTACACCTCAATTCCTTTTTAATTCATTACTTCCACTTCCCTCATTCCTCCTTACTCCCCAACTTAACTTGGATCTCTTATTTCCACAATCAATTCTCAAAGTTCAAAGGAAGCTGGAAGAACAATAGTTAAAGCAGAAACATTAAAGTCTCACTTTGTCCTATCCCATCAAAACAGAAGCCTCCTCATACAATCTGATCAGTTGACCCTTGAGAATGGGCAACATTAAGATTAATGACTTCTCAAAGGTCTGGTGCTACTTTAGCCAGACAAAAATAATTAGTTTTCCAAGACATCTAATTTCTCTTGATTTACATCAAATGGAACTCTTACCCCATGTAGGTTACAAATAATGTTGACTTATTTAGCTTGTACATACTTTCTTTGGTGATGGTAAATGTTCCTTCACCATGGGACTCAGAGAGAATTTAGCTGCAAAGCATGTATGATGGCAATAAAACAATTGCTGGAAGATTGACATCAAAATTACAAATGGGCATAATTGTGTAATGTATTAATGACAATGGAACATTGAGATTAGGTACCTCCCCAAGGTAATTTTGGTTCATTTAAAATGAACGTGCTATTTGCAACTTTAATAACTGCACATTTTTTTTTGGATTTTAGATTAGAATGTTTATTCTTTCTAAGAAATTGCTTTAAAACCATGGCTGTGTAATGGACACACATGCATCAGCACAAGCTTAGAGATAAACTGCTTCTTAAAGGGGAAGGAAAATGTTTTTCATTCAAATTTCTTTCCTTTCTACAGAAAATCAACATCAGCCTGAGAAGGATTTCAGTGAATTTTTAATTACAGTAAATTTTATCGACAAACAAATGCATGAATTGAAGCTTCTAAGTATAATTGAAGAAAATTAATTAAATGATGTGTGTTGAATCTTAAACTCCATGTTTCTAACTTCACAACCTTGGCAGCCATTTTCAGCTGGGGACCAGCTGGCCACGCTGTCAACTCTGGGTTAGAAGGTCCCTGGCTTTGAGTTCCACATCAGAACTTGAACATGCTTCGTTGCGGTGCTGTGGGAGTGCTGCTCTGTGGTGTGCACTATCTTTCAGAGGAGACATTAAATCACTGTACCATCCAACCTCTCAGGGGGTCATTGTTGTGTTATGACTTATGCGCAGTATACCTTTAAGAGACACTGTATGTTAGTATACCTTTAAGAGACATGCTCACGATTATCATTTTATTACAACATGTGACCTAAGGGTACAAAGATTGCATTCTCCATTTTAACTTGGAACTTAAAGAATGACCCATAATTAGAAGCATACTAGGCCAGACATTGTCAGCAAATATAAGAATTCTATATAGTAATAAATATGAGTTGGACATATTTATCTACAGCATCAACTTCCGTGAATACACAGAACATACAGTTTTGAAGGTGGGGTATTGACTAGCCAGAAGATAGAGTTAATTTGCTTCAAGTCAAAATCTAATTTCCTTCAAAGTACAAAGATAAATTCTAGGATTGTCTTAATTAAAAATAACAAAAAGGCTGAAGTTACAACATAAAGGTTGCAGATCTTGGCTTGTGAGTTCCCTGTCTCTCACTCTTTAAAAGAAATTAGAGCCTGTGGATCTGATTTTGAAGAGAAATGGTAGTTCCATGGTCTTCATAGCATTGCTACAGAGCTCTCCTGAAAGAAAATATGGCTAAAATAAAATTAGAAAAGTTGGTTTCCACATTAAGAACAGTTACCTGTGTCCAGATCACAGTTAGTTCCACTGTTTTCTTTCTTCAAATTATCACTAAAATAGAAAAAGCTCCTGTGATATCATCACACCTTACTTGGCACAGATGACAAATGCAGACAGAAACCTACACGCCAGAAATCTTAAAGCTACAATCATGTAGTTCTTAAACCAACATTTTTTAAAGAGTCTACATCTGGCAAAGGTGCCGAAACAGCAAAAATGAAGAGAAACAGAGGCCAAAATAAAACAATGAATGAATAAAAAGAGAGAAACGCAAATCTTGTAAAGCAAATAAACACTTTGCTGTGCCCCATGTCTTAAAGAAAAGCCAAATACCTCCAATGAGATTTGGAAAACAAACTCTTAATTTGTTACCATACGTCTATATATACTGAATTACTGCTGTTTAAACAATATATACAGTTTTGTTTTACAGATCAGTGATGGATAATCCCAACAAGAGCATTCAGAATATCATTAAGGAGCAACTTCATAGAATTAACACATCTTGACTTTCCATAGAAGGTCAGGAAGATCCAAAAAGAACCTGAAAACTTCATGAAGACCATCTGAAGGTGATGAGTAACTTCAAGATTAACAAATTTAAAGTCATTTCATACAGACAGCAATACTAGGAATCTCTTGAACAGTTTGTCAGAAGATGCTACAATGTAGGGATGAGTGTGACTTTTTTGATAAGGAACCATCAGCAAGGCTCATTGAATTAGTGATCAGCTCCAGATCAATTGAAGCCTTTAGGAAGACTTCTTTGGGCAAAAGATGGTGTCATTCTATTGATACAGAGATAGTAGGAACTGCCGATGCTGGAGAATCTGAGATAACACGGTGTAGAACTGGATGAACACAGCAGGCCAAGCAGCATCAGAGGAGCAGGAAAGCTGACGTTTCGGGCCGAGACCCTTCTTCAGAAATGTCATTCTATTGATGCTTGATTTGCAGTTTGACACATGTATGAAACCGTTGAGCCAAGCAAACTGCAATTTTGTGGTTTAACACGATTGTTCGGGTCAGCAAAGCTCACCGAACCAATAAAATCTGTAACATGTGGTTTGTCACATAAAGCACCCAGTCACATTGAAAACACATACACAGGAAATCTGGCCCGAAAAGGCCAAACCAGATGTTGGAACAAAACAGAGGTAAGGACCAAGATGATATAACACCACAACATTGGCAGTAGGAAAAGTCTTACCAAGATGCATGAACACAAACACATGCATGAAATTCAGAGTCAAGCCAGCAAAAGGCAAATTTCAGAAGAAGACCAAAATTTCCGAGCTGTTAACATCACAAACCATGTAAATGATCTAGGCAGTCAGAAGCACATACAGCTAGTAATACAATATGTCCTGAAAAGGCAGAACAAAACTCCCTAAAACACTCCCTCACGTAGGTGGCTCAGTGGTTAACGCTGCTGCCTCACAGTGCCAGGGACATGGGTTCGATTCCATCCTCGGGTAACTGTCTGTTTGGAGTTTGCACATTCTCTTCATGTCTGCGTGGGTTTCCTCCCACACTCCAAAGATGTGCAGGTTAGGTGGATTGGCCATGGTAAATTACCGCATTGTGTATATAGATGTGCAGGCTAGGTGATTTAGCCATGGGAAATGCAGAGTTGTAGGGGCGGGTCTGGGGGAAATGCTCTTTGGAGGGTTGGTATGGGCTAAATGGCCTGCTTCCACACTCTAGGGATTCTTAAAAATGCTAAAAGTCACACAGGAGCTGGTGCTAATAAATTATCACAATATATCCTAAAAGATATGCACCTTAGTAAATGGTGCTTCATGGTACAACTTATGAGAGACCATCTCACAGTGTGTAATAGATTACCAATCCCTGCATTGGCAGAATCAGACTGTAGTGCCAATATATGTGCTCATCTTGCATTCTGAAATTTTCTGCCTGGTAGATAGCAATGGTTCAGCAGTGGTAGGGCTCCCAGTGTGTGCAGATCTTGGTGTAGTCACAACTCATGAGATTTGAAACACACCCATTGTGTTGGAACAGATCATGCATGGCACAATTGAATCAGTGAATGATTTCAAACATCTGTATCCAAACTGATTCATGATGATCAAAAATTTTAAGGGTGATGCAGTATTGCACTTTAAGGATGATACAACTCCATTTATTGATCTTTCATAGAAGTCGTGTGTGCATATTCAGGAGAAGTACCAAAAAGAACTGAATAGGATGGGGCAAAATGGTATAATTCAGAAGGTGGAACACCCCATCGACTAGTGTAGCTCCATTACAAGAAGTTCAAAGGAAAAGCATATCCAGATCCAAGGCACCTCAGCTTTATACTCAAAACATTCCCACATAAAATATGAATGCTAAAAGAATGAAGTCCTAAATTTTCCAGAGTCTTTTCTAAACTAGATGAGAAACATGCCTGTTGCTCCATCCATTGAGCAGAAGAATCCCAGAAACATTTAGAATGCCGTTTTGGATAGTATAGTTTCTGACAGTAACTATTTGGTCTATCAGGAAGACAAAACCTATTCCAGTATCACATGGCTAGGGTTACTGAAAATGTACTTGGTATTGTTTGCATAGCTGGTGGTATCATGGTCAGGGGTAAGATAAAGGCATAGCCTGAGCATAAAATTCGCAATTTGACGGCTGCAGTGCAACAATCTGGCTTGGTATTTAACAACATGAAGTGTCCGGTCAATATCAACTAGACAAACTGTTACCATTCCACTTACTCTGCCCATGGAGTCTGTCTCAATCCAGCTAAGTTTGAGGATGTTCAAGAAATGCCAACTCCATAAGATAAGGAGGATTTGCAATGTGGCCTCAGATTTTTTAGCGTCCTCTCACCATATATTCCCAAGTCATAGAGCTGTACAGCATGGAAACAGACTCTTCACTCCAATTCATCCATGCCAACCAGATATCCTAAATTAATCTAGTCCCATTTGCCAGCATTTGACCCATATCCCTCTAAATGCTTCCTATGCAAAGACCCATCCAGATACCTACTAAATTTTGTAATTGTACCAGCCTCCACCACTTCCTCTGGCAGCTCATTCCACGCACACGCACCAACATCTGCATGAAAAAGTTGCTCCTTAGGTCCCTTTTAAGTCTTTCCCCTCTCATCTTAAACCTATGCACTCTTGTTCTGGACTTTCCCCCACCACGGGGAAAAGACCTTGTCTATTCACCCTTTCAGTGTCCCTCATGATTTTATAAACCTCTATAAGGTCACCCCTCAGCCTCCAATGATCCAGGGAAAAGAGCCCCAGCCTATTCAGCTTCTCCCTATAGCTCAAACCTTCCAACCCTGGCAACATGGAAAAGGTATCTTAGCTGAGAGATTTGTTCAAGAATGATGACCCCTATGTGCGGTAAGGTGACCATCTTGGATTCTCTCCAGTAAGTTCTATCGAGAAAATTGTGTTTACTTGTTATGATCCCAATTAACATTATTACAGGACAACTCCAGTCTCAGACTGAAACCTGCTTTGGTTGTTAAAACCAAAACAAAACAAAGTGTTCTCTTACTGAAACATTGACATGTAATGTTGAAGATTTTACTTTAAAAATTAAACATAAGTTTATCAACAAGTTGTTATTTGCAGCCAAGGCAAGGGTAGAATATTGTTTGAATGGAGCAGCTGCCTCTACTGCTGGGATTGATATATTTGGTGGGCCTCACATACGTTCACGAATCATTAAATATCCTAATTCATCCCTGGCCAGTACACAGTTTCACTTTCCAGATGCCTTTTGCATGCAAAATCCACGTGTCCATGATGTAGCACAGATATTACATCTTGGTGTGATGTTTTAAGACTTATTTGCTCGTGGAAAGAACTTGCTGTGATATACCAAGACCATCACTGAATGGCCAAATGAATGAATGTTCTCAGGCCCTTATTAAATATTTCCAGGCCATCCCTGGATAATGGACGTTTGCAACTGTTATCATTATTTATCACTGGGAACAACTGTTTGAAAATGTTCAAACTAGCTCTGGCCGAAGTGTACCAAATCAACATTGTGAACCTCTTCAAGTTCATATTCAAGGATAGTAATGCATCGATCAGAGGAATACCTTGGTCTTTGCGTGGGTTGGGTAATCTTTTAGTGTGTCGGTCATCATTAACCTGGCTAATGTCCCAATTCAAACTCATGGATATTTTCTAATTGACCTGACCAGTGATGTTATTACACACCTATGAATCAAGTGGGTCATGAAACCAGGATTCCTGGTTCAGAGATAGGGACTTGCACCTTCCATCTTGACTTATAGACATTGCAAACACAGCAGTGCACTGCTGAGTGGTTTGCAGCAAATCATTTAGTAGCTTCTCAGAGATAGTAAGAACTGCCAATGCTGGAGTCAGAAATAACACAGTGTGGAGCTGGAGGAACACAGCAATCCAGGCAGCGTCAGCTTTCCTGCTCCTCTGACGCTGCCTGGCCTGCTGTGCTCCTCCAGCTCCACACTATGTTATTTAGTAGCTTCTGATCTCTTTTGATGGTGCATTTCTTGATAAATAAGTCTGCATGAAACCAATGACTTGAGCTAATGACTTGTGCTTGGTATTGGAATATTTGGCTTCAAAAGATATCAAGGTCTTGTGTCATAATATCATCTATTTTAAGAAAATGATTTTCATTTTAGACTTCTATGGATTTTCTGAACACCTGAAGTTAATAATTAATTTGTATTTCTTTGAATGAATCAGTTTTTGTAGTCTGGCTTTAGAATTAATGGATCTATGTCTATCTTAGATTGTATTACAATTCTGATTGTATTATAACTCAGTTCTGAAGAAGGGTTCTGACCTGAAACATCGACTTTCCTACTCCTCTGATACTGCCTGACCTGCTGTGTTCCACCAGCCTCATGGTTTGACAGTTATTTTAAGCTTAAGGGAAACACCCAATGCTTAGCGAGAAAGATGTTTGGTTTCAGTTTTACTTTGAAAGGGGAATCCTATAAAGTTCTTGGATGAGAATGGCTGTTTAAGCCAATGTTTCTGAAACCAGAAAAATATAGTGAACTACATTTCCTTAGAGTGAAGTGTTAGTGTTAGTCCCAGTCCAGAAGTGTTACTGAAGAGGTTACTTGAAGCTGAGTATATTTAAGCTCAGGTATATAAAATCTCCAGGAAGAAGCTATCTGTAGTTCCAGCCTAGTGACTTAAATTTACTGAGGAAACAAGTCTCTGGTGTTTTTGTGCATTGTATCAGAGGTGTGTTTTGTGTACTGTAAAAAAAAGCTTTTTTTTGTCTTTTCAATTTATACAGAGTGTTTTGGGATTGAAAAGATCATATTTTTATGGTGTGTTTAAAATCCTAAATTTGTGTTAGAATAGTTTGATCTATTGTAGTTTATCTTCATTTCAGTTGTTAATAAACTGTATGCCTAGATCACTCTGTATATTGATGCTTTTAAGGGTTCTGCCATTCACTGTATACGGCCCTCCAGCATCATATCTTCCAAAATGCATCACCTCACATTTGTATGTATTAAACGCCATCCACCATTTCTCTACCCAAGTCTCCAGTTTATCTGTACCTGCTTTCCTCTGGCAATCTTCTCTACTGTATGCAGCTCCCCAAGTCTTTGCATCATCTACAAACTTACTAATCAGGCCACCTACATTCTCCTCCAAATCATTTATACATATATTACAAACAACAGGATCCCAGCACTGATCCCTGGAGAACACCACTGGTCACAGATCTCCAGTCAGAGAAATACTCTTCTGCATTTAGTCTCTGTCTTCTATGACCAAGCCAGTTCAGTAAACATCTTACCAGCTCACCATGGATTCCATGTGATTTCAAATTTTTTGTCAGTCTGCCATGACGGAACTTTGCCAAAGGCCTTGCTAACATCCATACAGACAACATCTACTGCCCTGCCCTCAGCAATCATTTTTGTCACTTCCTCAAAAAAACTCAATCAAGTGTGTGAAACGTGACCTTCCCCACAAAGCCATGCTGCCTAAAGCTAATACGTCCATATTTTTCCAAATGTGAGTAAATCCTATCCCTGAGAACCTTCACCAATAATTTCCCTATCACTGACGAGAGTTTCAGCTGTCTGTAATTTCCTGGATTCTCCCTGTTGCCCTTCTTAAACAAAGGAACAATGTTGACTGTTCTCCAGTCCTCTGAGACCTCCCCTGTGACTGAAGGAGATATAAAGATTTTGTATAAGCCCCCAGCAATTTCCTCCCTCACCTGCGTCAGTGATCTGGAATAGATCTCATCCGGTACTTAATACTTCTCAAAACACCCAACACCTCCTCATTTTCTTTATATTGACATGCCTCAGAATATCAACATATCCTTCCTAAGGCTATACATTTCAATTAATGTAGTTTTGCTTACTGCAGTGATTTTCAGGAATATAACTGCATCATTTTTTTGAAGATTACCAGAATTCCAAACCAGCTGGGATCACTTGAAGCGTGAAACGTTACTAGTAGCAAGCTTTCTTGCTTTCATTGAAAAGTCTAACACTAGCCCAGACACTTATTTGTCTGTAAGTGTAATAATAGCTAGCTGTAATAAATATGTCCATACCTAGTTTCTTATCTTATATGAGATTATTATCAGGTGAAGATACCCTGATGGAGGCAAAACCCATAACAGTTATGAAAATCCCCTGGCGTTATATTGAAGAACAGAAGGGCAGTTGTCCCTGGTGTCAACATCCCAAAAACAGATTATCTGCTCACTATCATATTATTGTTTTTGAGAACTTGCTGTGTGTAAATTGGTTACTGTATTTCCTACATTTTGTGACACTGGCTACAATTTATGACAGTGGAGTACTTTTGGTGGTTGGAAATATATGAAGCGCATGAACCTTTTAAGGGACATATTTTAAACTACTCTCAATCACATCTCAGTAAGAGATGTTGGATTAATCCTATGATTGGTAGTCAGTCTGAGATACCAATAGTACAGGTCAGACATATGCCTCACAGTTTCCCAGTGAACATTATCCATCATATGGTCTTACCCTCAAAACTTTGGGCTAGATTTTTCACTCATGGGTGCTGCAAGAGTAATGGTGAGAAAGATGGAAAAATCCAGTGAGAATGAAAAAATGAGGTTGTTGACATTGAGAAATATTCCCCTTTAATGTTTAAGTAGTGACTTCAGAATCTTGCCATTGAGTGGTGACCACCCTATTTCCATATAATTGCATCCCATTGAAGCCCCAAATCATCTAAGGTATGCACTATTACTAATTCATCTCTTCTTTATCAAGAAACTAGATAGAACAAATTCCTGATATTAATTCAGAGCAGGTAGCTGGTGCCTGAAGCTGGACAAATGATTGTCCCAGCCACCATCCAACTAAGTCTGCACAACAAGATCTCTACATACTCCACAGTTGCCATCCTTCTCAGCCTTTCACTCACACACATTGGCATTCGCAATCCACCAGCCTCACCACATTGCCAAGCCTGCTCTCAGACCAGCACAGCTGTCAGTTCAGACCTTCAACACTTTACTTTGAAGCAATTGTATGATTCTGGTACACCCATCCATTTCTGCAGAGCTCCTGCTAATGTTCCTCCATCTGAAGCCTCTATGACAAAGTCTGAAGGATAAATGCACTATTACAACTTCCATTATTGCAGCACGGATGGTTTCGATCCTCCGCATGTCGCCATGCACCATCTGAGAGAGTGATGCCTTCCCCATCAAAATAATAGAGGGGAAGCTTTGCTTGTGCTTACAACAAAAGTGGATCCTCCCACCTGGTTGTTGGCTTTCTCTGAATCCCCAGCTCTTGAACACTTGCCCATACCTCACCCCAGAGGCTTTTATTTGACTCCCCACCCTGTGGCAGTCTGAAAAGGGCATGTGAAGTGGTGGCGATCTTCAGAACCACAGGGAAGCACAGAGTAGCCAGACAACCTGGCTGGACGTCCATACCCAACAAAGGTGCCTCTTTAGTGAAACACTCACCTCTCAAATACATCTTCACAACAAGGCCCTTAGACAAGGAAACAAAACAGAAATTGCTGGAAAAGCTCAGCAGGTCTGGCAGCATCTGTGAAGGAAAAAACAGAGTTAACGTTTCGGGTCCGGTGACCCTTCCTCCCTTCTGAGGAAGGGTCACTGGACCCAAAACGTTAACTCTGTTTCTTTCTTCACAGATGCTGCCAGACCTGCTGAGCTTTTCCAGCAATTTCTGTTTTGTTTCCTGATTTACAGCATCTGCAGTTCTTTCCATTTTTATTAAGGCCCTTATACAATCTTTACAGCCTCTGACTCCTTCAGCACCTCTTCTGTATAAGAGTATGCCTGTTAGAAATGTTATTCCATCTTCCAGGAAGCTGTAAGTGTTTAGGGACTTGGGGAATGAGTCAATGAGGTTGAAAATTTATCTGTGGCCTGACCCCATCAGAATCAGTACATCTCCATCTAAGCAGGCCGAATGAAAATTGCAAACAGCATTTCCCAGTCGAAACACTTGCAAGTGAAATCCTTGACCTTTCAGGCTCAAATCACCTCACTTAGCTTCTTTCACTTCTTCCTGGCAGCGGAGGGACCTTTTTTGCATACAAGCCCTCGGCGCTCTAAGGGAGTGAAATCAGAGAAGTCAGAAGTGCCACATTTTCACTCTTAAAAATTGGCACACTTGGGAATTGGCAAGTGGATTACAGGCAGAATCAAAAATCATGGACCATTCAGGGAGCGGGATTTGATGGTACAAAACAGGCTGAAGCAAGAAATTCCTGGTTTCCCGTAACAAAAAATATACTTGCTCTAATTTATGTAGTGGGAATATGATTTGATTTATCATTGTCACATGTACTGAGGTACGGTGAAAAGTTTTGATTTTCATGCGGTACAGGCAGATCATAGCGTACAAAGTGCGTAAGAATAATAGAACAGAGTGAGGAATACAAAGTTACAGCTGCAGAGAAGGTGGACAAAGAGTGAGATTAACATTAAATTTAAAATTTGAGAGGTCCTTTCAGAATTCTGATAACAGCGGGGAAGAAGTTGTTCGTGAATCCGTTTAAGCTTTGTATACCCTGATAGAAGAGTTTGGAAGAGATTAAAGCCAGGGTGGAGGAATCTTTGATGATGTTGGCTGCATTCCTGAGGTAGCGTGAAGTGTAGATGGAGTCAATGGATGGAAGGTTGGCAGATTGAATGGGCTATCACAACTCTCTGTAGTTTCTTATGGTCCTGGGCAGAGCAGTTACCGTACTAAGCTGTGGTGCATCTGGATAGAATGCTTTCTATGGTGCATCTAGAAAAATTGGTAAAAGTCTTTATAGACATGGCGAATTTCCTTAGCCTTTGCAGGAAGTGGAGATATTTTGTGCTTTCTTCACCATCGCAGCTAGGTCAGATTGTTGGTGATTGTCACTCCTAGAAACTTGATGGTCTCAACCATCTCCCTCTCAGCACCATTGATACTGACAGGAGTGTGCCCTCCACCTTGCTTCCTGAAGTCAATGGCCAGCTGTTTCATTTTGCTGAGCAGAGCAAAGACGTTCAGCCTGTAAATTTGATTCCTGGACAAATTAGAACCCTCAGTTCTGAGTGTGAGAAGTCCCTTTATCTCCTTTTATTTGCAATCAGAGATTTAACCTGTCTGCTGTTTCTAGCAGATGTAAAACACCCTTCTACAGTAATGGGGAGGCACTGTCAACATCCACTTCTTGACTAAAATAGATTAGCTGGTTATGTATCCCCTTGGTTCTTGGTGGAAATTTGCTCTGTACAAATTATTTCCCTTGTTTGCCTCTCCTATAACACGATAGTTGTATTCTTGTGTGACCTCACGCCATAGAAAATTGCGTTGTAGGGAAATTGCTATAGAAAACCGTTATACCGTACAGTAGAAAGTTCACAGTATCCAAACAGCATCTACTATTCATCAATCATGTTATGGCCAATTCGCACTAACAAAACACACGTTATAGCAGAAATACCTGTGGCCACACTTCCTAAATTAATGATTTGGGGAACCTGAAAGTCGCTATAGGAATGCAAACACTCTTGGCTGTTTTATATATCTGAGATGGGATCTGCCTCAGCTGCCATTGCTGTTTGCTTAAGTGGAGAGCATCACATTCCTGATAAAATGGGACTATTCTGTCATTTTTGCAATACTCACAACAGCAAAAACACACAAAACCTTTCTTTCTTTACAGAAACACCAGGAAGAAGGACAGTGCAGAAAAATAACTCGGGATTTGATCGATCAGTAAATAATGGTTACATGATGCCAGCCGTACCCTCATTACTTATCAAGTATCTGCCAAATTTCTGCTTCAAACAAACATTCATCTGATTTTCTCTTGCCATCCCGTGGCAGACGCTGGTGTGTGCAAATAGACCTGAGTACCTTGGCAGATGTCAAAGTATGCAAGAAGCAAAATAAATGGATTGTTTGATATCGAGGTCAAAAGTCAAATGGGCTCCACTCAGTCTAAATAAGTGAATGCGGTGTTACAAATCATCCTTTTTTCACAGGGGGATAAAAGATTGTGGGTCAAAAGATATCATTGTCTGAAGAGGGCAAATGTGGCAAATATTGGCTCGACTGAACATTTTTATTGGCTCCTGAAGACAAACAGGATTGCAGCTTTGGCCCTCTCTCAGTAAAATACAATTTCCTCTGCCAAGCACCTCTTCATCTCAGAGTCTCCCTCATTCACCAGGCTGTGCACCTTTCTCCTTCCTGAGGAATCAATAGCAGCGCTGTGAATGACCACTGTAAAATAATCAATTTGCTGTCGCTCTGCAGACATTCATCAAATTCTTAACTCTAATAATGACAGCAGAAGGGGAAAATTGCCGAAAGGAAAAGATAAACTCCGGACCAGAGCAGTAAATCTGATTTTTGTGGCTCCATAGTGACTGCACAGTACATTCCTGAAGGCAGGACCATTCACTCTCTTGGTTGCTGCCTTTGCTCTCATTGCCTGCCACAGCCTCATTGTCAGCAGAGAAGTAAGTAAGCTACATGTGTATCAGTGCCGAGTGCGCCCAAACTGAGGGTGTCAGTGGCTAGAATGTGCTTTCTTATGCAGATGTACTGCCTGGTTGAAGCATCTTGAATTAAGCTACAGTTCAATATCGACAAGAAGATACAGTCTGGCATGCTTGATTTGATTTGAATTGATTTACTGTAGTCACATGCACCTATTTACAGTGAAAAGTTTTGTTTTGCATGCAGCACAGGCAGAACATAACAAACAAACACATATAGATCATGGGGTGCTCAGACAGGGCATGGCGTACAAGGTTACAACTACACAGGAGGTGCACGAAGCAAGATCAACATTAACAATTGGAACATCATTTGAAGTTAGAGAGGCTCATTCAGCTGTCTAAGAACAGCAGGGAAGAAACTGTCCTTGAACCTGTCAGTGTATGTGTTCAAGCTTCTGTATCTTCTGCCTGATTTGAGAGGTTGGCAGAGAGCATTATCGAGGTGGGGAGGGGTCTTTGATGATGTTGGCAGCCTTTCGGCAGCAACGAGAAGTGATGTCAAAAGACAATGAGCCATTCTGTGCACCAAGTGGAACAAGTCTGATCATTGCGACTTCAAAATGTAAAACTAACTGTTGAATAAAGAAATGATTGTTAGTTCATAGCAAATTTTGCCACAAAGCCTATAACTTGCTTACACCTGTTTCTTGAGCTACTTGGATCAGGTAGCTAGTATAAAATATATTGTAGTGGTGACAAAAGGGATTAAGGTAGACAGGTACTTGACAACCGGTGTGAACTTGATGGGCTGAAGGGCCTTTGTCCATTCTGTAATATTCTATGAATCTATGGTCTTGTAATAATCAGTAATTTTTTATCTGTCTATTTTTCTGATTGTTCAGTGGGTTGTTACTATACAATGACAATTGGTTACTTTGATCATTTAAAACTTTATTATAACTTCTGGATACTGAGCCCTTTATCATTATACGATGATATGTTGTTGACTTTAAAAGGTGTATTTTGTCCTGATTTTTTAATGAAGAGAAGTTGAGACAGACGTACCAAGCAGTCTGCTCAAAGCTAATAAAACTAAACAGCTTGTGAGGCCTTGGTTATTATTTTCAAGTCGAAACAATAGAAGCAACCTGAATGGGTGAGGTCAAGCTCCAATAGAACCAGGGTTTTTAGTATTTGCTTTCTGTAGTTGCTGAGGTCTTGAAGTTGGTTGTGGAAGCTCTAATTCCTCTCTCTGTTACAGGTAAAAGCTGGGGCTTTCTTTCTGCTGCTAGAATTGCATGTGAGACCATCTGTTTTACTGAATTTGCCTTTACCAAAGATGTGTTTATGGGGTGTTACTATATTGGAACAGTTAATTAGTAGTAGTTAATATATATTATTTTGTTAAGCATTTAAATAGAGTTACAGTTAGGCCAATTCTTTTCTTTTCTTTTAATTTTGTTTGTATTTTAACTGTGGTTTAAAAATACAGTGTGTTTAGCTTAAAGTCGAGCAGTTTAACCAATCAAATTGCATCTGAATGCAACATCTATGCTTACCTTTAAAACAAGAATAAGCTAAGGTCTAGACTATCTTCTTAATATATTTCAAGGGGGTTTGGTCTGGTCCATATCAATTAGGTTAGTTGCTACACTATGAGTTTGCATTGAAGACAGACTTGTCAAGGTAATGAGAAAGCTAAGAACTGCCTTCAAGCTTAGACTTCAAAGTAACACTATATATTATACATTGATACTAAATATTTTTCCACATGATACAGGGTCTGATCTTATCATTACATTTAGCAAGAACTAACTTATTATCTTTGTAGTTCATGTCCATGTGCTCATATGAGTCTTCCAGTATTTTGATTATTTAAAATCCTTCCACACAGTGTTGTCTATGCTCAGTGATGTGCAGCTCCACAACATCAACACAAAAATGCACCAGAGTCCTGAAGCCCTTATCCATCCCCAAACATTTATCCTCTGTGGTAATCACAAATTACCAGTTGCATACATTAACAAATGATGGTTTAAGATTACTTCATTTTAAAACATTTGCTACACTTTTTTACTTATTTTTCCTACCCCTCCCCCAAGTCTTCAGCTTGATTAATCTGTTTCAAAAGGTAGATCAGGAAAGTTTATGATAAAGTAGAGAACCACTTGAGATAAAATTGGTGACTTTCCTTGTTTTCTGCTGGCTTCCATTAAATCAGAGTTTCAATCAAATCTGGCTGAAGGAACATGTGGTGAGATAACTGCAAGGCTGTGTAGAAATTATAAGGTGGCTATATCTCTTCTGTTCCATTACTTGTGCCACATACCATTGCTAATCACCCTCAGGAGGAATGAAATGGTCTATCTATGCAATGTTGTACTTCATGTAATGCCCTCTCCAATGCAGTATTTTCATGTTCTTCAATGATCTGTTCCAAGGCATGAATGTAGATGTTACATTGAGAATAATTTGATTTGTTATTTGTTGTGTTATTCAGACTGTAGTACATCTTCAAGAAAGCATCTTTGTTTTTAATAAAATGTGGAAATTTGGACAGCTTTTTTTTTACTGAATGGGGCTGTGGGATCACACCTGTGATAAGATATTGTAAGTATTAGATTGCTCTGGATTTCATATTAATGTTGCTAAATGCTGTATTTTGTTCTCTGTGATCCTCTAATCAAATGGTTTATTATGCTTCAAATTAGCAACACGCTCTATAGAATCAAAATCAGAAGTTGCTAGAGAGGCTTAGCTAGTCTGGCAGCACCCATGAAGAGAAAGTAGAGTTAGCATTTTAGGTCCAGCAAATCTTCATCAGAACAACTTTTTGTTTTGTTTCTATGTGTGGCAGAATATTCTGCATTAAGTAGAACCTTTCCTTTGCAAAACTTTTTAAACAATTTTCTAGACTCTGTACCACTGCTATTTGGGCTGCTTATTCTCGAGTTAGATCTTGTTTGATTGAAGAAACTCAGTGATTGCTTTATCTAAGATACCAACAGAAATTTTGTCATGTATGAGATCTTTTTGTAAGTTTTCATAGTTATATGGTTCCGATAGAATTTGCAAGAATTAATGAAACAATTCACAAAATCTCCTAAAAGTTGATACCTGCTATTGAAGCATGATCTAGCCAGTGTCTCATTTGTTCTTGACATGAAATAATGATCAAAAGCAGTTATGAGATTGTTAAACATAACATGATACTCATGATTTGCTGGTGGAACACAAATTTCTGATCGTCTTTACATATAGTTGAGAAGAATGATGTTTGGTGGATCTGGAGCATTGAAGGTTGAGGGGTGACCTTATAGAAGTTTATAAAATCATGAGGGACATGGATAGGATGAATAGTCAAGGTCTTTTTCCCAGGCTAGGGGAGTCCAAAACTAGAGGGCATAGGTTTAAGGTGAGAGGAGAAAGATTTAAAAGGGATCTGAGGGGCAACTTTTTCATGTAGAGGGTGATGTGTGTGTGGAATGAGCTGCCAGAGGAAGTGTTGGAGGCTGGTGCAATTACAACATTTAAAAGGCACCTGGATAGATACATGAACAAGAAGGGTTTAGAGGGATATGGGCTAAATGCTGGCAAATGGGATTAGATTAATTTAAGAATATGGTCAACATGGATAAATTGAACCAAAGGATCTGTTTTCCCATGTTGTACATCTCAATGACTCTATGACTCATTTTGATTTGGTGTCCAATCTAAAGCTGTTCAAAATCCTTGGAATTATGCATTCCATTTTCTGCCATTTTGCAATCTATCAAATGGATATAATGGTTTGAATTTTTGTGGTAGAAAGAGTAGCGCAGATGAATTTGACCACATTGCTTTATTTTTGATAGGCACTTGAATTTGCTGATTATTTCCTTGATTTGGAAGATTAGGATATTGGCTTCTGCTCACTTTACTATATTCACTTTGTTGTCTTGTGATATCTTAGTTGATTAAATTTGTTGTTGAATCTTTTTTGTTGCAAAAATTATTGCCGTAGCACTAAAGCTGAAAGCTGTTCAAATTTTCCATAGTTTCAAATCTTGATTTCCATGTAAAGTTCAGCTCTCCACTACCTATATATTATCTTCATAGGGATAAAGAAAGGTATTTCTTTTCCAAGATAACAAGGTGTAGAGCTGGATGAACACAGCAGGCCAAGCAGCATCAGAGGAGCAGGAAAGCTGACGTTTCAGGCCTAGACCCTTCTTCAGAAAGGATTTCCAATGGACCTGTGGATGGAAATTTCTCAAAATAGCGTCAATCAATTAGATTTAGTGTTTTCTTGTTTTTGACTGTGTCAAAAATGCCTGGAATGATGTCTTTTTTTTCTACATCCAAGGTATTTTCATATCAAATTTAACACCACATGAACATATTTATCCTCTTTTCCTTGACCCTTTTCTTTGCATTTTGTCAAATCAAATTAATAAAAATTCTTGGTTGGTGAATAAAACTTTGAATTTATTATTTTAAACATCAGATTTCACTGATAGGTTTTACAAATTGCAGTAATGATTTTGATTCCTGATCCTCTTCATTCTCAATTGATTTTCTTTAAGCCTGTAAGTGATGCATTAACTTTGTTTCTGAGTAAATAGTTCAGAAATGCACTGTTTGAAGTCTTAACTGAGCTCCTCATTCAAGTTATTTTGGGTGGAAATTAAACTTTTATTGGTCTATCTCTTCAGGGATCATGTCTGGTAATCAGCCTCTTCACTCGTACTCCATTTATATTTTGGGTTGAATGACCCTCAGTTCTGAGTAGGGGTCACCCGACCCAAATCGTTAACTCTGATTTCTCTCCACAGATGCTGCCAGACCTGCTGAGCTTTACCAGCAACTTCTGTTTCTGTTTCTGATTTACAGAATCACAGTTCTTTTGGTTTTTATGACATTTATATTTGTCCTATAGCTGTTAGAGGGCTTTTATTGCCCTCACCTTTTTTTAAAGGCTTGTTTTCCATATTACTTACTAGATAAACACTTTTCAAAATATGCAGTGCTCTGGTAGTTTCTTTGCAGAGATTTTCTGTTCAGACATGTTTTCTTCATAGCAGTTGCTCAACTTTATGGTTTTTACATTTGCTAACTTGTCCTAAAGCTGTGCTGACAATTTTCAAAGGTAATTAATTTTTGAAGTCTTCTCTTCATACTGTCACTGGCCAATTTCTTGATTTTTGCTGCTGCCATAATTTCCGAAGCAGTGAGTCCCAATACTGCCACCATTATGTTATGCTACGTGATGAGCTGGGTTTTGGACAAACTGATCAATGAGAAGACAAAGTCAAGACTATCTTCAGGTTTCAATTATACTTTACTACTAAATACTGCCATATATGGTACTTAAAGATGTATCTATACTTACATTATTTAAAGACCAATCTATCTTCATCATGTGTTCATGTCCATGTGGTTAGGAGATTCTTCTAGAATCTAGATTATTCTAACTTTGTCCACACTGTAATATTTATACTCAGTGTTGTGCAGGTCCATGACATCATTACAAGATTGATCCAGGGTCTGGTAGCCTTTATGCAACACTGAATGTAGCAAGTATACTAACTTTATGAACCACCTGCTTCTAGGCATTAGGAAGGTCCTCTGTTTCCAATTAAGTGTGTGTAGTAATGTGAGGTCAACACACTTGTGGGGTAGTATCAACAGGCTTTATTGAACATAGCCATATGTAGAGGACAGTAAGATAGGTCTTCTCACTTGCAGGCCTACAGACTCAGCCTCCAGTTCCATATAATCTGACCTCACCATGACGTACCTTAAATTGTACATGCTCAATGGCTACATGCAGAGTAAAAGGTACAATTCCCTTTACTCTTACATCTCCCCACACCCAAGTTCTTTTACAGTACCCCTTATTACCAACAACATTTCATCATGAACATTTAACACTCTCACACCCCTTCATCCCCACACCCCACACCAGAACTCTCTTGTACTTTAGGGACTGGAAGCAAAAGAAGAACAGATAATGTGAGAAAATACTTTTCCATTCAGTGAGTTGTTAGGCTATGGAATGTATGGTCTGGAAATGTGGTCGAGACAGGTTCAATTGAGGCATGCAAGAGCACATTGGGTGATTATTTGGATAAAAATAGTGTGAAAGGATAAGGGAGAGAAAGCAGAAGATTGGCACTAGACAATGACACTTGTTTGAAGAGTCGGTGCAGGTTTAATGGACCAATTGGCCCTCTACTGCACAGTAACAATGTTGTGTTTCTTTGGCAAATCAACCACAGCGTTCTCAGAAAATGAATAAGATTATGCACTCCAACAACATTTCCTCCAGATTTAAAATATTAGCAAGGTGAAATGACAATTTCTGATGACTGACATGAAGACTTGGCCATTGCAGCAGTGAGCTGTTTCATGTGCAAAGACGGCAGGACTCAGATGATCAAAGCATCTGTAAAAGGAAGACAAGGAATTGAATTCTCACTCTCCTTTCTGTCTGCTTTGGTGTCTGACCTAGGGATGAATGAATCTCTTTTACTGTAGGCAGTGGAGGGAATCAGACATTCAGCGAGTAGGCAAAAACTTGACACATGCCATATAATATGGGGAATTATGAGGCCAAGCCCTTTGGCAGGAAGAATAGAGGTTCTGAATACTATTTAAATAGAGAAATATTGCAGATACCTACAGCACAGTGATTTGGGGGTCCTCATGCATAAATCAAAAATGCTAAGATACATGGTCAGCAGGTAATATGGAAGGCAAATGGAATGCTAGCCTTTATTTCAAAGGGAATAGAGTGTAAAATAAGGGCAAGTCTTGCTAAAACAATAGACAAGGCACTAGACAGATTACAGCTGGAATACTGTGAACTGTTTTGGGCTCCTTATAGAGTCATAGAGTCATAGAGCTGTACAGCATGGAAACAGACCTATTGGTCCAACTCGTCCATGCTGACCAGATATCCTAAATTAATCTAGTCCCATTTGCTAGCATTTGGCCCATATCCCTCTAAACTCTTCATATTTATGTACCTGTCCAAAAGTCATCGAAATGTTGTAATTGTACAACCTCCACCACTTCCTCTGACAGCACATTCCATACATGCACCACCTTCTGTGTGAAAAAGTTGTCCTTTAGGTACCTTTTAGATTTTTTTCCCTTTCACCTTAAACCTATGCCGTCTAGTTTTGGCTTCCCCTACTCTGGGGAAAGTGCTTAGGGCTATTCACGTATCCATTATGATTTTATAAACTTCTATAAGGTCACCCCTCAGCCTTTGACTCTTCAGGGAAAATAACCCCAGACTGTTCAACCTCTCCCTATAACTCAAACCCTCCAACCCTGGAAACAGCTTTGTAAATCTTTTCTGAACCCTTTCAAGTTTCACAACATCCGTTATCTAAGGAAATATGTGCTGAATTGGAGGTAGTCCAGGGAAGGTTCACTAGGGTCATCTTGGGTACAGACAGACTGTCTTATGAGGAAAGATTGAGCAGGTTGGGCCTATATTCATTGGAATATAGAAGAATGACAGTCAACCTTATTGAAACATTTAAGATTCTTAGTGGATGTGATAGGGTGGATGCAGAAAGGTTTACTCTTGTGGAAGTGTTTAGGGCATAATTTCGGAATAAGGGGTTACTCCTTTAAGTCAGAGTTTAGGAAGAATTTCTTCTCTCAGAAGGTAGTAAATTTATGGAATTCTTTACCACAAAGGGCTATTAAATATACTTAAGGCTGAGATAGACACATGGGAATCAAAGGTTATTGTGAAAAAGAATAATAGTGGTCTTGGGGTTTGTCATATTGACCATGATCTGATTGAATGTGGCAGCAGACCTACGGGCTGAATGGCCTACTTCCGTTCGTACATCTTGTGGTCACTTTAATGCTCACTGTGACATGGGCCTGCTGCAGTGTGAGCAAAACCATCTCAAGGACCGTATGAAATAGGAGGGCAGTGACACCTTGGACAACAAGGATACAGTGCCAAAGAAGGGCCAATAGGAAATTCTTGGATACTAATCTGACTGGCAGCGGTACATGAAAGGACACCCTCCATACACAGGCAGTCTCTGTCATTAATAAGGCACTGAAGATTCTTGCCTCTCTCACACATTCTTGGCTGATAGTTTCGTGATGAGCCAGGAGATGATTATTTCAGTAGAAACAGCATGAAAGGGAGCAAAGTAAGTAAAGGCACTAAGGTAAAATATTCAGACAGCTGACACAGACATGATGAGGTGAATGGCCTCTTTCTGTACCGTAACGGCTCTTTCGTATATTTATATAAATACCAAAGAAAAGCAGTTTGTGATTGGAGGAGGATGAGTTCCTTACATTTCATGTCCAATTTATTGACCAGGGCGAGTTTTCTCTGATTGGTCACCTCTGGGACTGAATTTTCCCACATGTTTTGGGGCCTTTTCGGGGAAATTTCACCCAGTGCCACTGAGCACCATTTTCAGCATTGATCCACAAAGCGCCAACTGCATGGGGTTCAACACCTCTTCCTGACTGTGGTAGGCTTGGGACCTGTCTCCTGACCTTAACCTACAGTAAAATCACAGCAAAAGCTATGATTCAGTGAAACCCGGATAAACAGGGATGTGAGGACAAGACGAATGCAAGGAATGTTGCTGCACTATACAGAGGCTATCATTTAACAACAATCTATTTCAGTTGCACTCATTCACAAGGATTCATGTGGCAAAACTTGCCGGAAATATCACTGCTGTTACAATAATATTTACTTTGGAAACTTCTTTTCTGGCATTTTTCATTTGACCCATAAATATTGAGTTGACGCGCAAATATTCAGCGTATGAGACATAACAACTCCTGCTTTGTCAATCATCATGGTATCTGACACTGAACCCTGAGCTTCCTAGCTTGCCTAGGTCCTGAAGTATCTCAATACCAAGCTAGTGTTGATGTTTCTGTTGAAAATGATGGCGGATTTGTACCATCAATAACATGAATGTTTTGGCTTCAACTGCTCACCTTTGTGCTTTCTGCCTCTGTGCCTGTAAACATCAGTAACAATTCAGTAACGATCCCACAGAAATGTGTAACTGAGCAATTCCCATTCTCCTACATGGATTGCATGATGCGCAACAAGGAGAGCAGGTTGCAATTATACTGTACGAGCAAATTTCTGCAGATGCTGGAGTCTGTACTGAAAACAACAAATACTGGAGATAGTAAGAACTGCAAAGGCTGGAATCAGAGATAACGCAGTGTGGAGCTGGAGGAACACAGCAGGCCAGGCAGCATCACAGGAGCAGGAAAGTTGACGTTTCGAGTTGGGACGCTCCACATTGTGTTATCTATAAATACTGGAGATCACAGTGGGTCAGGAAGCCTCCATGGAGAGAAAGCAAATTAACATTTCAAGTCACATTAGAGCTGACTTGAAGTATGGAGGGGGCAGCGCTTATGTTATAGTTGAGGTACTGTTAGTGGAGTGTAGAGTGCTGGGGGAGAAAGGGTGTTGATAGTGCAGATTAAGTGATCAGACTGTGAGAATGGCAGAACAATGGTGTGTCTAACTGTCAGACTGGAAAGGACAAACAGTCTCAATTGGGTGGGGGGAAGGGAGAGAGGACATAGTGACAGAGAATGTAACAATTAAAGCAAAAAGAAAGGGAAGCAGTGGGAGTCGGTTCACAGTTTGAAGGTGTTGAACTCAATATTAAGTCCAGAAGGCTGTAAAGTGCCTAGTCTGAAGATGAGAAATTGTTCCTCCAGTTTGTGCTGCAATTGGATGTTTGATTCTTTTTGCTACAATAGATTGCCAAGTCTTCAATGGATCTGAACATTCATATAACCATATGAATTTGGAACAGCCCCTCGAGCCTGCTCCATCCTTCAGTAAGATCATGGCTGATCTGTTTGTGTTTCAAATTCCACTGAGTTTGATTCCCTTGTCTAACAATAATCTACCCATTTCATATCTGCCTTAAAATATATATCATAAAACCATCTAGACCGCCTTCTGAGGCAGAGGATTCCAAAGTTGCACAAACTTCTCAGAGAAAAAAAAAGTTGCATCACCTCTGTCCTCAAAGGGGGACCCTTCATTTTAAAACAGTGCCCCCCATGTTGTGGACTTTCACATAATAGGAAACATCATTCCTATTGTCACTTTGTCAGGGCCATTCAGGATCTTATTCGCTTCAATCAACTCATCCCTCACGCTTCGAAATGCCAGCGAAAACAAACCCAATCAGTCTAAACTTTCCTCATTAAACCAGCAGTTTATTAAATGCTCAGGAGCTTTATACAAAGGAAGAGGTAAAGTCACTGTAGTCCCACTCATTAGGGAGAGGACTGTTGGTGGTTTAATCTGAGGGACGCCACACCTCAGGCAAAGGGACAGGTTAAGAAGGAGAGTCCTTCATGGTAATGTCAACTAAAATAGGAACTGAACCCAAACTGTTTGCATCATAAGCCAGCTATTCAGCCAAATGAGCTAACTATTACCTGCTAGCTACAGCTTTACAGAAGCGTGCCCAGCATTTTTGAAACCATGATACTTCTCTTTGAGTCTCTCATTCACTCACGTGCTGTCTTACCATCATACAGGGATAGGTGCTCCTCACACTTTTTCAGGCATTAACTCTTTCACACCCTTACCCTGCAGAAATCAACTATTAAGTGGTTTAAAAAAAAAGGTGTTTCATGTGAGTAGGATTGAAACAATATTTTATATCTAGTGATACAAGGGAACTTTGGGTCAAGGCAACTATAAACTTGCTCCCTGGGATAGGCGTTAAGGATCATCTTAAGGGAAGACATGCAGAGGTGCAGAGTGTTAATAGAGGGAATGGGAGAGTAAGGGAGAGTCAGCTAAAAGCACGGCTGCCATTGGTGGAACGAGGAAGGTTGGAAATGCACAAGAGGCTAGAATTCAAACCACAGGACTCCATCAGTATCGGAATTCTCACTATGAATCTTCTCCATATTTAGTCAGTTGGTCCCAGTGGCCCATTTGAAAGCTGGAGAAAGAGGCAGATCTGAGACTGAAATATTGTACTCTATGTCCCTCAAATATGTCGGCGCAAAGTGATGATAAACCACCAATACGTTTTCGTTTCTGCTCTCACTATCTCAGGATTTGTTGCCTATTTCACTTTAATGGAAAGAAACTGAAGATCCATGAGGAGTCATTCTGTATCTTTTGTTGTATGGTTTAATGTCCACCTCAGAGATTTTGGGTTCAAGGCAAACTCATCAAAGAGGAGACAACTCTCTTCAGCTTTAGACTTCTTTAGAACTCTGTCGCTTGCATATTAAGATTAAATATAACTTTACATAGTATTCAGAGACATATCAGGCTCTAATCTTACTGTAAGACTATGAAGGATTATTCCCTATTTGTGCTTCCTTCTGTCAGTATAATCCAACCTCATGTTATCCATTTACTAGCTATATAACTAACTCTGCCCGCACTGTGCTATATATGCCCAGTGAGGAACAAATCCATAACGTTATTGCAAGGTTGTTCCAGGGGTCTTCAAGAACTTACCAACACTGGCATGTTGTTTCTCAAAGTGTTGCATAACCAACAAGGTAGCTTGCTTGGTTTGCATTGGCAATAGGAATAACATCTCTGGCTGAATGCACATGTAAAAAGTGTAGTGTCATGTTGGACATGATTTGTTGCATCTTAGTTAAATGGTTCAAGAAGGAGAAGAGTGCAAAACCAAACTTGTGACTTGCATCTGCAGCAAGTGAGACTCGACTCGGGAAGAATAAAGTCTGAAGTGATTCCTGTTAAAGTAGAACTAATGTAAAAAAATGGCTTTCAGAGACAACGTTTGATCCTGAGGGGGAAAGGATGTAAAAGGGAGTCAGGTTTGTTACTTAGTCTGTGTTGAATTGCAGAATCATGGAGTTGTTAGGGCACAGAACGAGGGCATTTGACCCATTGTGTTTACACTGGTTTTCTGAGAATCTTGACTTGCCTTCGTTGAGCAGTCAAAATACACAAAGAATAGTAGCATGACATAGTAGAGAGGGTAAGGCAGTAGTTAATTATAATGTTACCAGAATTGAAGTCCAGATTTATACTCTAGGACCTCAATTAAAATCTCAGCAGTTTCTGCGATATCCATTCAATTAATAAATCTGGGATATGCTCAACAAAACAAAATACTTTTTCTGCACTCCTCAGTATAATTTGCAAGAAAGATCAGAGTAAAGAGTAAACAACTTTTCTATTCTGTATGAGAAGAAGTGCTGACTGATTGGCAAGTTGTCTCTGGTTGGTAGAGATGATGCATTGGCAAAAGCACCAGTTAGATAATTACTGACAGTGAGCTGCCAAGTTTTGTTTAAATTGAAACCAGGCAGGTTGACTCTGATCAGTCAAAACACTGACCTGACAAATCAACCACAGAAAGGCTATCACCTGTTTTGATGAGTTGTAACAGGCACAATGTGCATACATGTTCCTTTTCTCTGTAAGGAGCAGGGCCCTATGTATTCTTCTACGCAGCTTCCGGTACAACAGGCCAGAATGTTTAGTCCTGAAATGAGCCCAGTATACCTTGAATTAAGGGTAAACTATCTCAAAAGTTTGTGCAACAGGTAAAGCGAGCTGTTTCCCACTGCTAAAATGCAGTAGCAACATGACAGCTGCTCACCACAGACAGGATGCCACCATCAAACTAAAAAGATGCTCTGCTTATCTTAAAAGTGAGTTATTTGGTATATGAATTTCAGTGGATATGTGGTGCTAGGTTGACTATATGCCTCAAAGACTGGCCGATCAAATCAAATAGGAAATTCATCGGGCTGTTTACAAAGGGCAAGGTACTCATTGTACCCAACTGTCTCATGTTTGCAAACTCAAAACGTAGCGTCCAACCTTAGATTTGATGTTGAGGTTGGGCACTTGCTATGACATCTGGAGTGTACTAAGAATTACAATGGCAACCAATTTCAGATTGTCAATCAGGCTGCAGTGTGGTGCACCATGGGAAGGAAATCTGCTATCCTTCTATGGTATGGCCTACATGTGATTACAGATCTGCAATAATGTGGTTGACTCTTGACTGCCCTCTGAAAAGTGCAGTGAGCTACACAGCTCATGGGTGATTAGAGATAAGCGAAACATGCTGGTCTTGCTCCTGTCTTATGAAGGAGTCAAGAATATTTGACTTTATTGTTTGTTTTTAAAGCAGAAGAAAAGCACATGTGAACTCCTAGGTACACAGGATGTACTTGCATGTCTTTTTCCATCGAGTCATACCTTCCAGCGCCACTTGCAATAGCCACATTGTGATCGCTATGAAAGGGGCATTCCAGTGAAAATCAGGATGAAAATGATGTCTGCAGTACAAATTACAATTGGCCTGTATCATTCTCTTGTGCAGGATTCTGTTTTTGGAATGGTACATCAACTGCAGGAAGCAAGAAATCTTGTTTTCTATTGGAATATAAAAAAATTCTCAGAGTCTAACACAGGGAATAGATTATTTTGGCTTGGAGACAGTGCACACCACTCAATAATGTAGTACCCCAAATATTATGAGTGGACAGGAAAGTGTCTAGTGGCGTTCATAATGTATTTTGTGGTTCCACCCACAGATTAAACATGGATCTTACCCAGACCCTAGAGAGCTGCCAGACTATTTCTGGTTCTCTGGTTTGACATTGCAGGCATCATTGAGATCCGTAGGCAGAGAAAGAGATGGAACACATGCTTGCCATGTGTACATGCAATATCATTTTCAATTGCCTTGCACTCTTTGGCTTGCACATCACTGTACTCATCGTTTCCCTCCGAATGCTGAATGTTTAAGGTGAGTTCAAAGTATTTTGGGGCCTAAACTTTTGATGGGTCTGCTGCATTTGCAAAAATGTCAGATCTCAGAGTGAGGTCTCAATGCATTCTCTTCCAGGGATACCAGAACCTGCTCCAACTTGCGGGGGAGTCATCAGGAGTACTGCTGGAACAGACATAACAGTGACAACCATCATTTGTGGGCAAGATCAAAGTGTTTCCTACATTCCAAACATTGCCAGAGTCTTTGGCAATTTCTGAACTGGGGAACTGTGGTTAAAGGCCTTAGGTAGCATAAGCATGAACCATGATGGGCAAAGGAAACAAGTCAGTAGCTTATTTCTTCTCCTTTGTGTGTGTATGTGTGAGAACACAGTAGGACTAGGCTGTGATGATCTATTTATTCCTCACCAGTAGATGCCTTGATAGAATGGTGGTGGTCTTCTTGAACCATCATGTGCTCAGTCACTTGAAATGGCAGTTCAGAGTCATCCATGTTGCTATTGGATTGGATTACATATAGGGCAGAAAGGTAAGGTCTCCGAGCTGATGTGCTATCAGTGAACTAGTTGGGTTTAAGAGCAAAGCAACAATTTCAAGTTCACTTTTGACTATGGCATGTTTTTTGATTCACTGGGATGTGAGCATCAATGACAAGGCCAACATTTATTGCCCATCCCTAAATGCCCAGAGGTCAACTAAGAACCAACCTCCTTGCTGCAAGTCTAAAGTCACATGTAGGCCAGCTCAGGTGAGTACAGTTCATTTCCTTCCCTAAAGACAGTTGTGAACCAGATGGGATTTTACAACTATAGTTACATGGCTATCATTAGACAAATTTTTTTTTAAATTCCAGGTTTTATTGGGTTCAGATTTCACCATCAGCCTCAATCCCCACAACATTGCATGCCAGCTGTGACCTCAGTTCTAGCCCTTTCATCCACAAGTGATAAAAGTTTTGAGTTCAAGTCTAACGCCTGGACTTCAGTCACCGAGGGTGTTGTCGGTGCCAGGTTTTGGGCGAGTTGTTAAACCTGGGATGAGCTTCATTTTGGCGACTGGATTCTGGCTGACTTTGAGAGATCCAGGTGAGATTTTCAACCGGAGGCCTGCCAGAATGACCAGGTGAGAGAGCACTTACCTTGCCAGCACTGGGCCTCCCATCGAATTCAGCCTAATTGGGCAGGCTGGTGGTAGAATCTAGACCTTGAGAACTGCCTGATTGTCCATTGGCTGTCATCACTAACACAGTGGCGTCTTTTAGCAGGGATCATGTCATTAATTGAGCAGTAACAAAACATTTCATACCAAACTAGAGCAAGAAAAAAGACGTTCCCCGCTTTGAGAACGAATTATAATTCACTGCCACGTATCTTCCACCACATTAAAAGAGGGCTTATTAACTGCTCCCCATTTCTGAAGAAGGGTCCTGACCCGAAACTTTCCTGCTCCTTTGATGCTGCCTGGCCTGCTGTGTTCCTCCAGCTCCACACTGTGTTATCTCTGCCTCCAGCATCTGCAGTTCTTACTATCTCTTTATTTACTTTACACTATTTTGTTGTTTTTAGGTACTACTGTCAGTAAAATGTACTTTTAGGGCACTATTATCCATCCCTTTTAGAGGAATATCACTTGAGACTTCCGTCTTCTCATAATAGACAACTACCTAACAGGAATTGGAGTCACTGATATATTCTAGATCAAGGCTTTTTGAATTTGAACAGCAAATCTGTTTGCCGTGTAAACCCTTTCAGTTTAGAAAGAATTTTTTGTTGCCTTCTCGGACGTTTGTATTTCTGGATATTCCAGAATTTCCTGATAATAAATTCCGGGCGATTCCTCAATGACCCAAGAGTAACAAGGGTTGCAATCTCTTGTGACTGTCACCACATGCTAGATTTCACTGTTAACACAAGAACTGATCCCAAAAAAGACAATAAAATGCCCACATAAGTTCGAAATGTTGTGCATCATTCTGATGTCATTGTATGATTGCGAAATATTTAGATTCTTGTCCTCTCAATATCTAAAATTTCACCTGAATTTTACAACTGAATTTCTGCCGCCTTTTTTGTTGTTCCCTTGCCCTCACTGTTTGGATAGACATCCTTTTTATTTACGTGTTGAATCTTTTTATTCCCAATAATTCAGCGCAGACTTGTGGTAGGCATTTTCCAATGAAGCAGTTTTATGGTTCAGCCCCTGGTACTGCCAAACACTTGAATTTATGGATGATCACTGGTCTCGAAATGTTGACTCTATTTCTCTCTCCACAGATGCCAGACCTGCTGAGTTCCTGCTGCACTTTCTGATTTGCTGAGTTTACTATCTGTGACTTGAATGAGTAATGGAAACCTTTAACTGATTAGCTCCCAATGTCCAGGAATCTGTCATCTCATAGGTCTGCAAACGTCCCCATCCACAGAGTGTCCGGTAAGAATGTGGAATGTGGGAAGAAAGTCTCTGGCTTTGACCATGTGCCTGACCAATACAGAGTGGAGAGAAATGACCTTGTTGAATGAGGACATCAAGAAAGTCATAAGGATGTACAAATTCGGAGCAGGAGTAGGCCCTTCCAGCCTGCTCAGCCATCCATTGGATCCCGAATGATCTAACTATGACTTCACCTCCCCCTCCACAATAACCATTGACATTGACATGTAAAAGTATTGACTTGTTAGTTAAGCCTGAGCTAAAAGATATAACATTTCGAGGTTGGGTGCAGTGAGGTGGGAAGCAAAACTGTCACAAGCCAGAAGATAGAACCTTTATTGTTAGTATCACATCAGTCCAATTCTCTTTTCAATAACGTGCTGGCGCATTCAGTAAGATGTAGACATTAAACAACTTTCATTTGCTAAAACATTTGAGGTTTGCTGCTATCTAGAAAACTGTTCTTGGGCCTTACTCATTCGGAACAGTTGCTTTTGAATGTGACAATCAGTTTTGAGGTGGTGGGAGGTGAAAATTGCCATTTACCACTACTTGCAGCAATTTATCAATTCCATCACTCCAGCATTTAGCATAGCACTTATTAATGTTTACAGACAATTATTGTACGATTGTAGATAGCTTGTTGCTGCCAAAATTAATGCTTGCTTCTGCCTGCTAGTGCAGGACCTTTTCTCTGACTAGCTGCATGACACCAATGAGCCTCACACTGAATAATTCCCTTGAACTCATATGGATGCCATTTGTTTCGAGCAATGAGAATATACAGCCCAGCTCAGCCCCATCGGTGTCTGTCGATCGATCTGTTTTCACATTCGTCTCAAGTTATGGAATCCTCCAGACTCAAATGAACATAAATCAGCAGCATGAACATGTACAAGTTTTCCCACCTGTCATAAAACAATGATTTAAAGTCTGAGCTGTCAAAATACACTGCTGTGAAATCAGCTTACTCTGCAGCAGTAGGGATACAAAGCACCATCTCAGGGCAGTAATTTATTGCCTCCCTGGGAGATTTGGGTGATTAGTGCTTGGCCCACCAACATGAACATAAACACCAGGATCTGCAATAATACCGACTGGAAATTTGAGGTCAAATTTATTAAATGAATTGAATAAACCCATTTCTGTTTGGAAAGGGGGAGATATATTGGATGTTTAGCAGAGGGGTACATCATTGGAACACTTAGCTGTGTAATACGTGAAGAGTTTTTTTTTGGAATTTTTGGTTTAAATTGTATCACCAAAGGACATATGATGTATTGGACTTCAACCTGCTTTCTGCCAAATTAAATAAACAAGTGCAAATAAGGAGTTTCATAAATTTGAAACGAGCAACATATTTGTTTAAGTGATGCAGTTTGAAAACTTTCCGATTAAGTGACAATTAAAAGAGGGACTTTTCTTTTCTTGTTGTTATATATATTGTAACTAAAACACATTATCGTTATGAGCGAACAATTGGACCTGGTCCGTAGAACTGACGTAGAGACCAAATGGCTGCCAGACTCTACAAATAAATCTTATAAATCTTGTAACTGTGTCAAAGTAACACACGGTAGGGAGATGGAGCAAAGCATTTAACTCTTTCAGCTTTCTGCCTGACTTGCTTTGACCAGTGAAAGGATAAAGTGATCCATCTTGCAGCTAAACAGCCACAAGCCTTAGACGGCCAGTGCTGGGCAGACATCTTGAAAGTATCGAACTGAAACCTATCCCTTCCGTTCATTAACATCTGCGATCTGAATCTGTGCAGTTTTCAGTTTGTGCGTGGTACGGTCGTGTAGTGAAAAGGAGGAACCAGGCAAACCAGGTGCAGAAACAGCTTTAAGTTTATAATGGGTCCGTTCTGTTGCGGGCCAACAATGTGAGCCAGGTGTTGTCCCGATACAGGAAACCTTACTTGAAAAGTGAAAGGTACAGGCAGGCCCTTAACCAGTTGCATTAACCGTCAGCTGTGATACAGTTGTTGCCCTCTTTTTTTTTGCAACTGTTCTGCAGACAGTGATATTCTGGTTGTGCATTCACCGTGTTTAGGTTTAAATTCTCTGAAATGGTTTCCCCCCTACTCCTCGTCATTTATTTCAAGCTGTCTGTAGAGATGGAGGGATCTGTGGGAGTTTTATGATTGGGTTTGGTTTCAATTTGTACAGTAACTGCTCAAGGCTGATCTTTCAATAGCAATCACAGAGGTACAAATAGTTCTGTAAGATCAGATGTTCCACGTGTATTAAGCCCTCACTCAAATATAGTGGTAACTGCTCAGTATTTGGGTGTGCATCTTTCAGCTACAAAGTACCATCTCTCTATCTCTCTGTCTCTCTCTGTCTCTCATTCACTCACTCTCTCTCTTCGACACAGATGTGTGCTTTTACCCAGGAATTTGCTTGTTTTTACCGGTCTCTTGTAAAACTCCAGGCTTGTGTGCAACAACAGTGCTGCCTTGTGGGGAGAGCAGCTGGCCAACGAGCCAAAGAAATGGATTACATCAGTTCTTATTTTTTCTCTCTGAGCTGAGGAAACATTCGGTCGTAAGTAAAGTCTGCGACAAATGTATGAATGTTTTAAAATGAGCTGTTCCACTTTTTAAAAGGGCAAGTTCATTCGATAAAAGAACCCTTCACACCACAGTGGACATGAGTTCCCAGTGAAAAGCTCCACTGGATTTGACTAACACTTCACAATCTGAGGAGGGCCTCAATTTTTAGCTGAAGAAATGAAGGGTGAGCGCTGTGTATGGATAAAAACTGATGTTTGTCTTCATTATAAGTGCCTTCATCCTGTGGCATCTTTTTTCTGTGGCATAAACAATGGGGTACGAGGGTTAGCAAGGGCATCAAACTTTCCTCTACTGGTGAAGTACCAATAGAAATGAAAATAAGCAGCAGTAATATTTGGTGGCAAGTGAACTGAGCTTTCAATCATCTGGAGAAACCGGCAAAGTATGAAAATGTGTACAGCACAGAAACAAGCCAATAAGTTGCATTACACACTTTTGGCTGAGAATCTAGGCATCCGTTAGAGTATTGAAACATCTGAGCCCCAGAGAAAACGTTATTTTGTTTACTCCTCTGGCCTTCTGTCAGTTGCACAATGTTTATGTACACAAGACGCAACAGATTTCAAGTATTTGCAGTTTTTGCTGTTGCTATTTTTATTGACCTGTGCAGAATACAGTTTGTTTTAAAGAAGAGGGACAATGATGAATAAATGACTTTTTTTTTGAAGAAACATCTTTTTTAATACATGCAATTCTCACTATATAGTTAATTGATTCTATATGGGAATGAATGGACTGGTGTACGACATGGCCTGGCGTGGAGGGTATGATGGGATATATGAGGTGGGCCCTGGGGTATAGCTTGACGTGAAAGGTATCAGGGGACATAGAGGAGGGGGCGTGGTGAAGGGGTATAGTATGGCATGGGAGTACATCATAAAGACATGGCATTTTTCTTGCTAATTTTGTGCTGTTATCTGCATTCTAATGATTCGCGTTCCTTGTACAAGTACTTCCAAGACCAACTGAAAATCAACATTTAACTATTTCACACTTTTTAAAACATATTCTTTCTATTCTTACAACCAAGTGAATAATATCCCATTTCCATAAATTTTATGCTGTGAGTCACTTTGTCACCATTCACAACCGTGTCTGTATTTCTCTGCAGTCTCGTGGAGCAGGTGCAGGGACATATTTGGTCTTTAAGTGGAAACAGTCACATGTTGTAAGCTTCCTGCATTTCAGGTGTAGAATATTGTTCACTCACATTTAAAATTGGATTTACAGTGAAGGCCACAAATTGCCTGACATTTTGCAAGAAGTGATCTGTTACAGGACAGAGTTGCAATTATTTTGACGGCAATGGATATAGATTTTAAGCCTCTACGTGAATGGCAATTGCCTTCGAAGCTTTAGTAAGAGCAGGACAGGCCTGTTGTCTTGTCAATTGGTATAGAGTGAAGTCCTAGTGAAGTGCAATATTCCTCTCTGGGTGTTCCTGCACCTCATGCAATGCCCTATTTGAATGGGACAGTAATCGGGGCGCACACTGCTAATGCTAAAGTCAATACTGTAAGCAATCTTCCTGCTGCAACCTTAAAGCTGTATTTCTAACATCTTGGTCAACTGGGAAGTGTCTTGGAATACAACCAGCCCTGAGGGAGTCTCAGGAGGCTGTATCTCATATAACTCTTCAATGGGATCACACCAAAGTGTCAAGCTAAAGTCAGACAGAATAGAACAGGGAAAATGCAGAGAGACTTAATACAGCTTGGATGATTGATATGTCAAGCTTTAACACAAGGTGCCTTCAATTTACTGGCCAAACTTACAATACATCTGAAATCCTAATAAAATCTGTCCTCAACCCTTCCCCTCCTATTAGTCCTCTCCTCATTTGTCCCTCATAGACTATTTATTCCCTACTTTTGCCTTACTTCAACTAATTAAATAAATTATACTGTTTTTAATTCAAGGGCAATGCTTATGTTACCAAATATTGAGTGGTCTGTAATGAATCCACCATTTTGCTTTCAGTTTCTTAGAATTTCAGACCTGGTTTAAATACCTCAACTGGATAACAACAGGGTTCACTGGGAATCTCTTGCTTTGAGACCCATGTACTGTGAAATGCAATGGGGCCTGCATCTGAGAAACTAGGATTGGTGCCTCTTTGGCTGCCTGTCCTTTTGACTTCTTTCTCCCTACTTCCCATCTCATCATGTCATCACCTTTGGGGTGCTATTGCCAGCCTGACTTCCACCAGGAGCCACTTAAAGTCCTTATATCTGCTGAAAGAAGGTGCACATCCTGTGCTGGAGCCAGGAAGGGAGGGGGTGACAGTCAATAACAATGGAGTATAATAGAGTATAAAGGTGGGGAAGTTTTGCTAAAACTATTTGTAGTGTTTGGATCAAGGTTGGCCAGGTGGATCTCATTGACTATGAGTTCCCTGATTTGACCTGTTAATCTTGGACAATCAGGGAGTCCTGGCTGACAAATATAAACAGGAGTCTCAGGAATTCTTCTCAATGTACGGCCTGGCTCTGAGGTGGATGGTCAGAATCCATGTACTGTGCATGTGTAAACAAAGGGTGACTTGGTGATGGGATACCAGCTTCTGTGGAGTTATTTCAATGTAGAAGGCACTAGCCAGCCCACCACTAGAGTTCTGTGAAGAGTTTTTGGACCCTTATCTAAGGAAAGGTATACTGGCACTGAAGGCAGTCAAGAAAATGTTCACCAGATTGGTACTAAGTATGGAGGAACTGTCTTACAAGGAGAAATGGAGTTGGTTGGGTCTGCACTCATTCCAATATCGAAGAATGTTGATACTTTTGAGATTCTTAGGGACGTTGACAGGTAGATACGGAAGGGTTATTTCCACTTGTGGGAAAGTCGAGGACCAGAGGGCATAATCTCAGATTGGGGGTTTGCACATTTAAAACAGAGATGAGGAGGAATTTCTTCTCTCAGAAGGATGTGAATCTACAGAATTCTTTACCACAGAGGGCTGCTGAGGCTGGGTCATTAAGTCATCAAGGCTGAAGCAGGCAGACTTTTCAGCCATAAAGGAATGAAGGGTTATGGGAAAAACAGAGAACAGTGGAGTTGAGGATTATCAGGTCAGCTATGTTCTCATTGAATGGTAAGGCAGACTCAATGGACCGAATGACCTACTTCCACTGTTATGGTCTAAACCCTTCTAAGACTTTTCGATTTCACAGACACAAATAATTTACGGGTAATTCAGCTCAGACAATAAACTCAATTTTTAAACACACAGTTTAAGCCTTGAATCCCTATGCATTGTGGAAGGACCAATCAAAATGTTGGGCCTGAGAGCAGTAGGTGCCTAGCCTTAAATACCCAACACCATGTGTTCCTCCTCAAAGAGACCAAGTTTGCACTTCAGCCGGAACTTCAGTTTGTAGGTGCTCTGAAGTGCATGTAGCTATGCCGGTTCTTGATAGCAGTGGTGGATATAATGCAACATTCCTCGAAGACCATACATCTTATGACCAATGGCTGCGTCTTCACGTAATGCCGTCGTTCGGATGAGACATTAAGCCAAGGTCTTTTTTTAAATGTATTGTTTTGTAGGATGTGGGTTGAAGAACAAAGTTTTTTTATCATTTTCTTTGAACATGAATTCTTTGGCAGATCTGAAAATATTGTTTGGTGGACAGCCAAGTATTATCCAAGTGAGTAAAGAGCCATTCTGCTTTCCAATTGGCATAGGAAAGTATTTCATTACCAGGGTGGACGTGTTGGCCAACCAGTGCATGGAGCCTAGCAGGGAACATTGGATGAAGCTAGGAATACGTTTAATTACAGTTGGCAACTTAAGTGGGCAAGACCAGCATTTGCTGCCTATTCCTAATAACCCTTTGAGTCAACGATTTTGCTGTGGGTCTAGAACCATTTGTAGACCAGACCAGGTAAGGACAGCAGATTTCCTTCCATTAGTGAGCCAGATAGGTTTTAATGACAACCAGTGATGGCTGCCATGATGACCACAACTAAGACAAGCCTTCATCTCTAGATTTATTCGTTAATTTTAATTCCTGCCATCTGCCACAATGGCATTTTGAACCCACGCCCTTAGAGAGTTAACCTGGGCTTCTGAATTACTCGTGCGATTCCCTATCTCCCAACTCAAATAGATGAAAGAGTTGCCATAGCATTTTCTTTTGAAGAAGAAGAGCCAGGGAATTATCCCTGGATTTCTGATCAATATTTATCACTCAATCAACATCAGACGATATAGATTATCTGGTCATTATCACATTGGGGGAGCTTGCTATTCCTAAATTGATTGCTGTGCTTCCTGCATTAAAATGATAAGTACACTTCAAAAAATTCTGCATTCTGGTATCAGATGGCCGTGAATGATACTATACGAATACATTTTTTTCTCTGTTAGATAGAAATTAATCTTATCAGGAGGGGACTGATGGGGGCATTTTTCTTGGTGTTTTATGCATAAATTAACATATTTGTTCCAAATTGTATACAATGGAAATACTCCCCCACTTCCAACCCAACATCCAAACGTCTGAATTTTCCAGCAAAGGTCGAGAGGGAATCCATCAAATTTTGTTTCCTTTCTCTAACCAGCGAAGATGGAGCCATTTTTATTGCTTCAAAAATCACCAGACTGGGAATCAAACTTGGATTGTTCTGGTCTATATGAGTTAGAGCTGGACCAGGCAGTCTCTTCACCAAGGCCACCAGGGGAGCTTTATTCTTTTGTTATGTTACTTGTTTCCACGGGAACCCTGTCAGGAAATGATCATGTCACAGTCCAGGCTATTTTTGACTGACTGCCTCAAGCTCTCTGACCAGATTTCACCAAGATCTCCATTTGTGTGTCGCCTACTGTGCATTAGAACTTGAAAGTGATAAAGTGTTAGGATCGATACTTTTGACAGCTCAATCCAACAGTTATGATCATTGACTTCAGGGAAAGACACCAGTTGTGTGTTGCAGAATTGATCTGTCCAATATCTTAATGAACGAGTTAACCTATTTCTAATAAAAGAGTTAATACCTCCCACAAGGAATATTGCATTTGCACATAAGCATAAATCAGCTGATAGCATTAAATGTAATCCCTATGCTCTATTTTAGCCAAAGACAGATATCATAAATCAACCCTTCATCATTCAAAGTCTAATGACTTTGTGGTTTTCTTGTTTTCCCCAGGAATGCAACTGTATGTTTTGTGAGGGGGGTATTTACACGTGGTGATCTGCTTAGCATTACATTAGCAAAGGGTTAAGTGCCTCTGTATGTTGCTTTTAGTGCACTGCTTAGCACATCGAAACGTGGTGGCCAATCTCTTAACCATTGTTTTGCAGAAGCTGTTAACAATTTAACATAAACATATTACCCCGCACATCTCAATAACTAGGGTCACTGCTTTATAATGACAGAATTCCATTTTTATTACTTGGACGTGCAGGATATTTAGTGACATTTTGGGGATTGCAGTTCCATAATGCTAACAGTTTATTACCAGGGCTGTTTGTTATTGATGACGGAATTGGGAGCCATTTCCATAGTTTCTTCTGCCTGTAGGATTCTCACAGTATCAGTCTGAATCATTTGCCCTCACAAGTGACCTATTGATAATCTGGGAAATTGTTTTGATCAGTTAAAGTTACATACAGAAGCAATATGAAAATTGAAATTGTCTCACCAAATTGAAAACTTTGATGAAAATGCATAACAAGGAATTCAATATCATGTCAGACTTTTAGAAATGAGACAATGTTAATTAAAACTTAGTTAATTGATGTGACCTAAACAGACACATTGAAAGCTATTTCTGCAAATTTCATCTACACACATTGTTTAATTATGAATGTGGGCCACATCTCAGCTATCAAGAGGTGGACAGTTCAGGTTGGAGGAAGTGAATGTGATGGATGGGGTTGGGGATGGGGATGGAGGAGCAAGGACAAAGACCCAAAAATATTATGTTGGCTCAAGAAAGGGATGTGGCGGCTGTGGATTTACCCCAGGCATTTCTGGAGCAAGTAAGGAACTCCTGTGGAATTAAAACATTCAAATCGGCAGTTAATTGGTCATTTAGCCTGGAAATAGAGCATAAGATAGAGAAGCAGAAGTAGGCCATTCAGCCGATCGAATCTGCTCCTCTGTTCGATGAGACCATGCCTGAACTGTACATTCTTAACTCCAATTTCCTGCCATTTTGCCATAAGCCTTGACTCCCTTCCTGATTAAAAATCTGACTTTGAATATCTGACTTTAACAGTCAGTGGTTTCCCCAAATGAGTGGGTCCACAGGGAACACCAGGTGACCGCGCAGTGGGGGAGTAATAGATGCTTGCTTAGTGAATCTAACGGGATGGAAATGCTTCGAAGAATGAAATTGGATAACTACAGCCTAGCCGAGGTGAAAGACTTTGCTCCTGGCATTTCCACTGAGAGAGTGCTCTCACTGCTTGACAGGCAGTTTCCAGTCTTGGGCTTCACTCAACTTGATCTGCATCTCCATGCTGTCAACCTTCGCTGTAGTGTGGGATTAGCCTGTGCAGTTTTACCTGGAATCTCTGTGGAGCAAATAAGAGGAGATAAACCACCATTAGCCCCTCAACCTACGTGCTGCTCCACAAGACTGAGGATACCAAGAACCAACTCCATGGATGTGAGACCCCTGACATCCAGGAGAGAGAAAAACTAATGGGCAGATAGTGATAAAAGGATAGGATGACGTTTTTCTCTCAGCAGGTAGCTTTAGCTTAGAGAGGTGCTTTTCAGGAATTCAGATGAAGCAGGTGCTTCAGAAATGGCATCAAGTCTACCCTCAGAAAATAGAAACAGGATGGACTGAAGATAAGAGCTTGGTGGTTTGAATGGTGAAGATGCTCATGAAAAGATGAGGACAGTTAGGAATGAGAGAGACAAACAGAGAAAAGACAATCAGATGAAAGGGGTTCTTTTCTTTTGTTTGTTTTTACTCATTCATGTGATGTGTGGGCATCTCTGGCTAAACCAGCATTTATTGCCCATCTATGATTACCCAGAGGGCAGCTTAGAGTCAACAACATTGCTTGAGTCAGGAGTTACATGTAGGCAAGACCAGGTCAGGATGGCAGTTTCCTTTGCTAAAGGACATTAGTGAACTAGATGAGCTTTCCTCCCCCAAATATTTGACCGTGGTTTCATGACCATCATTAGTCTCTAAATTCCAGATTTTTATTGAATTCAAATTCCACCATCTGCTATGTTGGAGATTTGAACCCCGGTCTCCAACTGGGTCTCTGGATTAATAGTCTAGCAATAATACCAATAGGCCATCGCCTCCCCTAGATAGGTCAGAAACAAGCATAAAAACATTGAATGAAGAAAGAAGTTAAGGAAAAAAAAAACTCTTGTGGGACATTGAAAATGCCCTTACCTGGAGACCAGAAGGTTTCAGTTCAAGTCCCACACGTCACAGTGTGGTTGGACACACTGACTAAAAATACCTAAGACTGTCCAATGGAAAATGAGAGAGTCAGAGATGATGCAGAGGGCCTCAAACAAAAATGATGAGAACCATGTTAAATAAGATTAACATAAAGAGAACATCAAAGTTTTCAATGAGGAATACTTCTAGGGAAACAGTGTAGGAGACTGGGACTAAAGGAAAACTAGTTGGGGAGCATGACAAGTACCAACTTGCATTTATATATTTCCTGTGACTTCACTCAGCAGGATCCCAAAATTATTAAGATATAATGAACTGTTTTGCACATTAGAAGTTAGGTAAAGAAACACAGTAGACTTTTGCAAACAATATCTTGTCATAAACTGTACTATGATTAAAGAATCATTGAATCCCTACAGTGTGGAAGCAGGTCATTTGGCCCATCAAGTCCAAACCTTCCCTCTGAAAAGCATCCCATCCAGACTCAGCCCCCTACCCTATCCCCATAACCACACATTTCCCATGGCTAATACATGCACATCCCTGGCGACTATGGGCAATTTAGCATGGCCAATCCACCTAACCTGCACATCTTTGGATTGTTGGAGAGAACTGGGGCACCCAGAGGGAACACACGCAGACACAGGGAGAATTTGCAAACTCTGCACAGACAGTCACCTGAGGCTGGATTTGAACCTGTGTCCCTAGTGCTGTGAGGCAGTAGTACCAACCATCGAGCCACCCAGTATCAGTTGTTTTCAGTTGCTGTTTTCCAGGATACTGGAATCTCTTTGCTCTTCTTTAGAGCTATACCATGACACCTTTTACAATCCATCTGAATCACAGGGACAAGGGTAAACTGCATCTCAAACAGTGTAGCATGCATATCGGAGAGTCTGGCTTATAATAAGTATTTGAAGCATAGGATGAGCTTAAAGTCTTCAACTTTGTATCTGACAGACAACAACTGAGCCAAGTAGGAAGAGATAGACACGCACAAGGAGAGGATGAGCAAGGACAGGGACATAAATGAGAAGGAATCCCTACTATCACAAAATGATGTTAGCAATATTCCAAAATAATAACAAGAATAACTTAGAATTATGTCCCATTACATTTGTAATTAAAGCATTGCACAGGACCATGGTCTAAAATAATTAACACTGATGACATATGACAGGACACAGGCTTTGCGAGTAGATTTTAAAACAAACAACTGAAGAGAAAGGAAGAATTGGCTTCAAACAGAGGTTTGGTCAGATACACAGAACGAGCTAAAGTTTGATCGATGGTGAATGAGAGAGAACAAAATCAACATGAAATGGGAAAGCAAGGGAAAAAGGAAATGGTAATGGCAGGAAAAGAGAATGGGTCAGTGATGAGGAACAAGATTGAAGTGATGAAGGTTTGCCTTCTCTACTGCAGTGCAAGACTCTCGCGGGAACAATTAAAGTGTTCCCAACGGACAAATAAGCCAATGGCAATAAATGATTCCTTGAGACCACACAAGTAGTGTGGTTATTAATCACTGATACTGCAGCATTCAGCTGTAGTATTTATTCTTCTGACATTGTATTTATTCGTCCAATTAGCAGCGCAGAAGTCTGGATATAAATATATTAGGATGACATTTCAGCAAAAAACCAAAGTCCGGATCATTTCTGAATCATCAAAGTAAATTACAAATGAATACAAGTTCTTTTTATAAGAGGCTGATTGGCAATAAAGTTTGAACACAACCCTTTCTTGCTGCTCCTGTAACTATATCCATTTAGTTTCATTTGATAACCCTGTCATGAGGTGTGACATTGTCTCTACACTTTGCAAAGAATTTGAATTCCTGATGAGAATTTTTGAAATATTTGTCTAAGCTTATTTTACATTTGGCTCTTCAACTTTCCAGGAACATTTCCAAAAATCACAGAAACAGACTAAGCAGATTTTTGTTGGAGTAGTTGTTAATTATGGGGGGGTATGTCATTTATTGGAAAGGTCTCATCATTCACTTGGATATCAATCATTCTTAAATTCAAACCTTTGACAATTTTGATGCATCTGATACAATTAACACTATGGATACTGGCACTATATGTTCATGTGTATTGATTTTAATATATAAAACTTAGCTTAAGCACAATCAGATTTCAATGAATAGCTGGAGATTTCCGTTTCAACACATGATGAAGATGCTTTACAACAGTACTATTTAAAGTAATTGTGCAGTAATAATTTTTTTTGCCATTTATCTTCCGTCTCTAAATTTTAATGTACTTAATAGACAGACAATGAAAAATCCATTTGTTCATGATCAGAGAATAGGCTAGTCATTGGTGCTAAAAAACTAAATGCTGAAACAGTGGTTAAAATTGCTGAATAAGAAATATATTGATAAACCATGGAAACTAAAAGATTTTTTTAAACATCAGATTTTACTTAAGGAGACGAAAATCTTGCACCTTTCACATTCTGATAATGTTCTAACAGCTTCAGTTGATTTCAGACACTATTAATGTTATAACACAGGTGTCGGGGTAGTCAATGTATTTACTTTCACAGATCACTGAAGTTTGCAACACCATTGTAAAGAGCAGTGAGTAAATCATACAATATCATGGGCTTTATTAATAGGGGTGTAGAGTACAATAGCTGAACTTGTTCAAGACACGTATTAGACCACAGTTGGAGCATTATGTGCAGTTCTGAGAGCCACGCTGAATGAATTGAAAAGAGTGCAAAAGATACTGTCAAGAATGGTTCCAGGGAGGAGAAACTTCGTCTGTGAGGATAGGTTGGAGAGGCTGGGACTGTTCTCTTTGCAGAGAAGGAAGCTAATAGGAGATACGATAGAAGGTTTTAGAATGGCAAAAGGTCTGGACAGAGCAGGATTACAAAGAATTTGCCCCTGCTGGTAGTAGGATGGAGAATGAGTGTGCATAGAATTTAAAGTGGATTGCAAATGTAGCAAATATGATTTGAGAAAATCTTTTTCACACAGTGAATGGTTCAGTTTTGGAATGCACTGTCTGGAGGTAAAGTGGTGGCAGAGTCAGTTGAGACATTTAACAGGGTGCTGGGTGATTATTCGAATAGAAACAATCTGAAAGGATATGATGAAAAGACAAATGTATGGTACAAAATCATCATGCTCATCAGAGAGCCAGGGCTGAATGGGTTGAATGATCTCATTAACCATTGTTAACTGAAGACAAGAAGTTCAAGCTTTTCATCTTGAGCTCATCAGAACTAAGACACAAGAAACAGATTTGAACAAAGGGATACCATTTTATACGGAATGAAAGATGGTGCTCATTGGTTGGGCCATCATTGGCATGGAAATACAACTATAACGGTTAACTGTGAATCTCAATTCTCAAAGCAGGAAAGTAGATTCTGAATACTCAGGGTGGTGCCATGGAAATGCAGCAAAAATTGGCTGTCTCCATGATCCCTGTTTTTATTTTGAAACAGGTGCAATGTTTTTACAAATTGATTTGGCCTACATGGAAATTCCTTAGACAGCACCTTCCAAACCCACAACCGCCATCCAGAAGGACAAAAGCAGCAGATACATGGGAACACCAACACTTTCAAGTTCCCCTCCAAGCCATTCACCATCTTGACTTGGCTGTTCCTTCACTGTCGCTGGGTGAAATCCTGGATTTGCCTCCCTAATGGCATTGTGGGTCAACCCACAGCAGACTGCAGTGGTTCAAGAAGGCAGCTCATCACCACCTTCTCAAGGGCAACTAGGGAGGGGCAATAAATACTGGCCAGCCAGTGATGCCCATGTCCCAAGGATGAATTCATAAAAATGAAATAGGGTTCTGTGTATTTATGTATATAGCTTCTAAGCACGCGTAAATGCATAACATTGCAAGACTGAATGATGATCTTTAATTGCTTTCCAGTATAAATATTAGCATGGTCTGGATTATTTAATAAATGCTTTCCAATAGAGAATCACATCTAATAGTGGATGAACAACAAACAGTAAATAAATAGTTAAATAATAAATAGACAATAGGGATGGATAATAAATGTTAGTTTAGCCAGCATTACCTATGTCCCATGAGTGAATAAAAAATATATTTGATATGATTTGTTTCCTGTGCCATCAGAATTTGGTAATTCTGAAATCCTGTGAGCTCACAAGCATCTCACTTAGAGATGAGTGTTATCATGGAGACAAAATTGACATTTGAAAAGAGTTTAACCTTTCGGTTCAGTCATAGCATAACTTTGCCAATAGTAGTTTTCCCCATGCCTTATAAAGAGGAGTACTTGCTTTGTACTCAGCCAGTGCCTTTATGTTTTATTTTGTTTTAACTCTATTGGCTTTAGTGGCCAGTGTATTACTAAATAGCAATGCTAATCTTTGGATTATCTCTGATTATCCTTCGTGTGTCAAATTCCCATTTCAAGTACTTTAGTATTGATTCTTCAAGATCTCTCAATATTTGTTGTCACGATTTGTTGGGTAAGTGCATTAGAAATCCAGCCTCGCTATTCCCTGAGACATTACAAAAGTTAAAGATTTTATCAAAGTACATTAAGTCACCATATTATCTTTCTTTATAGATTGAGTTTATCAGAAAACATGGACCAGGTTTCCATACTTAACAAGAATTAGGTTAGCTTGGTTAAAGAATGAGATTTTAAACGCAACTTTACATTTCTGCAACCTGAGAATGCAGTGTATCAGGATTTTCAGTTGGGCTAAAGATTTCATTGAGAACATCTTTTCTGTAAATTGGTGCCGAAACTGCCTACTGAAGAAAGTTTATGCTATATGAACTTTCAGACTTTTGTTACAGTAAAAGTCTTAAAAGCTGAACCAAAATACAAAGAACAGTGGATGCTGGAAGTCTGAAACAAAAACAAGAATTGTTGGAGAAACTCACTCGGTCTGGCAGCATCTGTGAAAGGAAGCAGAGTCAACGTTTTGGGTCCAATGATTCTTCTTCAGAAACATCACTGGATCCAAAACCCAAATTCATATTGCTTTCTAAAAGTTACTAGTCTCTAAAAGGACCATGACAGCTGCAAAGGGAAAATCTGTCTGAGCGCTGGCGGTTAACAAAGATCTAATTACGTATGAACAGAAGGATTAAGAGCAGGAATAGGTCATTTGGCCCTTCGGATCTGCTCCCCATGCAATAAGATTATGGTTCTTTTGATTTTAACTTCAATTCCACTTTCCTGTTTGCCCTCAGTAACCTTTCACCACTTGTTTATCAACAACCTGTTGACCTCTGCCTTAAAACTATTCAAAGATTTTGCCTTTTGAGGAAGACAGTTACAAACTCAGGCCCTCCTGAAAGAAAGAAGTTTTCCTTGCCTCTGTCCGAGTTTGAGATTCTCCCACCAGAGGAAACATCCTTTCCACATCTACCCAGTTCAAGTCCCCTCAGGACCTTGTGAAAATTATGACAGTGTTGCTTTCTGATTTATTTTCGGCGCACATCACTTTCATTTTATTCATGCACAGGGTGTAAGTACTGCTGATGGGACCGTCATTTCATACTGTTCCAGAGGGATCGTGAGAAAATGATAGTGAATGGTGCAGTCCATCTGGTACAGATATAGCCTCCATACCATTAGAAAAAGGCTTTGCGTTTTGACCCAGTGGGTTTGAAGAAATGGTCATGTATGTGTCAAGCCAGGATGTTGTGTGGCTTAGAGCAAAACCTACAAATGGCACTATCCCTTGGATCTGCTATTTTTGTCTTTCTAGGTGGTGAAGGCTATGGATTTGGCAAGGACTATCAAAAGAGCCTGTGAAATTTTCTACAGTGTGTCTTGTAGATGGTACACACTGCCATCACTGAGCACCAGCAAAGGATGGAGTGAATTGCTGAGGTGATGGGTGTCAGTCATGCAGTTTGCTTCACCTTTAATGATGTTAAGCTCTGTGATTCTTCTTGGAACTGCATTCATCCAGGAAAATGGAAAGTGCTTTTTTATTCATTCGTGGGATGTGGACATCACTGGCTTGGCCAGAATTTATTGCCCATCCTTAATTGCCCAGGTATTGGTAAACTTTGCGTTTGCTTGTTTGATGAGTCCTGGCACTGAAAATGCCATGGAGATTGATGGAAATCTTCCACTGTGGCAATAGGCAAATTCTACAGGTTGAGTACAGGAGCTTCATTACCTGTGGGCCAGATTTTTGTTGAGAACCTATAGCCAATGACTCAAACCCCTATCCACTCTTGTCCATCATACCCTCTGTCTCAGGGGCATTTTGCTGTGAAAGGGGCTCAGCCCCCCATCCAGGTGCACAGGAGGCCTGAACTGCCCTCTCCGATTTGATAGGGCCTTTTCCAAGGAAAACCCATCAATCCTTGTGCCAATCAGGCATTGATAAGGCCAGCTGGAATCAAGCCCTTGGAGAGGAAGCCACATCCAAAGAGAGCTGCCAGCCAATCAGAAGCTAACAGCTGCTGTGCGTAGCAGGGCCACAGAGGAGGAGACAGTGGCTGTGACTAGGACAGTAGTCCCTGAATTGTTGGGAACATGGAGGATCCAAGGCTAAACTGAGTGATTTGGTCACTTTAGGTTGTTGGAAGAAGGGGTTGGGAAGGCAGAATGGCAAGGAACATGACTCTCGGCTGCCATCCCCTGTCTCATCTCAGTGTCCAATGCTCCTGATCTGATATTGAGTGCCTTTGGGAAAGGGGCGCCCCCTCCCATGCCTGAGGTAATGACTTGCACATCAGTTAGGCGCACTGCAATAGGGTTAGAGTTAGTTATGGTGACAGTGTCTCCTGTACTTAGATTAATCACAGTGGGATATTGCCTTTACATAGTCCTTAAATGATGACTGAAGGGCCTTAATTGCTGATGTGGTCGGAAGGTTAGACCTGGGCATAGCCCATCCAGGACTTAATGCCAGTGAAGATGAGAAGACTGTAGGGTTTGGGTACACCAGCACCTCACCTAATTAAGTGCCTCTTCCACCTCTCCCCGCAAAGCTCTCCACCTTGTGAGCAGAAAGTTCCACCCATTTTGAATATTGAGTTCCCCCTTCCACAGGTGTGGCCTGCTTTGCTTAAGAGTATAAGAACTGAGGCTCAGCACCATTAATCTCTCCAGATTTCACTGAACCTCCATCCAGGTAGTTCCTTAATGTCCTGCACTTACATTTCACATTACAAGCCTTTCATAAGGCACCATAACAAATACCTTCTGAAATATAGCTTTCACTGCATTCCTTTATCTATGCACTCTGAACTTCCCAACGATTAAATTAATCAAACAACAATTGCCTTTTTTTCCAAATTCATCCTGATTAGACAGCACCTTTCTGGGTGTTAATTAATTTCACCCCATACTACAGGCTCTGCACAAATAGATCTGCAGTATCGGGGGTCAGGGCTTTGGAGAGGTCCACTGCTTGGAGCTCAGATACTGCAACATTGTAACGTTGATACCCTACCATCTCATCATATATGAGATTGGGGGATTCATACCATCGTCTGCAAGGAGTTAACTCACAACCCAGATGAGAATAATTGACTGAATTGAATAATTGACTTTCTTGGCTAAAAGCTTTCCCAGTCTCCAACACACTGTTCCAATTTCCAGAGAATTTTGAACATCCCACTGAGAGGACCAACTGGCATTTTGATGCCAGTGTTGGAAATTGATACTGCACACTTTTACACCAGCATTTTTTCAATGGTGGTTTGATTGCCAATATTAAACTGTTAATATAAACTGGGCATAACACACAGAACCCGCAGTAAGATCCTGTGGCTGTCTGTAACTGTATGGAGGGAATTCCATCCACAAGTTCTCACCCCAAGCATACCATCCTTTCTGACTATGCCAAGCAAGAATTGCATCCTATAATATTTTTGTGGTTACGAGCATGGAGAATATGGTCATAGAAGCTCCTTCAAGTTATTTATAGAGGGAAATCAGAGATCCTGGAAGAGAACACTGTTATGCAATCAGCTATCATGTTCACAAGAACACGGTGCTGTAATATTTGCATGCTGTTTGTCTTATACAGAGAAGAGTCAGCTTTAAAGCAATGAGTCTGATTGGCATCCATGCTGTCGTATTGCCAGAGTGAGGTTGGATTAGTGCCAAAAGTGGCAACTCCATGATGTCCAGCTCAGTTCATTGCTCTACTCATGCCAAAACTCAATAGCACAGCCATTACACCGAATCTTTATAAAGCTCCTTGGAGGAATAACGTGCTGCGGATCAAGGGGAGCCTGCAGATACACTACACTTAGGTTTTCAGACATTTGATGAGCTGCTACTACAAAGGTTATTGGGAAAGATGAGAGATCATAGTTACGCAACAATATTGCCTGTAGTTCTAATCACCACACTTTGGGAAGGATGCAAAGATCTTTGAAAGGGTCCAGAGGAGATTAACTAGAATGATTCCAGGAATGGAGGGATTTTAGCACAAGGTTAGCTTAGAAGAACTAGAGTTGTTCTCCTTGAAGTAAAATCACTTGAACCGAAATTTGGTAGAGGTGTACCTGATAAGGCAGACAAGGAAGTGCTGTTCCCATTTGCTACAGTTTGAGACCAGGATCTCCACCTGGGATCTATTTGATTGCGATACAACAGCTTTAGCTGTAAGGTGGAGAGTCGGGGAGAGACTGTGTTGTCTCTAGGGAAAGAAACACTATTCCTATTAGTTACAGAGTCATAGATCTGTACAGCATGGAAACAGACCCTTCAGCCCAACTGGTCCATATCGACCAGGTATTGTAAATTAATCTAGTGCCATTTGCCAATATTTGGCCCATATCCCTCTAAGCTCTTCCTATTCATATACCCATCCAGATGCCTTTTAAATGTCGTAATTGTACCAGCCTGCACCACCTCCTCTGGCAGCTCATTCCATGCACGTTCCACCCTCTGTGTGAAAACATTGTCCCTTAGATCCCTTTTTAATCTTACCCCCCTCAGCTTAAACCTATGCTTTCTGGTTTAGGACTCGCCAATCCTAGGGAGAAGATCTTGGCTATTCACCCTATTCATGTCTTTCATTAAAAGTGGTACCTGTGGGTCCCAGTGCACAAAGACAATCCGAAGTTTCAGAGGTTGTACAAAGATATGGAGCTGACTCCCTGTCACCTTGAACTGCACCAATACGTTCATCTATGCAACACTACCTTTCTTTGGAATGTGGGAGGGCAAGTAATCATGCAACACTTACAATGTCTTGCTGTATTTACACAGCGTTACTTGTACTGCATTTGTCAGAACCAAGTCCCATCAAAGATGCACGCCAGGGCCCTACCTGTCAGGGTGTTCCATGCCGCACTGAAGGGGCAGTATGGTAAACTGTCACTTATGAGTGTTGTAAATGCTGACAGCTCTCGTTGCCGATGAGCTATTCTGTTTCTTTTACTCTGCATGAAGGGTTCATCTTAAGCAATGGATCCAGCAGGGATTATCATAGGATCATAAAACCCCTGCAGTGTGGAAACTGGCCATTCAACCCATCGAGTCCACACCAACCCTCTGAAGAACATCCCACCTAGTCCCACCCCTACTCTATCCCTGTAAACCTGCATTTCCCATGACTAATCCATTTAGGCTGCAAAGCCCTGGACACAATGGGCAATTTAGCATGGCCAATCTATCTAACCTGCACATCTTTGGACCATGGGAGGAAACCAGAGCATCTAGAGGAAACCCAAGTAGCCACCTATCACCATCTCTCCTACCTTTCGTCGAGCCCCACCCCCTCATATTTATTTCTGGGCTCCCCTCCTCCTCTCAGGTCCTGATGAAGGGTTTTGGCCCAAAAAATTGACTTACTTGCTCCTTGGATGCTATCTGACCTGCTGTGCTTTTACAGCCTCACACCATAGACAAGAGGAGAATGTACAAACTCCACACAGTCATGGCAGGAGTGGAGGGTGGAATTGAACCCGGGTGCCTGGCGCTGTGAAGCAGCAGTGCTAACTACTGAGCCAACATGCCACCCAAACGTCATGTTTTATTGTTGCTGTTGTTGAAATGGAACAAAAGCGCAGAGAATGTGAGAAGACAAGACACCAGGGATTCACTGAGGTACTGGAACTGACAATGACAGAACAGCCTTGTTGACCCTGCAAAGTCCACTTCATTAACATCTGGGGACCATGCCAAAATTCAGACAGCCATCTCATAGACTAGTCAAGCAGTTACCGGACATAGTCATATTCTTTGAAACATTTCTTACACATAATGTCCCAGGCATCATGATCACTAGGTATATTCTGTCCCACCAGCAGAACAAGTTCCAGTTGGTATGCAGTGAGGAGGGAGTCAATACTGTTTCAGGACCCCATGATATCTTGTGGCATCAGGTCAAACATGGGCGAGGAAATCTGGTAATTACCACGTATTGTCCTCCCTCGGATGATAAATCAACGCTCCTCTATGTTGAACACCATCTGGAGGAAGCATTAAGAGTGACAAGAGCACCAAATGTACTCTGGGTTGGGGACTTCAATGTCCACCACCAAAAGTGGCTCTACAGCAGCATTACTGACAGAGCTGGTTGAGTTCTAAAGGAAATTGCTGCTAGACATGATCTGTACAATGACAGACCAATAGGAGGAAAAATATTTGTGACTTCATTCTTACCAAACTGCAAGTCATCAATATAGCTGTCCATGATAGTATTGGAAGGAGTGACCATTGCATATTGGTTGTAGAGACATAGTCCTGCCTTCACATTGAGACTACCTTACACTGTGCTGCGTGGCACTGTCTCCACGTCAAATAAGGTAAATTTTGAACAGATCTAGCAATTCATGACTGAACATCAATGAGATGCAGTGGGCTACCAGCAGCAGCAGAATTGTTTTCAAACACAATCTGCAACCTCATGGCCCAACACATCCTCCATCCCGCCATTATCATCAAATCAGGAGATCAATCTTGATACAATGAAGAGTTCACATCAGCATGTCATATGCATGATCGCACAATGCTCAGCACTATTTGCAACTCCTCAGATAATGAAGCAATCCATGTTCAAATATAGCAAGACATGGATAACATTTAGGTTTGGGCTAACAAGTGGCATGTAACATCAGTGCCACACACGTGCCAGGCAATGACCATCTCCAACAAGAGAGAATCTAACCATTGCCCCTTGACATTCAGTAGTGTTACTATCACTGAATCCCACGCTGTCAATTTCCTGGGATTGCCATTGACCAGAAAATCAACTGGACTAACTGTATAAATTCTATGGGCATAAGAGGAGGTCAAGATCATGCAATAAGTAACTCACCTCCTGACTCCCCAAAGCCTGTCCACCATCTACAATGCACAATTGTGATGGAATTCTCCCCACTTGCCTGGATGAGTGCAACACCAACAACACTCAAGAAGCTTGACACTATCAAGGACAAAGCAGCCTATTTGATTGACACCACACTCACAACATTCACTCTCTCCTCCACCAACACTCAGGAGCAGTATTGCATGCCATTTATAAGATGCACTGTAGAAATTCACCAAGGCCCCATAGACAGCACCTTCCAAACCCACGACCACATCAATTTTGAAGGACAAAGGCAGCAAATACATAGGAACACCACCTCTGCAAGCTCACCTGTAACACATGCACTATCTTCACTTGGAAATATCTCATCGTTCTTTCAGTGTCACTGGTTCAAAATCCCTCCCTAACAGCATTGAGAGTCACCAACAGCACATGGACCACAGTAGTTCAAAAAGGCAGCTCACCACGACCTTCTCAAGGGGCAACTAGGGATGGGCAATGACTGTTGGCCAAGCAAGTGCTGCCCACATCTTATAAATGAAGAATGTAAAAAATCCAGTGCCTTTTGCGCTAGCAATCTTAATGATTTCTGATATGTATTCTTAAGAGTTAGCTGGGTAAATCAATGCCCCGAGAATATTTCATAGAAACAGGGAAAATAAGAGCAAGATCAGGGTATTTGGCACTTCAAACCTACTCTATCATTCAATATGATCTTGGCTGTTCATCCAACTCAATAGCCTGTTCCTGTTTTTCCTCCATATCCTATGATTCCTTCAGCGCCGGGTGCTTTACTCAATTCCTTCTTGAAATCATACAATGTTTTGCCTGGAAGACAACAGTTATTTTTATCTTATTCCTACCTGTATATGGTCTGTTTAGGTTTTCAACTAGTGTTCAAAGCTGCTACTTACTTACTATCTTAACTATAATAGACTGAGCCTTGAAGTGTGGTTTACCGCTAAACACTTAATATTACAGAAAGGTCATGTAATCCTGTTGTGCGTGTTTATAAATTTTGCAAGGAATTGTTGCTCTTATTCAGTGTTCCTGTAAACTTCACACATCAATGTTAAATGGGCATTTTCTACATGAAAAATATGTCTTTGGTTAAATTGTTCCTCATTGTGGTGGGAGATAAGCCAGAGTGGCTGTATTTCCTAACCACAAATTTACCACAGGGAAAAGTTTGGGTAATCCATTTCCATGCCAGCTAAGTCACTGCATCCTATGATTCTCATGAGAAAAAGGTACATTGATCATTTTACTTTGGAAACAGTGCCACTTTAAGTTATGCTTTATTGTGCGCATGGCATTTTCTGAAATTTGATATTGTGAGTGTGCCAACAGTTCCAGATAAGTATGTATGTTACATGTATTTTTTGATAGCCAACGCATGTTTTCACACAGTGCTCTGGAGCTGTGCCTGGTAAATCCTTCAGTGCTGTGGTCTATAATTCTAATCTCTATGTGGATTGTTGCTGAAGTCATATTTGATTAAGTAGACCAAAGGCCTCACTTGAGTGTTTCAGCTAAGAAGCGCACAATCAATCACATCATAGTCATAAAGTCAGACAGCATGGAAACAGACCCTTCAGTCCAACCAATTCATGCTGAATATAATCCCGAACTAAGCTAGTCCCACCTGCCTGCTCCTGGCCCATATCCCTCCAAACCTTTTCTGGTCATGTACTTATCCAAATGTCTTAAATGTTGTAATTGTCCCCACATCCACCACTTCCTCAGGAAGTTCATTCCGCATGTGAGCCACCCTCTGTGTAAAACATTTGCCTCTCATGTCTTTTTTAAATCTCTCTCCTCGCGCCTTAAAAATATGCCCCTTAGTTTTGAAATCCCCCATCCTAGGGAAAAGACAACTACCATTAACCCTATCTATAGTCCCCATTATTTTATAGACTTCTATAATGTTACCTCTCAATCTCCTATACTCCAGTGAAAAAAGTCTCACGCCTATTCAGCCTTTCTTTATGACTCAAACCTTCCATACTGGGCAACATCCTGGTAAATCTCTTCTGAATTCTCTCCAGCTTAATAATATCCCTCCTATAATAGGGCGACAGAACTGGACACAGTACTCCAGGAGATGCCTCACCAATGTTCTGTATAATCTTAACATGATTTCCTGACTCCTATACTCAAAGGACTGAGCAATGAAGCCAAGCGTGCTAAGTGTCTTTTTAACCACCCTGCCTACATGTGACACAAATTTCAAAGAATTACATACCTGAGCCCCTAGGTTTCTCTGTTCTACAATACTACACGTCCCAGTTTGGCTACTCATCCTTCAAAACTCAGATTAACCCAGATTTTGCAGGAACAGAACACCATGTGTCATGTGTTATTATCTCAGTTTGTTCCCACACCTCTCAGTTTGGAAATATTTTGCCCTGTAGGTCATTGTGAGAGAGTGCTACAAGACCTTGGTGAATGATGGACCCTTCATTCCATCTCTTAGCTGACAAGGTGTGAAGGATTGAGAATGAAACTGAGGGAATGGCAGTGAAGTGATTCGAGGGGTTACAGCTTTTCAGGTATAGAAAGAGAAATAGAGGGAAAGGAAGATTAGATTAAGAAATCAAACAATGGGAGCAAGAATAAAAATTTCTCCAAGAGTTCTCTGCACAGAGATAGGTCTGACCCACAGGATCCATGACAACAATGGATAGGGTAAAGAGATAGGTACCAAATTCCAGGGTCCAGGTAGAATAGCTATTGAATCCCATGTAGTTGGCACCAATCTGATATACACAAGCTAGCCAATAAACAGGGCCCGAAGTCCCCCAAGCAGACTGTGTTGCTGTGGCAACAAGCACTATACATTCACTTTGTCAACTGGAACTATGCATCATAGAGGCTGTAATATTCCATCTCGTGGCAAACCAGGAATCTCTCCTCCTCCCCCTCCTCCCATCCGCTATTAGTGTGTATTGGAAGGGTTTAAAAGTTGATACTGGACATGTTATTGACACACCTTCATTGGTCATCAGATCCTGGAGTGGGACATGAAACCAGAGCTCTTGCCTGAGGGGCAGGGACACTATCCATTGTGCCAACAGATCTCCCAGTAAAGAGTGGAAATGTAGCATTTAACAGATCTCTAACAATAATTCACCGACCAGCTGTAGGAAAGAGAGTCCACAGTTTGAATTGTTCCTCTACTGGACCAGGAATTGTGTGAAACTGCAGGATCAGCAATGCCCTCATTATGAAGAAACTCACTCTGTTAAATAATAGCCCTAACTTTCTGTGATGGCTTTGTCAGCAATTCATGTAAATAAGCAGAAAGTTCATAAAAACCCACAAGGAGATTGAGCTGCCATTTTCACCAGACTCTTGGAAGAGTCCAGCATATCATCCCAAAATTTGGGTCAAATTGCAAATCATGGTGTATCTTTTCCTCACCAAATGTTACCGCGCAATTTGCGCATTAGTTATTGGGTCACAATTGACTTGCTGTTACTTTGGCAGAAAAATCCAAACCACTGATACATCACAGAAGATTCGGAGAAGGGTAATGCAGTTGTATCGATGAATCCAAAGTTCTGGAGTAGAACTCAGAATCATTCTAATGAGAAGTCCTTAATACAGAGCATTAACTTTGTTTCTCTCTCCACAGATGCTGCCTGGCCTGATGTATATTTCCAATATTTTTTTTGCTTGAATTTGACATTTTCAGCACCCACAGGATTTTGAGGTTTCTCATGGAACTCCACTTGTTTTGATTGCAGAAGGACATGATCCAAGTTTTTTCAAACGTTGGGAGAAATTAAATGACACTGATGTAAGCAGCCTATTTGACTTGGACTGTGTGCGCAGAATGAAAAGGACACAGACTAGACATTGAAAGGACTTTTGTTGCCAGAACAGTGGGAGGCAGACACAAGGAAAAGCAATTGATTTAACCATCAGAACATTAATAAGGCCTAATTTTCACAGCTTGCTCCTGGCTGGGGCAATACATTAGCAGGCCAAAGATAGCATTGCATCACTCCCAGTATAACTTATTTTAATATATTCATGGAAATGAATTAAAATTGTTGACCATCTCTGACCGTCCATTAGAAAGTGGAAGGGAGCAACCTTCTTAAAGCAGACAGCTGATAGATGAGAACACCACCACCCGACAGGTCCCCTACAAAAGCCCCTCACCATTCAGCCTTGGAAATATATTGCAGTTCCTTCACTGTCGCTGGGTTAAAATCGTGGAACTCTCCCCCTGAGGGCATTGTGGGTCTACCTGCAGCACATGGACTCCAGTAGTTCAAGAAGGCAGCTCACCACCACCTTCTCGAGGGCAATTCGGGATGGACAATAAGTACTGGCCTGGCCAGCGATGCCAATATTCCGTGAGTGAATTTTGAACAAAACGCTACAGTCCGTGTGGCATTTGTAAGGTCAGTGTCAGTGAAGCACAGGTTGGGCAGGAATGACATCCAGTTTGACATCAACACCACCCCTCTCGCTCCCTCCTCTATCTCTAATTTGCCAGACTACGTGTCTGTAATACACAGCCGGATGTGAAGAAATTTCCCCCACTCAAATATTTGGCAAGTTTGGCGCCATTGTTTTCGATGCCCTGCACAGACTCTCCATCGATGTTCCCTGTAATAATTCTTTTCCACTGTGCACCTCTGAGGTCAATGCATCAGCATCGATGTGTCGGTACACCAGTCGGAGTGTGCGAAATATGCCACCTGTGCAGCTTAGAGGGAATATTGCTCACCATGGAGTCGATCCCTCAAAACTGCCTCTGACTGTGGCTCCTCCAGTCTGTTCACAAGCTCGATGCAGGTCAAGTTGAAAGGTCAACTTGTCCTAAGCCTTGGTTAGGCCATGCTTGGAGTGAAATATAGGAAGGATACAGGGGCAGCAACTCACCTCAAAAAATGTCTAACATTGGATGGTGAGGTCCCAGCAGGAAATGGTTTGGGAGAACTTTACTCAGTTGTGTTGAGAATCAGGAGCAAACTGCCAAAGAGAGTTTGAGATGAATAATATAGATGCATTTGAGGGGAAGCTCAGCAAGCATGTCAAGGAGAATAAAAGATGATGGCATTTCAGAACATTGAATATTGTCTAAAATTGACACAGATCATGAGGGGCATGGATAGGGTGATTAGACAAGGTCTTTTCCCCAGGGTAGGGGAGTCCACAACTAGAAGGCATTGGTTTAAGGTGAGAGAGAAAAGATTTAAAAGGGACCTAAGAAGAGGCAACTTTATCATGCAGAAGGTGGTGCATGTATGGAATGAACTGCCAGAGGAAGTGATGGAGGTTGGTACAATTATAACATTTAAAAGGCATCTGGATGGATATATGAATAGGAAGGGTTTAGAAGGATATGGGCCAAATGCTAGCAAATGGAACTGGATTAATTTCGGATATTTGGTTGGCATGGACGAGTTGGACCGAAGGATCTGTTTCCACACTGTACAGCTTTATGACTCTACGACACTGTCACGGATGCCTTAGGACAAAAGACTGGTGTCAGTGTGATCTTTTCTCAGTAATTCCATGTAATATTTCTGCCTCAGCTTTGTGCATTTTCTCGCCACTCACCTTAGTGAAATTCACCTGAGCCTTCTCTGTTCACCAATCAAAACCTATCAAGGCAAATGGCGCGCCTCAGCAGCAATGACATCAGGTAGATAGTGCGATCATGCTCCCTGCCCAAAGTTTGTCCAGAATTGAACCATAGAATCCCTACAATATGGAAGCAGGCCATTCAGCCGATTGATGTGGCATCAACCTTCCAAACAGCATCAAACCCAGACCCACCCTCTTACCCTATCCCTGTAACCCTGCATTTCCCATGGCCAAACCACCTAGCCTGCACATCTTTGGACTGTGGGAGGAAACCAGAGCACATGGAAGAAACCCACGCAGACACAGGGAGAATGTGCAAATTCCGCACAGTCACTCGAGGCTGGAATCAAGCCCAAGTTCATGGTGCTGTGAGCACAGCAGTGCTAACCACTGAGCCACCATGCCAACCTGAAGTGTCAACTTCAATAAATAGTACATAAAGAAATGGTCCAATATCCCATGATGCAGCTATTCCTGTGGCATCAGGCTCTGCAGTGGGATATCAACTAAGGGTGGAAGCTCTAGGTAGGATATTTGTGGGAGATTAAACTTATGATTTATCAAAGCTTCAATAAGGTTGGGAATTAGGGATAGTTGTGTGGAACTTTCCTTCAGAAGAAGAAATGGTCACACTAGTGATCCTGAAAGGTTGGGTGAAATTGATGTGTGAAAACTGCAGGGATAATGTGCTGAATGGCCTTCCACATTCCATACTCCTGGCTTTCAAAATAGTTGATTTTTCAACGTTAAAAAAAAATTTCCATACCACATTTCAATATTCAGAATCATTAATAAATATGCAGTGAGTAACGTTTGTGTGGCACTTTCTCATCTTCTGTGTGAACCAATGATCTGTAAGAAATATTTTATATGGCTATGGCTCATTATTTTATGTTTTGAAAAGTAAGTCAAATCCGAGGAAAATTCTAAATCGGAGTGTCAATATTGTGAAATGCATTGAGCGAGCAGGATGTTGCACAGACAAGCACCCACTCAGTAGCGGCCTGGCCCATTTATAGCAATCTTGGCCTTGATATAGAATGTGGATTTAAGACCTCTTCCAGGGACAAGGTTACATAATGTTGCCAGACACTTATGAGCAGTAGACGAGGGACTTAGCACTTATGAGGGAGACCCACACTGCTCGGGGTACTGCCTTTTGGGTGAGTTTTGAACAGCGATGCTGTTTGCAGGAACGTAAAAAGTCCCATGGTGTTCTGAATGGAGCCAGGCTATTTTTTTTTTCCGGCCAATGTTTCTTCCGTGCCCAACGCCACCAGAATAAACCGCCTGAGCTTTGGTCCATTGCTATTAGTGAGACCTTGCAGTGTGTAAATTGGTTTCTCTGGGCTCCTGCAAAGCAACAGTGTTCACGCTTCAAGAGTTATCATTGTGAAGTGATTTAGGATGCCATGTGGATTCAAGTACAGGAGCTGGGGTTTCTTGCTGCAATTGTTGAGGGCCTGAGTGAGACCACAACCGGAGTGTTGTATGCAGTTTTGGTCTCCTTACCTGAGAAAGGATCTTCTGGCTATGGAGGGATTACACCAAAGGTTTACCAGACAATTGCTGGCATGGCAGGAGCGATGCATGAAGAGAGCTGGATCTGCTAGGTCTATGGTAAAGAATTAGGGTGGGATCTTATTGAAACCTATAAAACTCTAACGGAACTAGACTGGATAAATGTAGGGAGAATGTTCCTAATGACTGGGTAGTCCAGAAATAGGATCACAATGTAATGATATGGAGGTAGGCCATTTAAGACTAAGATGAGATAAGATTTATTCACCAAATGGCTGAGGCCAAAATATTGAATGTCTTCAGGAAGGAGTTGGATATATCTTTAGAGGTAAAGAGATCAAAGTTTATGGGGGAAAGTAGGAACAGGGGGATGAGATGGATGATATGCCATGATCACATTGAGTAGCGGAGCAGGCTTGGAGAGCCAAGTGTTCTGCTTCTGCTCCTATTATTAATGTTTCTATGAGTACAACGGGCACTATATAAATGCAATTTTTTTTGCCTAATACAGGACAAAGCATTTGGAGTAAAATTGACAGTAAAGTCTTTGCTTGAACGCAAGACAAAGTATTGTCGGGAGGGAGACCGTGGCTTAAATATGCACACCAAGATGAAAAGTATAATTTGGATGTTTTCTGAAGCCAGCAAACCCATGTTCCACTTCCAAGTACCCCTGCCACTTCTCTGGTCTTCCCGCAGGTGACCAAAAGTAGGAGGCAGTGCTCAGGGGAAGATCGTAGGCTTGACTTTGATGGATTTGACTGTGAACAGATGAGTTGCAAACAGGAATTCTCACCTGGAACAGAGACATGCCTGGCCATGACACAGCCTCACAATGCTGTGCTCCGTCTACAGAATTTCTGAAGACACAGTGCAGCTTGGCATCATCTGTAGTGTCCATTGGGACTCAGCTTTTGTGTCTGTATCTGACGTCTGAGTATATTGAAGCCAAACATTTAAGATTTTCCGAGGGCAGCTATTCCTGTTCCAAGTGCTGGAGATTCTCAGACAAAGCAATGGTTCAGAAGCACCTACAATGCAGTTGGGGCATGTTCCATTCACGTGGCATTTATGCCGTGGAAAAATAGCCAGATTTGATGTATAATAGATATGGAAGAAAGAAAGAGTGATGAGGACGGGCAAAAATCGCTTGGCAAACTGGCTTTTAAGGAGGATCTTCAAGGAAGACTGAGGATTTGGAAAGGTGAAAGAGTGGAGGAAGAAAATTCCACCATAAGAGGCTTTGGTGGTGGAAGGCGCAGCTGCTAATATTGATGTTAAAGACTTCTCTATCACGGAGAATGGAAGGGAGGAAAATCCATCTCAACTTAGTGGATGGTTACCAGAGATTATTTGCAGTTCCTTTCGCTGGTCAGTGTGGAAAATTCAGAAGCAATGGCACAATCTCAATACAGGAGCAAATTACTGCAGACGCTGGAATCTGTACTGAAAACAAATTCTGGAGATCACAGCGTGTCAGACAGCATCCATGGAGAGACAGCAAGCTAACGTTTTGAGTCTGGATGACTCTTCATTAGAGCTGAAGTGAAGTGTAGAGGGGGCAGCATTTACGCTATTGTTGGGGTGGCTGTGGAATTGGTGGGGTGTAGAGTGCTGGGGGAGAAAAGATGTTGATAATTCAGAATAAGTGACTGGAATGTGAGAATGGCAGAACAATAGTGTGTCTAACTGCCAGATTGGAAAGGGCAGACATACTTACTGGAGTATGGGGAGGGTAGAAAGGACATGTTGACAGAGAATGCAACAAGTAATGCTAAAAGAAGGAGAAGGTAGATGGTTCACAATTTGAAGGTGTTGAACTTAATATTAAGTCCAGGAGGTTGTAAAGTGCCCAGTCTGAAGATGAGATGTTGTTCCTCCAGTTTGCGCTGTATTTCGCTGGAGCATTGCAGTATGCCAAGGAGAGACATGTGGGTGTGTGAGCAGGACGCTGTGTTAAAATCTGCATTGCAGATCACCTCAGGTCTGTGCGTAAGCATGAACCCTGACCTTCCCATAGCCGGTCATTTTAACACAGCGTCCTGCTCACACACCCGCATGTCTCTCCTTGGCATACTGCAATGCTCCAGCGAATTACAGCGCAAACTGGAGGAACAGCATCTCATCTTCAGACTAGGCATTTTACAGCCTTCTGGACTTAATATTGAGTTCAACACCTTCAAACTGTGAACCAACTCCCATTCCTTCCTTCCCTTTTAGCTTTACTTGTTACATGCTCCCACTGGGACTGTGCGTCCTTTCCAATCTGGCAGTTACACACAGCATTGCTCTGCCATCCTTGCATTCCGATCACTTAATCTGAATTATCAACTTATTTTCTCCCTCAGCACTCTACACCCCACAACCACCATACCCAGGGCCCTATCATTAAGTGTATAAGTCCTGCCCTGGTTTGCTTTTCTAAAATGCAGCACCATACATTTAACTAAATTAAACTCCTCAGCCCATTGACCTATCCGATCAAAGTCCCGTTGTACTCTGAGGTAACCTTCCTCTCTGCCCACTGTGTCACCTATTTTAGTATCATCTGCAAATTTACGAACCATACTTCCTATATTCAAGTCCAAATCATTTATGAAAAAGACAAAAAAAATTGATGAGGATGAAGTGAGTACAAGGCCATGAGAAGACATGATGTATGTGATGGTGAGGGTTGTGGTCCATCAGCCTTAGTGAAATGTTTATGCAGCGGCAAAGTGAGAGTGAGTGCTAAAACAATGAGAGTGAGAGAGATGATGATCCCATCTACACTTGCAGAGTGGAGGAGATCATTGACCTTTTTCCTACACTGTTGGGTATCCCCAGAGACAGCACTGAGCTGTGTTGCCATCTCTGACCAAGTTGGTTGCAGATAGCAGGGAGACGGGCCTGACTTCATCGGCGTCACCTGAGCCTCAGCACCTCCAGCTCTTTCTCGTGTGGAGTGAGTTCAGATTACTTCCGCACCATCTGCTGAGACCACAGCGTGAGGGTTCGTTCCTGGCTTGCAGTGTCTGAAGGGGTGGGCGCTAGAACTTTGGAAGGTGCCAGCAATGGCAGGCACTTCTGACCCACTCGCCACATGATTTAATGAGTAACACGCCCAGCATACTGCACGTATATTTCACAAGGCAAGAAGCATGTAATTCTGTGAAATAACTCATCTTGGACTATGGTAGAAATGAGGCCTAGAAACATGTTGGCCACCACTCTCCTACTTCCAATGTGGAAATCCTGGGCCAGGAGTTGGCTCTAGAAGATTCTTCCACCCATGCAGCTGTCAAAGCCCATGAGGGAATCATCATCCTTTGATCAGTTCTGCCTGAAGTAGTCCTTTTTGAAATGAGCCACAGTCTGTGGAAGTTCCAAGCTTGTGGTGGTAACTGGGTCTTTTCATAATTAAACCCGACACTTCAAAAATTGTGAAATATCAATTGGAGTTCAGCTCAGGATTGCTGCCTCCCCTGTTCGCTTTACTTGTCGAAACTTGCTAAACAGAAAATAAAACAACTGGATTGAACGAGATCTGTAGAGAAGACAAATATTTGATATTTGTTTCTCATTGAGAAAGATAAACCCTTCAAGCAAGGTGGCTTTTGAAGTTGCCAAGTCATCAATCATTGTGGAAAAGTCAGCTCACTGTCTGTACCTCTTTGCAACAGGCAAAACCAACAAAGAAGTGTAAGCTTTATAATTGTAATCACAAGGAGCTTCATTCTGCACAAAGCAATGTGGAAAATATGCCAGTGTTAGATCTTTGATCAAAGATTTGAAGTGTAAATCACTGCATTAAAAGAGGGAGAAAACTCATGGAACAAAATCTGAAGTACAAAATTTTACTGAGGTAAAGCAAAGAAGCTTGTATCATTGATCATAGGAACTGCAGATGCTGGAGAATCTGAGATAACAAGGTGTAGAGCTGGATGAACACAGCAGGCCAAACAGCATCAGAGGAAAGGTCTTTCCGGAGGGAGGAGGGTAACTACTTCAAGGTAGGCATCCTTAGAAGAGGCTTCGCAGCGGGGTTAGAATTGTTTCAGAGATAGTAGGAACTGTAGATGCTGGATAGCTTTCCTGCTCCTCTGAAGCTGCTTGGTCTGCTGTGTTCATCCAGCTCTACACCTTGTTATCTCAAACTTGTATCATTGTCAAACAACTTCATAATTACCATTGTTTACATGGGAATATAGGTATTTCTCTCCATTAGAGAGAGACAATTAATTGTACACATTTGATGTGGTACAATGATGAGATAGGGCTTCCATGATCTACTTTTGCTGGTTTAGGGATTGAATCAATGTTGTTGGCTTTCACTGTGCATTACACTCTAAACATCTAGCCAAATGAGCTGACCAACATCTACTCTCACAGGGCTAGCAAGTATAATGGGTAAAATTGTCAATGTCAAATTTTCTGGTCTATGTTATGTTGCTTTAATATGTTCCTTGGATGCCACTAGTGCCTGATTTCTTTGAAGTAAGATGTAGGATCTTCTCTCTCTCTTCAGGCATAATGCCCATCAGAGAATCAGAGAATCCCTACAGTGTGGGAGCAGGCCATGTAGCCCATTGGGTTCACACTGACCTTCCAAAGAGCATCCCACACAGACCCACTTCATCCCTCTAACCCTGCATTTCCCATGGCTAATCCACTTAACCTACACATTCCTGGACCCTATGGGCAATTTAGCATGGCTGCCTTGCACGATTAAAGGAATTTGAGAATGTCACTACAGTATTTTTGACAGATGTGTCTTTTTCTACAAAGCCTCTGTAAATATAGTCAAGATATGATAAAGGCTCTTTGTCATGCTGTCAACTGTTGCCGAATACAGACATAGTCTGGGTATTAACCTAGGCTGTTTCCAGTAGCAACCACTTCTAAATGGTTATTATTTTGCAGTAGAAAGGGACTGTGCAGTCTGTTTACATTCCACTAACTGGTTGTTTGCAATGGAGAAAGAAGATAGTTAGGACTGTTACTTTATTTAACTTACTTGACTTAACAAAAAAAAACTTGTTTTGGGTGAACGCCATAGTGAATTTGATGTGACCCAGGAGCAAAACTCACTGGCACCCCAAGAGGCCAAAATGATATTTCAGTGTCTTTGTGACCTTCTGGCCCCGTGGATTGTATTCATGACTGAATAGCCAGAAGTTTCAGTTCTTAAACCCTTTCTAAGGCCTGCCAGACCTGATGGGTTTGTCCAGCAATTTCTGATTTGGTTCCACTCAAGGACCTGTTGGCCATAAAAGATATGTTCATATTACATACAATAGGTCGACCATCAACTAGTAAATCCTTGGCAATCAACTAGTAAATCCTTGACTATTAACGAGTAAGCCTTCCCAATGGTAGGCAGTTAGAGTGGGAGAGAATTCTGGTCAGCCAACTGCAGAAGGAATTAACAAACTATTGGGCAGAACGGTGGCTCAGTGGTTAGCATTGCTGCCTCATAGCGCCAGGGACTTGAGTTTGTATTCCGCCCTCAGGTGACTGTCTGTGTGGAGTTTGCACATTCTTCCCATGTCTGTGTGGGTTTCCTCCAGATGCTCCAGTTTCCTCCCACAGTCCAAAGACTTGCAGGTTAGATGGCCTGGATTACCAGGATCGAGTGGGTCTGGGTAGGATGCTCTTTGGAGGAACAGTGAGGACTCGATGGGCCAAATGGCCTGTTCCAACACTGTAAGGATTCTCTGATGTTGCCAAGCACAACCATTGCTGAATATGGAGCATGGAGAGAGAGAAGATCCTACATCTTACTTCAAAGAAATCAGGGAAGTGGAAGCTGACCCAATTACTACGTAGTGAAGCAACATAACATAGACCAGGCAATTTGACATTGACAGTTTGGCCCATTATAAGAGGAACTTTCAAATGGTGGCATTCCCATGCATCTGCTGCCCTTGTCCTCCTACATGATAAAGCTTACAGATCTGGAAGATGCTGTTAAAGAAGATTTGGCAAGTTGGTGCAGTTTGTCCTGGCTTCTTTTAGAGAGAGATTGGGGTCAGTGCTGCACTCACTTGATTGTTTCAAAATATTATCAATTATGTAGACCCCAAATTTGCACAGACCACCCCAAAATGAGATTTTACAAGCCCATCATTACTTTGTGACTTTTGCCTCTTGCTGTAATCAGATAATTCTTTGGAGTTGGACTCATTTTCTATCACCTTAAGGTGTCTCTCCATCACTCAAACAATCAGGATTGTGATAGAATACTCTTCAGCTGTTTGAACACTACCAGTCCCAACAGCACTCGAGAAGCTCAACACCATCCAGGACAAAGCACAGAGTGCTCTAATGGGCCTATCATCCTCCAGTTTAAACATTAGTTTCCCTTCCACTACCAGGGCACCATGGTGGCAGTACCTACTGTCTACAAAGCATATTGCACAACTGGCAAAAGTTCCTTCCAAAGCAGTTTCCTACCATCCGGGAGAACAGGGGTAGCAAGTATTTGAAAACCCAATACCACCAAATTTCCCTCGAAGTCACACGTTCTATGAACTCCAAAACAAAGTAGAAAGCAAGCATACATTTATTTAAAAGTTTGAGAAATAATTATAAAATTTCAACACAGAGTTCAGTTGCAATAGTCAAGCAGTGTCTCTATTATGCATGCAAGAGACAACACTGGACAGTTCAGGCACTTCTCCATTGAAGTTCAGATGTGCACAATTTATATGTGTTTTCATCATCAGATGCAACTTAATGGCCTTTAGTAGGCAAAAGCAACAGAGCAATAGCCTCTAGTGAGCTGATATTTGTGTTCCTACATTACAGAGACCTCATATTGTTCTTCAGACGCAGTGAAGAATGTGTGTATGTAAAAGAAAATGTGTGTATATTCTGCTTAAAAGATTTATGGGCTGAATTGATGTCATTTGGGACTATCAAATGTTGTGATAATGACCTTCCCCATTTCTTAATCAGGTTTTCCTATGCATTGTTTGTGTCTTCCAATGCTAAACCTGGTCATCCTGTATCATTTTTTGTGTATACTTTGGTACCCAAACTACTGCTCCTGACTAGCACTCTAAAATGAATCCAAACTTTGCACCTTCATTCACGAAGGAATGTTAGCTTGTTTAGTTAAGGAGGAAGATGAGTGAGCCTGGGATATGTTTTACAAATCACAAAGACAGAAATTGCTGAGGAAGGGTCACTTGACCCGAAACATTAACTCTGATTTCTCTCCACAGATGCTGCCAGACCTGCTGAGCTTTTCCAACTATTTCTGTTTTTGCTTCTGATTTACAGCATCCGCAGTTCTTTTGGTTTTTTATATGTTTCACAAGGTATGGGTAAAGAAGAGGCTTGACAGACCTGTTCAAAATTACTACAACCTTTCATTTAGTAAATAAGGAAGTATCGCATTTACCAGTCTGTGAAATGATACAGGAGGGCATACATTTAAGATAATTGTGAAAAGAATGAGAGGAACATTGAGTAGATGCTGATATCACAGAATGGTCTGGATATTGAAGCTCCTACCTGGAACAACAATAGAAGCAGTATCCATAAACAGCCTTTAAATGACGATGAACACATAATAGAACAATTAAAATGTGACTTTCTCAGCAAGCTGACACAAATTACTTGAGCTGAACCTCCCCTCCCCACTCTCAAGCTGTAATATTCCACATGAAAAAAAAGTGACAAATTTCACTAAATCCTAATGAAAGAAAAGGAAATGATCTGTTACTCACATCACACAGCGATTTTAATTCTTCACGATCCGCAAGTTAGTCTTGGAATAAATGGGAGCTCACAGATTACACAGATGTTCCACACTCACAGTCAGATAATATTATATACCAACAGTATATGTTTGGCTGGAAAGAAATGATTTTTTTACAAGTCAATGGAAAAGAGGTAGGGAATAGTGACAAAACATTGGTTAGTGGATATGAATGTTTGACTTACTTTCTCTATTTGTCTCCTAATGGTCATGTTGGCTTCTTGTGTCTCAAAACTTCTCCAGCACGTCATTCAAACATCGATTCTTCATATAGATGCTGTAATAATCGAATGAACAGGGATAGGCCATTAAAGAAATTGAGTCAGTTCTGTTATGTGATCAGAGGATTGATAATCTCCCCATCAACTCCATTTGTCTGCCTTAGATCTGTACACATTGATAAGTTGATGGAGCTAAACATGATCAAACTTAGTTTTCTATTAATGCGATGCAGGCATCACATGGGGATGGGGGATGGGGGATGCGTAGCATTTCTTGCCTAACCCTAAGTTCCCTTGAATGGAGTTGTCTTGTTCGGTCATTGCAGAGGGGCAATGGCATTAATGTGGCTCTGGAGTCATATGGATGCCAGACCAGGAAAGGACAGCAGATCTCCCTTCCTAAAGGATAATAGGTGGACTTGATGGGTTCTGATGACAAATGACGATCATTGTTATCGCCGGCAAAACTGAGGTCACCATTACATTCCTGATTCATTAATTGATAACTGATATGTTACCAGTACAGACTCAATGGACCAAAGAGCCATTACTTTACACTATGATTTTTATCTCCGGATTTGTAATTCAGAGGATGAGGTATTCAGCCTTCTAACAGACACAACAGGGAGTGAGGTTGTTAATAAAGAAATGCGGTTGATGGGCGTAATTGTGGACACAGGGATGGTTTGAGGTGTGTATACTTCAATGCTAGAAGTATCAGAAATAAGGCGGATAAACTTAGAGCATGGGTCAGCATTTGGAACTACGATGTTGTGGCCATTACAGAAACTTGGGTAACCCAGGGACAGGAATGGTTGTTGGAAGTTCTGGGATTTAGATGCCTTAAAAGAAATAGGGAGGGTGGTAAAAGAGGCGGGGGAGTGGCATTGCTAGTCAGGGCTAGTATAGCAGCTACTGAAAAGCAGTTCGAGAATGATATGTCCACAGAGTCAGAGATAGTAGGAACTGCAGATGCTGGAGAATCTGAGATAACAAGGTGTAGAGCTGGATGAACACAGCAGGCCAAGCAGCAT
>NC_063340.1:11777586-11832150 GCF_021869965.1 Rhincodon typus
TTCTGAGGAAGGGTCACCAGACCCAAAAAGTTAACTCTGATTTTTTTCTTCACAGATGCTACCAGACCTGCTAAGCTTTTCTAGCAACTTCTGTTTTGGTTCCTGATTTACAGCATCCACAATTTTGGAAATATAGAAAGTTCTGGGTAAGGTTAGTGGTGAATACAATAGTAATCTTACAGCTAAGCAGCCAAACTGTTAGAGTATAATTCTCAAGGTTAATTGAACGAAAAACCTAGGAGCAGGAGTAGGCAATTCAGTTCCTTGAGCCTGCTCCACTATTTAGTATGGCCAAGAATGACCTCCTCTAGACCTCAGCTTTCCTGTTCACTCTCCACAACCTTTTAACCCATTAATAATTAACAATTGTCTACCTCCTCCTCAAATTGATGCAGTGTCCTGGGTTCCACCATACTCTGGGCTAGTGAATTCCACAGATTCATAACCCTTTGAGAGAAGTAATTTCTCTTAATCTCTGATTTAAATCAGCCACACCTTTGCCTAAATCTATGACCCCTCTTTCTCTAGATTGCTCCACGAGGGGAAATATCTGCTCTCCATCTACCTAGTCAATCCCCTTTAGCATCTTATATACCTTAATCAGATGTCTGCTCATCCTTCTAAACTCTGGCGATTATAAGCCTAAACTGCTCAATCGCACCACATAAAACAAGCCTTTCATCCCTGCAATGAATCTAGTTGGTCATTGTAATTGTAAGCGGTACTGATACACACTTACAGAGTCTGAACAAGTCATAGCAAGTGATGAGGCACCATGCATTCCACACACACATATGTTGGACGGTTATGACAATCAGACGATGGCAGATGAAGGACTGACTGAAGATGGTCACACAGACGCAGAAACACAGGACCTGGCTATTCTTTTTTTCTCCCAGCTGGCAAGAAACAAAAATAGGCACTAAAATTACATGCATGCCAGAAAGGTCTAACGAATGGAGAAATGCCACCGCTACAGGGAGAGCAGAGAAAGGCTATTGGTCAAGATGAACATCGGATAAATAAGCAAGTTGAGGAACGGGAGTAAACTCTGTGGATGAGGTAAAGGTGTGGAAGGCCAGAAAACATAGTACAAGCTCTGAAACTTGAAGTAAATATGACTGAAGGAAAGCATGCAGAAGGAATTCTCTTCAATGGAGAGGTGGAGATTGCGTGGTAGCATTCCAGAATAAGGTAGGACAGTCAGCAGGGGTTGTAATTTGGCAACAGCATGGATTACAGAACAGATTGGGAATGTCACTGGAAGTAGAAGCCCTTCTGATTGAGAGGTTTTAGTAGCTACAAACAAATGAGAAGGTAAATTGATTACAGAAGCTAAACAAAGAGAATTGGACAGCTGGAAAGGATTTTGTGTATGCACTGTGTACTCGATAGGAGAGAGCATATCACATGAGACAAATATCCTGCAGATGCATAGGCAGTGTTTGTGCTCTCCCTGATGGGATGAAAAGGCTAAAATCCAGACAAATAGCTCTACTTTTCAAAGAAAAACTCAGTGATCAGGATATGAGATCAAATTGCCTTGTTGTAGGCAAAGTGATCCTCAGTATCTTCTTGTCCCTTTGACTAACACCCTCTTGGGAATGTACGTCACTAGATCTGAAAATTATTTCTGACGGGTGAAAAGTTTTAAAGGGAAGTGTTTTTGAAACCAAGTAAAGAAGCAGGTGGTATTTAAGATAACAAGGTGTAGAGCTGGATGAACACAGCAGGCCAAGCAGCATCAGAGGAGGCGATATTTAAGACCAGCTACAGACGTTAAACAGCATGTACATGGGATGAATGGTACAGCAAAGGTTTGGTATTTGTCAGTAAAGAAATACCTTGTTGAAATTAAGTTACATTCAGTTCAAAGCAGGTCCTGCAAGATTCGACTGGTATCATAAAGAAAACGGAGCTGTGATTTTTACGGTGATTTTCTGTAAGGACCTTCCATGGAATTTGAACATCAAACAATTGATGAGATAAAAAATGAATTTAAGATTGAAAGTGAGGCTTTAGGGAGTCTTTAAATATATAGGGTAAGATATTAAGCAGTATAAATCAGGAGTGACTTTGGATCAACAATCTTACGTGGATTACTCTTAATTGAATCTCAATAAATTGGGCAAAGTGCTCAAAGAAAGCTAATTGTGAAAGAAGCATCTGAAGGAAGTCTGAAACATGGAATTGTTAAGGCTCAGAAGGAGAACATTCAGCCCATCATGCCTGCATAACCTCTAGAGATGACCTACCTGAATGGGCAGGCAAACTGTGTGAGCGTATAGACAGGACACAACAATACTTATTGGAACTGAATTCTATGAGGAAATACACTCCTATTGATGGCAACTAAAACAAAGAAACTAAATTCAGAACATAAAAAAAATGTGAGCTTAACTTTCCAGGATTGGCTAACCCAGAAGATAGAAAGGCTACTCATTTTTTAATGATGCTGCGTGTCATTTTTCCAGCTGGATATTCTATCATGGCAGGATTTATCACATCCTTGGTGGGAAAGAAAAATAAATGTTGCCCATTGGCAATCTTTTCTTCCCAGGGAGAAGACCTCTGGCCTACTTTCAGGTGTTGACGTCCTCACAATCTTGGTAACATTGCTGTTTCTGCAGAGCTCCGAATGCACTGACATCCCCGAGGAGAGAGAGAGAAATTCGATGTGAGTGCATTTTTCCTGTTTGAGATGTGGATTGTTGTAAGGTGCTGTCACATCCTTGACACCACAGAAGGCTCTCCTCGAAGTATAACACCTTAAGGTTTCTATTTGAAGGTCAAAACTCGCCACTGATTTGACGGAAGTTTTCGAGTCCGGTATGAATTATGGAAAAAAAAATCTTTAAATGGCAACAAAAATGTGGCTAACTTGAAGCATACGGGAAGGAAGTCATAAAAAAAGATGAATGAGGAGAAGAAAGAATTTTAAACTGTCAGGGAGCATCAGGCATGTGTAAATACAAAACTGATAAGGAAAACAAGGGGGTTTGATTTAACTTCATCAAAGGGGCAGCAGTTCTGTAACTGATGAAAAATAATTAGTGACATAAATTATTTCTATTTGAACCACATGCTAGGCCGGGCTCTTCCTGCTATCAGGGAAGGGGCAATTGTGCTACAGCCCTGCTTGTCAGAAGCTGCCTGTTTAATGGCAAAACTTTACACGATTTGCAGTAAACAGTATGCTGATTGCATGTAATGGACTGATTACAGCTTTCTGCCCTTGTTCGGTGTTATCAGGTTCTCAGTATGTCAGCTGTTCAGCATTTAGCATCATCTCAAAATTATTGTCACAGCTGAGTCACTTGCTTGGGAGATGTGAAGTGAGTGGCTAAGCGTTAACCACATTGGAGTGAGATGTGACAGGCCTGGAGAAGGACAGCAGGTTTCCTCTTCTGTAAAAGTAGTCAACTTTGCCTTTAGTCATCTCAAATGATGCAGTGAAACCCCAGTGAGTTGAATCCCAGTGGATCTGCATACAAATTTGTTTTAAGCAGAGATTCGATAGAAGCAAGAAGGCCTCTATCTTACTTGATGTATTGCTATGTAGCCCAATTCACCTACGAAGGCAATCTATCTGCCAAGCTTCTTCCTAACCAAATTGTCATGACACACCTCTAGAGCAGGTGAGACTTGAACCCAGGGCTCCTGGTTCAGAGGTAGGGACATTGCCACTGGGCCACCAAGAGCCCAACCCATATGTCAAAAGTAATAGACTTAAATGCCAAATGAAATAATATCAGTGAAAAATGTTGTAATTCAATTTGCTCAAGATTTACAAAGCATTGAAAAATGCCTGGAGTTAGCTCTGGAAGAACTGTCCACAGGTAAATTTTCCAACTTTTTGCTCAACAGTGAATGAAAATTCTCAAGGGGCAATGGTGGTGGGATTCAGACTTCCATTTTGAGGACCATAATTCTAATAATACAATCAATGTTCTTCTACTTGCTTTGCAGCACCTTTTTGTCATAAATGACGTCTCCCTCCTGAATAACTGAAAAACGAACAGAATTATAAACGCTACTCAATTTTTTAAATCCCCTTTTAACTCTTTTTGGTTAATTTTCTTGTCTATTTGAAGGATGTGGGCATGCTGGATAGATCAGCATTTATTGTTCATCTGCAATTGCCCAGAGGGCAGCTGAGAGTCAACCACAATGCTCTGGGTCTGGAGTCACACATAGGCTAGATCAAGTAAGGATGGCGGCTCTTCCTCCTAAAGGACATTAGTGAACTATGTAGGCTTTTCCTCCAACAATTGACAATGGTTGCATGGTCATCATTAGACTCTCAATTCCAGATCTGTTATTACATTTAATATCCACCATGGCTGGATATGACCCCAATTCACCAAAACATTAGCTACGCCACCACATTACTAGGTCTAGCAATAGTTCCATTAGGCCATTACCTCCCTAGTGGTTAATAAATTTAATTAAAATGAAATGACAACGCTTGTCAACTGAACAACTTGGGGATGAAAGTGAAAGTCACTTTAACCATTAAGAATAAACCTCGAATAGAATGATGGTGGAATATTAAAACATTGCACTGGGCGCCGTAAAATCAATCTAATGTGGCCATTAGATATAAACTTGATAATGTCACCATAATAAACATTATTTTGTCAAACTAGCAGGTGAACATGCAGTTTTCAAAAATGGATTTTAGATTTAGATTTAGATTTAAATTGAGATTTAGATTTTATTGCCACCTGTACTCAAGTACGAAGTACAGGAGTACAGTGAAAAGTGTATAATGTTGCCACACATGGTACCATCTTAGGTATGTCAGGGAGTCGATGGCCTAATGCTATTATCACTCGACTGTTAATCCCGATACCATTATGGACCCAGGTTCAAATCCCACCATGGCAAATGGTGGAATTTGAATTCAAGAAAATATCTGGAATTAAGAATCTAATGATGACCATGAATCCATTGTTGATTATCAGGGACAAACCCATCTGGTTCACTAATGTCCTTTAGGGAAGGAAACTGCCATCCTTACCTGGTCTGGCCTACATGTGACACCAGACCCACAGCAATGTGGTTGACTCTCAACTGCCCTCTGGGCAATAAATGCTGCTGACAAAGCAGTAAGAGAAAAGTGTTTGAAAAATGAACATCTTCAATGTTTTTTCTCCTTGTTTTGAAGTGAAATAAATCTCATCTGTAGAAGACAAGACTGCTACATGTAGGTTCCACTTAGCAATGCGAAGCCAGTGTTGTGTTAAAGGCAAAATAATGAGGCAGGTTTCCCATGGTTAATGAAATCCCAGTGAGGAATCACTGCAATGTGCAATTCACATGTAGATTGTCACTATATGCGCTGTGTACATTTTATGCTTTCAGTGCAATATATTTTTATGAGCTGGGTGTATCATACCAAAATCAGCAACCATAAAAATTAAAATATACCATACAGCGCTTTTAGAATCTGGAAGACTCCTGCTGATTGACTTTGTCCTATCAGCACTTCATGGGCTTCTGATCATTGACAGAGTTTATGACGATTATGTATATGGTTTATAGACTGCACTAGGTCTCTATTTGAATCCCTTTGCACCACACATGCAGTCTTAATGTCCCAGACAGTGTCACACTGTATTAATAACACGCGTGCCTGCAGAAATATGTTTTGGTTTTCCCAACTTTTTCTCAACTTGAAAAAACAACCAAAGCATCTGACTGATTTACCTAGATTTGGGAGCATACAGTCCTGCATTCTGCTATGGCCTGATCGGAGGGCCGAAAGAAGTCTGAGAATCCCTCTCTGGTTGCAAAGGGTCAATATACCCAGTGTCAGAGTTTATTGGCTGGGCAACTGCAGCGAATGGATTTTAGGCCAGTTGTGGATATAAGTCAAACCAGAGAAAGATTGTGGCTTGCTTTACACATTGAACATGAAAGGAAGACGAAAAGGTCTTTGGCCTATCTTAGCTGCCATCAGCCCATTTGTCTCAGTTCAGGGCATAATATCAACGTTTATTGACCACCCTTAATTTCCCAGAGGACACTTACGAGTCAACCACATTGTTATGTGGTTTGGAGTCACATGTAGGCCAGACCTCTACTCCCAGCTTCGAAATGGCAGGTGAGCCCCAGGTGGGCAGAAGAAGTGCTTCAGTGATACCCTCAAGGCCTCACTGGTGAAGTGCACCATTTCCACAGACACCTGGGAATCACTGGCCCAAGACCGTCCAAAGTAGAGAAGGAGGATCTGGGAAGGCGTCGAGCACCTTGAGACTCACCGTTGGGAAAAAAATGGAAGCCAGGCAAAAACAACGAAGGAGCGAGCCGCCACACCAATGCCCCACCCACCCTTCCCGTGACCACCACTTGCCCCAATATAACGGAGCCTGTGGTAACTATATCGGACTGTACAGCTGTCTACTGGCTCACCATGAGAGTGGAAGAGAGTCATCCTCGTCTGTGAGGGACTGCCAATGGTGATGATGGGCCTGTACCAAGACTGAGAGGCGATCTCAATGAAACAGACAAGATCCTGAAGGGACGAGATAGGATAGATGCTGAACAGTTGGTTCCCCTGGCTGGAGAAGCTCGAATGTATGGCCACTGTCTCAGGATAAATGGTCAATTGTTTAGGATTGAGATGAGGAGAAATGACTTCACTAAAAGGATTGTTAATCTTTGGAATTCTCTACCGCAAAGGCCTGAGGGTGCTCCTTTTGGGAATGTTTTCGAGGTTGAGTTAGACCTGTCTCTGAGAGAATTGAAGGAGATGAGGAGCAGACAGGGACCCGGAGTTAAATACAGGGGTGGCACAGTGGTTAGCCTTACTGCCTCCCAACGCTAGAGACCTGGGGTCGATTTCACCCTCAGGTGACTGTCTGTGTGGAGTTCTTCCTGTGTCTGTGTGTGGGCTTCTTCTGTGCGCTCCTGTTTCTTCCCATATTCCAAAAATGTGCAGGGGAGGGGGACTAGCTATGCTAAATTGCCTGTAGTGTACAGGGACATGCAGGCTATGTGGATTAGCCATGGAAAATGCAGGGTTACAGCTATGGGGTGGGTAAGGGTGGTGTGCACTTTTGAGCATTGGTACAAACTTGATGGGCTGAATGGCCTGCTTTCACACTGTCAGGATTCTATGACAGAAACTATGAGCAGGAGCAGACTATTCAGCCCTTTGATCTTGTTCCCCAATTCAGTATGATCATGGCTGATCTCAATGTTTGCCTGTTTGCTCCCTTGATGCCTTTAATATTGAAAAATGCACCTTTTTACCCAGATATACTCAGTGACTAGGCCTTCACTGTGTTCTGCGATACAGAATTCCACAGGTTCACTACCCACTGAGTGATGAAATGTTTCTTCATCTCCATCCTCAATGCTCGCTTCCCAGACACTGAGACTGTGTTCCATGGTACTGAACTCCTCAAACTGAGGAGATAGCCTCCCAGCAATGAGTCTGTCTGGTCCTGTGAGAATCTTTTATGTTTCAAGTAGATCCCCTCACATTCTTCTAAACTCGAGTCAATGCAGGGCCAATTGAAGCAATCTCTCCACATAGGGCCAGGACAGTAGACTGAATGTTTGTTGCACCAACTCAAGGCAGCGAAAGATGCTCCAGCCAGAGCTCCTCTGCTCCACCCTTTCTTTTCCTTCTTTTTAATCTCTCTTTTTTTCTCTCTCTCTTTTTCAGTGCTTTTTCTTTATTTTTGACTTGGACCCGGACCCGGAGGGGAATGTAGGAGGCGATTCCAGACCAGAGTCCGACACTGGCAAATCCCAGAGGTGTGTCCCGGAGCGGAGGCCGTCACAGGGGAGTGAGTCCCGGAGCAGAGCCCAGCGAAGGAGACGGATCCCAGAGAAAACTTAACGTTGGAGCAGCTGAGAGCGGGCTTGGGGCTTGGAGCTGAGCGGGGACAGTTGTTGGACTGGGGTCTGGCGTGGGTGGCCGGACCACATGTTGAAGCACTTTTGCTGAGCTGCTGCAATATAATGTCCATTTGTAAATTGTTTATCCGACTGTAACGTCTATTCTTTTAACTATGTCATATTTCTATGAATCACTGTAAAGTAATGTGACTACATTTTATTCCTCTTTTTGTATCTAAGATTTGTACCGAGGTACAATGTATCCATTATGGCACCATAAGAGGAAACATTGTACTCCTGTGCTTCTGTACTTGAGCACACTTGACAATAAAGGATATTCTAATTCTAATTCTACGATAATTTAAGGCAGAAGGTCAGCCATGTTCAGTTTAAATTACCTTTTGTGTTGTGGACACCAATGAGCAATAGCACATCTTGGGCACAGTGAGACATAGCCAGAGTATGCAAGATTATTCCACAATGCAATTCAATCATGATCCATTTGTATCTTTAGTGCCATCTAGTCGATTCCATTCTCTGTCTCCCAATAAGTTGTACAGTTAAAATCCATTCATCTCAGCTTTGAAATGTTCAGCTGATCTCACAGCCACCGCACTATGCTCGGGGAAGGGAGAATTCCCGACTGGAAATTTGGACGATAGAATTGACAACGACCAAAGAAGTTACCTCTCGGTGCAAATGACAAATCCGAGGTGAATCTCCCGTTGTCAGACAGATTAACAACTCAGTGTTCATTGTCACAGGTCAACAGATCAAATTGTACATGTGTAAAGGATTGAGCTGTTTGTGCATTTACCCTTAGTGTCCAATCCTTTGTCAATTCACCACCTGGTCACTTAATGGGACCATGAGAGGCACGGAAAAAAATACCAATGTCCTCCAGTTTTAGAGGAAGCCTGGCTAACCATTACCTCCGCCCTGGTCCACGTGAACTATTCAGTAAGCTCAAAGCATCTACGACCTACTCCCATTGGAAGAAGAAGGCAGCACCATGCCAAAACTAACGCAGAGAATGCTGGAGAAACTCAGCAGGTCAGGCAGCATCTGAGGAGTCACAAACAGAATTAAGTCCTGATGAAGGGTCTAGGCCCGAAACGTCAGCCTTCCTGCTCCTGTGATGCTGCTTGGCCTGCTGTGTTCATCCAGCTCTACACCTTGTTGTCTCTAAGTCCGGTAGGAGTCTTCTTCAGTGCTGGATTCGGATTAGGCCATCTCCGGCCCCTCAAACCTGCGCTTTCATTTTAGATGTTGGCTGATCATTCCAGATCAATGTTATTATCTTGTGCTAGCCCATATCCTGAATGTCATCAGTATCTAGAATCTATTGACTTGAACGTATTCAATGATTAAACCTCCATAGTCCTCCAAGGCAAAGAATTCCAAAGGATTTGTAATCCTCTGGGTAAGGAAATCCCTTTTTATCTCAGTCCTAAATGAAGGCTTACCCTTTCTGCTGAGGTCCTGTTTAACAGTCAGTTCTCTAATTTTGCAAACAGTGGTGAGACCCGTGAGTTAACATATGCACTGAAGCCCAGACAGCTCCTATGCCATGCAACGGCCCCCATATTTCTGATTACCCTTTGTTTTAAAAAGAAAAATGATTGATTTTCTCTCTGATAAGAATTTGATTTCTGTTTTGCATGTAGAACAACAAATTGAATCATTAATCATCCATTCTATCCTGGAGACAAGCAGATTGATGGCTTTTTGGACGCGATCATTTTGAGACATTTTCACGTGTTTGCCACTAGGTGGGAGTGTTGTATCGATGAACAAGATTGTCTCAAGGGAAGAGAGAATTGGATCTGCAATATTGCGATGGTGGCAGCTTTATTCGAGAGATTAATGCACAACAAAATACATTCAGAGCACAAGCAAGGCTAAAGCTTCAAGTTCCTGATGCAAGCATTTGGTTGGGTCACAGAGGGAGATGCCTCTTGAATTGGGACATCTCAAAACGACAGTGCATTGAATGTAACTAGCAGGATTAGAACAGGTTATTATTAGAAGTTATTGTTAAATAGGATGAAAGTATTCCTTCAAAGAAAAAAGATCCTCTTAGTGAGTTTGCACAAATTAAAAAGTTTGGCGTGTCTGTGATTAATTTTCATTTGCTTTTGAACAGTGGGACAAAATTCTGTCAGAAACTGCCAAACTAAACATTGGAATGTGTGGTAGCTGAAATCTTCCAAAGGTTGGAGACACAAACGGGGCCTGCTTGGTGACGCCAACTAATTTTTGTAGGGTCTCGGTTCTGTTGATTGTAGACAATGAAAAGAAAAACATAATTTGCTTTTGGAAAAATTCAATGGGGACTCAAGGTCACTATAAATGTGTGATCAGTGAATTTCTACTTATTTCATGTTCTCTTTTGTAATGATTTCAATCCTTAGTTTTCTGTGACACCCTTATGAATTTACAGCTGCTGAAGTTTCAGATGTTGCAACCACAATCTGCACCTTGATAAGATCCTAACCCGAGCCCTCACCTTAACCTTAACCATAGCCCTAGCCCCAACCTTAACCATAGCCCTACCCCTAGCCATAACCCTAGCTCTCACCCTAACCTTAATCATAGCCCTAGCCCTAACCTTAACCATAGCCCTATCGCTAGCCTTAATCCTAGCCCTCACCCTAACCTTACCCATAGCCCTACCCCTAGCCTTAATCCTAGCCCTCACCCTAACCTTACCCATAGCCCTATCCCTAGCCTTAATCCTAGCTCTCACCCTAACCTTAACCATAACCCTACCCCTAGCCTTAATCCTAGCCCTCACCCTAACCTTAACCATAACCCTACCCCTAGCCTTAACCCTAGCTCTCACCCTAACCTTAACCATAGCCCTAGCCCTAGCCCTAACCCTAACCCTGACTCAAGTTTGGGTGTGCAGTATTTGCCTAGCCTGCCATCTCTACAATGCCAGCACGTTTCCTTGAATGGCAATGTTATGCTTTCAATAAAATGCCAACTTGTGATGCCAACATCTAACTAAGCAGTCTAAAGCGCTAGATTCAAATTTTAGCTGGGATGGATCTTGTGTTGCGTGGTAATGTCTCTCCTTTTTATGCTGGTTAGATCCAGGTTCAAGTCTGACCTGGCCTGGAGGTGTGTCATAGCACGTCTAAATAGGTTATGTAAAAGGACTGAAAACAACAAAATGCTGGAAATCACAGCGAGTCAGGCAGTGTGTGTGGAGAGAGAGCAAGCTAACGTTTGAGTCTAGGTGACTCTTCATCAGAGCTGACAAGAAGCTGATGAAGAGTCATCTAGACAAGAAATGTTAGCTGGCTCTCTCTCCATGGATGTTCCTTGACTGCTGTGATCTCCAGCATTTATTGTTTTCAGTAGAGATTCCAGCATCTGCAGTAATTTGCTCCTATATAAAGTGACCATTGTCTGCATCTAGAAAATGGAAGCTTTACAGAGTATCAAAGTCTTGTTGCGACTGAGAGGACTTTCAATTTAAATTGAAAAATTCCTCACATCTTTGTGACCCCTTTAGCATTTGGTGTTAATTCCTTTCTGTGTGTGTAACGTGAGGTTTTCCAGTTTTAAGGACATCACCATTGATGAGGCAAGTGAGTGGGTTAAAAATGAAGTCACATTACATTGTCTTCCAGCAACTGCGCTCACAGAAAAGTAAAACCTCTTAGCACCGACAAGTCATTATTACTGGAACAGTGATGCTATGACAGTGATTCTTCGACAAAAGTATGGATGCCACAACATTCAGGGTTTGCCATGGTTCTGAACGGTGGTTTTATAGATGTGACTCTTGGCTGTTGTAGAGCTCAAACACAAATGGTGGGTCCTGATTATATTGCTGTGGACTTCGAAGACAGTAATGCTTCCAATGCATTTAAATGGGTTTTTTATGTCAATATAAAGCTGATCAATAAAACAACAAAATCGCCCTTTTCTAATGCTTATATTTGCTTAAAGGGCCTACCATCCTGGGCAGTTTTTCCTCTTTCCTAGAATCGCTAATGTGCAATGAGTGACTCAGGTTCAAATGGTCACTGACATGCATTAGAGTAATCCAGAAATATTCAATGAATCAACCTTTCAAGAAACAGTTTCTGCCAATTACTTACTTTTCAACCCCATTAAGAAGCTCATTCATCTCTCAACTCACCTCTGCCATGTCAAGGTACTGTGTGGAAGAGAATGACGTTTTTGACTCATGACCAGGCAAAACCTTTCCTTTCATGTAGGCTTTAATGTTGCAAAAAAAAGTGACAGGCAGACATTTCCTGCAATAGTTTACTTGGGGCGTTATTTAAATTTAGTGTGTCTATCATATTTTTCGTCTCACAGCCGAGGGACTTCTCACATTCTTGGTGTTTATGTACTTCAGCCTTTGCAATTTAAAATGACTCTGAAACTCATTTCTCAGCATGTAGTAAATCTACTGTTGTCTCTTTCCTAACTAACAAAGGTTAGGACAGTTGACCCAACTTCATAGCATCATAGAGTCATACAGCATGGAAACAGACCCTTTGGTCCAACCAGTCCATTCCGACCATAATCCCAAACTAAATTAGTCCCATCTGCCTGCGTTTGACCCTTATCCCTCCAACCTTTCCTATCCATGTACTTATCCAAATGTCTTTTAAACATTGTAACTGTACCTGCATCCAGCACTTCCTCTGGAAGTTCATTCCCCATAAAAACCACACTTTGTGTTAAAAAAAATTGCCTCTTGTGTCTTTTTAAAAGGTTTCTCATCGCACCTTAAAAATATGCCCCCTAGTCTTGAAAGCCCCCACCCTGGGGAAAACACACCTGCCATTCATCTTATCTATACCCCCATCATGACTTTATAAACCTCCATAAGGTCACCCTTCAACCTCTGACACTCCAGGGAAAATAGCTCCAGCCTATTCAGCTTCTCCCAATAGCTTAAACCCTCCAACCCTGGCAACATCCTTGTAAATCTTTTCTGAACATTATTGTGCCTTCACAGATTGAATTCTTGCATCTGTCGTCATGACTGCAAGATAAGAACTTTCAACAGCTCATCTCTTTTTGAAACAATATAGCATCAATACATTTAATCAACCTGTTCAGACACACCTTCGGGAACAGGAATCTTGAACCCAGGCCTCCTGGGTCAGAGGCAGGGACACTGACACTGCACCACCACAGTATAAAACAATCAGACTGCTCTAGGCAATGTTTTTCATTGCTTTCACTAGCTTAGTTGAAGTTCAAGAGGTATAGTCAATCCAAAAATGTAATGGGAACGGAGGCACATAGACTTTCAATAAACTTTCTAATTTTCACTTATTCTGAATGCCTTCGTTGAGAAAGTATTAGGTAAATTGGTTTATTGCATCTCATTTGATAAACTTATCAATGTGTAACAACCTAGCCACTCCTATCCTAAAAGTAGCTTCTAATATCATTGCTCTATCTGCTAAATATATATATAAATATATAATAATCAGCTTCTACAGAAGTATTGAATTATATCTATGTTATTAATTAAGGTTTACAGAATCACAGAGTCATACAGCAGAGAAACAGACCCCTCACTTCAAACAATCCGTGCCAACCAGACATCCCAATCTAGTCTCACCTGCCAGTGCTTGGCCCAAATCCTCCTTATTCATGTACTCGTCCAAATGTCTTTTAAATGTTGTAACTGTGCCTGTGTCAGCCACTTCTTCTGGAAGTTCGTTCCACTCACGAACCACTCTCCGTAGAAAAAAATTGCCCCTCATGTCTTTTTTTTTAAATCTTTCTCCTCTCACCTTAAAAGTATGCCCCCTAGTCTTGAAAGCCCCCACCCTGGGGAAAAGACACCTGTCATTCAGTTTATCTCTACCCCTCATGATTTTGTAAATCTTTATAAGTTTATCCCGCAACCTCCTACACTCCAGTGGAAAAACGTCCCAGCCTATCCAGCCTCTCCCTATAACTCAAACCCTCAATTCCCGGCAACATCCTGGCAAATCTTTTCTGAACCTTTTCCGGCTTAATAATATCCTTCCAATATCAGGGCAACCAGAACTGGACACAGTACTCCAGAAGAGGCTTCACCAACATCCTGTACAACCTCAACATAATATCCCAATTCCTATGCTCAAAGGTCTGTGCAATGAAGGCATTAAATCCAGGCCTCCTGGTTCAGATGCAGGGACACCATTACCGTACCACAACAGTTCAAAACAATCTAGCTGTTTTGGGCAATGTTTTCTGTTGCTTTCTTAGCTTAGTTGGAGTTCAGAGTGTGTAGTCAATCCAATTAATTGTAATTTCTTTACCTCTAACGTCATGCTGAGAAAATAAAAGACACTATATCCATTCTTTTGTTAGAGAGACAACTGGCAGTGACTTTAAGCATACCTTAGGTTGAAGGGCAGCATTGAGAAGTAAAAGCTTTCAATGTGACTTCAGCTCAGAATTGAACCCTCACAGTTGGTGTCATTCTGCATTACAATCCAGCTGTCCAGCCAACTGAGCTAGCTAAACCCCGAAGCAGGAGCTGGTGTGGTACAGGATACTGCTCCTGATTCTGAGATAGAGCTCTAAGGGAAGATGGGTGGCATCATGGCAGTGTTGGTTAGCAACCAATCCAGAGGTCCATGCTAAAGGTTGGGGATGTGGTTTGAATCCCACAGCCACAGATGGGGAAATTTGAATTCAATTACTAAATCCAGAATTCAACCCTAAGAACAGGGATGACAAAGCAATCATTTATTGTAGTTAGAAACCCATCTGTTTCACTGATTACCCTTAGGGAAGAAGATCTGCCACCCTCACCTGGCCTGGTCTACATGTGACTCCAGACCCACATTAAGGTGGTTTGCTTTAACTACCTTCTGAAGTGGCCTAGCAAGCCTCTCGGTTGTGTCAAAAGCATTTACAAAGACTCTTGTAAAAGTCTTTTAAATAATCATAAGGACACAGCTGTTGCTATAAAAGAATATTAAGGATGCTGAGATGAAGTGATAGCATCTTGTGCAAAATATATAGAATAATAATCCCTAAAAGGATGAGCATAAGATGCTGAAGCATATCCATGCAAGCTGCCGAAGATTTGAGTTTAGTCTGAGGAGGATAAGTGCTCTATGGGGCTAACATTTACAATTAGATTAAGGATTACACGACCCAGTGCAGTGCTTGTAACTGACACCTAGCTAAACAAGCCAAAGAGCTGCTGTGACATTTGACATCTCAGGCAGATCGTAGATATAGTTTGGAGTAGACCCGTTCACAGTCATGGGAACAAATCATTTTGTCATTGTAGAATACTATTCTAATTATAATGCATTGTTTCTAATGAGATTATGGAATGCATGAAAGCACATTCCAATTATTGTAGCATCCCAGATGTAATGATAAGCGACAAAGGTTTCTTCTTTGGGAAATCCAACATCATGGATTATCTCCACACCATCTCCAGTGAAATGTAACAAATGCAGCAGCAGTGAAACTTCTCAAAGGGATCATAAAGATAATAAATAAATTTGGCACAGAATTGTAGATTGCAGTACTTGAGTGGAAAAAAAAACACACACCTACTGAAGGCATGGAAATTAGTCCTATTCAAAGATTAATATCAGACTGTACTCAAATTACTCTTCTAATAGTAAAACAAAACTACTAAAGCCAGAAGTAGTGAAAGTTATGATTGGTAAATGGAAACAGGACTGGTAAACGGGAAATGACAGGAAGCTAAATTTTACTTTGATAGAAATGCCCAGTTGCTAGAGCTGAGCATTGGGGAACCAGTCAGAGTACAAACATTCAACACACTCAACAAATATTAGCCCGTGTGGGAACTCGTGGCCTACGCTGAGCTGACGTCACCCCAATTATATATGTGCGTATGAACAATCAGGTATATCGTTGCAACCATAAACATCTGCATAGACGAGAGAAAGTGCTCCTTATCTGCAGGCACCTGAACAGGAAGTTGTCATGCAACCACCTATAAAGAGTACAGAATGAACATCAACCCAGAGATCCACTGTTCCCCTGCAAGCTAAATGGATCATCAATAGCTGTTACTACGCAATAGTGCTTATCACAGGAACAACATTCCCCGGAGAAGAACCATTACCTGAGGAGCAAGCAGGTACCAGAGGAACAATCAACAGCAATACATGCATGTAGGAGACCTTCGTTATTTAATCACTATTTATACAATTTGGATACAGATGCTGACAAGAGTAGAACTGATAAGAATTAACACACTTTAGTTAATGAGTAATGATTTTATTTGCAACCATATACATCAGATAACTTGCATTAAGTGCAACTGCAAACAATGGTGCATGCAATAGACTGTTTTTAAAAGGAAGGGATATTTGGAGAAATCTAATTGCATCCTTTCTGTTTTTGCTCACTTCCTGTAGTCATGTGACCTCTACCTCTGCTGTAAGTGTGTTTTTGGACAATCTGTGGAAACCAGTCAACATTCATCACTTGTAACAGAGACAGACAGACTCTCAATTGAACACCGGATTGGAATAACAGCATTTCTGATCATGAAGCACTCCAACAGTACTGCAGTGATGCAGCAGTGTGGGTGTCTATGTAGGTATCAGGAACGAGGGCAGACCACCTAGCTTTCTAATTCAGAGGGAAAAGAGTTACTAGTGAACCACACAACAGGCATCTGAATTAATTTGAAAGAACAGAACAGAACCCAATTCCTTTCTAATCTTTTAACTGATGTAAGAATAGGGGTTCATTACGCTCAATATGTTTGTATTACAACCGTCCGTTTGTCATTGTGAAGAGAGATAATAGCAAAGTATCTCAAATAGAATTACAAGACTGGACAGGTCTGATGAACAACTCAGTTACAACTGAGTAAATAACGTTTCACAAATCTCACATGTTAAACACTTACCCTGCAAGTCATCAACATTTAAACGCATCTAGAAAAAGATGTGCAAATATACATCACCAATCAGGCAAGGCAAAATTGGATCATTTGAACCACAGGCCCAAGGCATTGATTAGCCCATAGTTAGCTTTGGGGTCTACTTTATGAAAAGGACGAAAGAAATTGTCAACTTTGTAGATTCACCAAGATTATACCTAAGATGGAAAACTCTAACTGCGAGAACAAACTTGAAAATGTCTAAAAGACACAGAGAAGGCCAAGAAAAATCATTATCGAGTTTTTTTAGAATATGATAGGAAGAACTTAAGATCTGATTTGTTAAGTGTGAGTTACCTAAGGAAACCAGAGGACTTGTGACTTTTCTGTCCCAGAGTTTAATACCTTTCATTTCCAAATGTATGCATTATTTCTCCATGTTCCTCAAGCACGAGACAATCATTTTCATCGGCTTCTGTGGGGATAAGTAGAAAATATTATTTCTGAGCTTGTCGAATTACATCTCACCATCTTTGCAACACACCACGCCAATTATTCAACAGTAAAAACCAAAGGAAATGCGAATGCTGTAAATCAGAAACAAGACCAGAAATTGCTGGAAAAACTCAGCAGGTCTGGCAGCATCTGTGGAGAGAAATCAGAGTTAAAGTTTTGGGTCGGGTGACCCTTCCTCAGTAAGTTGTTTGATCTCCAATCCTTCATTTTAATTAAGTTTCTGCCTTTTTCTCACTTTGTGTAGAATCTATCCAATCCCATCCATTTAGCTTCACTCATTTGTGGTTTGTGATTTGGTTCCACTTTGAATACTATTTGGTTCTCTCTTAAGGTAACTTGTGGCCTGTTCTGGATCTGTAACGTGTCCACCATCCTATGAGTGGTGTCAATGTAACTCTGGTGTGTTTCGTCAAAACTGCTTCCTTTGCGTTATGGTACAAACTACATTTGTACATAATTACATGTCCCTCTTTCTCATACACACTATTCCATCTGTCTCCTCAGAATCTTACACATGACTGATGATTTCATTGTTAGATCACCGTGCATGTCTCTACCTCATTCTCATAAGCATGAGCCTTCCAAAAGATTTGGGTGGCATGGTGGCTAGCACTGCTGCCTCACAGCGCCAGGGACTTAGGTTCAATTCCAGCCTCAGGTGATTGTCTGTGTGGGGTTTGCACATTGTCCCTGTGTTGGTTTCTTCTGAGTCGTCTGGTTTCCTCCCACAGACCAAAGGTGCAGGTTAGGTGAATTGGCCATAGTGAATTGCCCACAGCGTCCAAGGATGTACAGGCTAGATGGTTTATCCATGGGAAGTGCAGGGATAGGGTGGGATGCTCTTCATGTGGGTCTGTATGGGCTGAATGGCCTACTTCCACACTGCAGGGATTCTATGAGAGTGAGCATTTATCGGGGGTAGGCAGAATGTAGATCAATCCAATCAGCTATGAAATTATTCATTGTGGAGCAGGTCCAAGGGACTGAATGGTCTATTCCTGCTCCGAATTCATATGTTCATGTTTCTGGAGCCAATTATTCTATCATATTGGTCAAACGATATGGCCTATGTTAGTGATCCTACTAGGAACACAAAAACATTGCTGTCTCCCACCTTAACCATTTCCCCTGGCGCTGTCCTTATCCCCACTCTTTTCAATCCAAGGGATGCAGAATTCAAAGGAGATGATGAACAACTGGTTATCCACACACGGCCAGGTTGGGCTGGACCACTTTAACAACAACCAGCTCCTGCTCTCATCCACTAAAAAAGCTTACTATTCCAGGATCATTCTTGAAATCAAATATCACCATTAGCTCCTGTATTTTATTGCCAATGGGAAACATTTGATGATCTGTTTATATTAGCAATGTAGTTTTCACCTTCCATGGTCAGAACTGTTTATGTACAACAAAAGGAGGTAAATGTCCTTGCACATAATCAGTTTTGTTAACTCTCCTTTGTTACCATCGTAAAACATAGAGTCATACAGCATGGAAGCAGACCTCTTGATCCAGCTCATCCACACAGACCAGGCATCTCAATCTGACCTAGTCCTATTTGCCAGCATTTGGCCCATACCCCTCTAAACCCTTTCTACTCATATACCCAATCAGATGCCTTTTAGATATTGTAACTGTACCAGCCTCCACCACTTCCTCTGGCATTACATGCATGCACCACCTTCTGGTGGAAAACATTACCCCTCAGATCCCCATTAAATCCTTCCCCTCTCACTTTAAAGCTACACCCTCTAGTTTTGGACTCAAGCAAAAGGTGAAAAAGCCTTGTCTATTTACTCTATCCACTCCCCTCATGATTTTATGAACCTCTATTAGATCACCCCTCAGCCTTCGATGCTCCAGGGAAAATAGCCCCAGCCTATTCAGCCTCTCCCTACAGCTCAAACCCTCCAACCCTGGCAACATCCTGGTAAACCTCTTCTGCACCCTCTCAAGTTTAACAGTCAAACATGTTGGTCGTCTTTGCTGATTCATGCTACGTCCTGACAGGGGCAGCTGTGCCATTTCACAAGGATGTTGTCCAGGTATCTCTATTGCAATCCACTTTTAGTAGCTCGGCTAACTTGCTGTTCCAAATATTTGGTGACCTGTGGAAGGCACCTTAAAGAGCAGCAATATTCTTTTCAAAAGAGAGATCATATCTTATCTTAAAAGCTATCGTGTCTTATCTCTGCTAGACATGACAATTTCCTCAGAATTCCCCACCTCAGAGCTGCTTTTGCAGATTCAGTATTTATATGGCTGGTCTAGAACAGTTTTTGGTCAATGATAACCCCAAGGTGTTGATCCAACATAAATCCAAGCTTTGCTGTAAAATATCTAAGAGAAGTATGACTTCAATATGTGATACAATTGGTTTAGCCATGCATCACTACGCCTGACTGACCCACATCAAGTCTTTTCAGTGTCTATTGTCCTCCATCAACACTGCTCACTACTCCAGATTGTAACAAAGTCAGCTGGGTGGAACTCATAGAATATGAGTTCCCTGATTGGGGTTATTAACCTGGTCCAATCAGGGAGCCCTGGCTGATAGATATAAACAGGAGTGTCAGAGGTTCTGGTCATACTGAGAGCTGGCTCTGAGCAAGTTGGATCAGTGTCAAGAACTCTCCAAGTGTAAGTAAAGGGTGACTTGGTGAGGAGATACCAGCCTCTGTGCAGTTATTTCACCAGGATCATCCTGGATTGTGTTGGCACCTGATACTGGCAGTTCTTCCCAGAGGAGACAAACGTTAGATGAAGGTGAGAAGGAATTTCTTCCACTCAAAGGATCGTGAAAAATTCAGAATTCTATACAGAGAAATCTACGGGTGTTCAACTGTTGAGAATTTTTAAGGTAGATGTCAATCGATTTTTGTCTACTAAGGGGATGAAGGGCTTTGAAGATTGTGAGAATGGAGTTTAGGTCAAAAATCAACAAATCGAAAATGTGGAGGAATCCTTTCTCCCAGAGGGTGGTGAATCTGTGGAATTCTTTAATGCAGAAGGCTGTCAAGGCTGGGTCATTTAGTACATTCAAGGTTGAGATAGACATCTTTTTAATTAGTAAGGGATTCAAGGGTAATGGAGAAAAGGCAGGAAAATGAAGTTGATGATCACAGACCAAAGGTGCAGGTTAGGTGAATTGGCCATAGTGAATTGCCCACAGCGTCCAAGGATGTGCAGGCTAGATGGTTTATCCATGGGAAGTGCAGGGATAGGGTGGGATGCTCTTCATGTGGGTCTGTATGGGCTGAATGGCCTACTTCCACACTGCAGGGATTCTATGAGAGTGAGCATTTATCGGGGGTAGGCAGGATGTAGATCAATCCAATCAGCTATGAAATTATTCATTGTGGAGCAGGTCCAAGGGGCTGAATGGTCTATTCCTGCTCCGAATTCATATGTTCATGTTTCCGGAGCCTATTATTCTATCATATTGGTCAAATGATATGGCCTATGTTAGTGATCCTACTAGGAACACAAAAACAGCTTCATTCCATTGCTGTCTCCCACCTTAACCATTTCCCCTGGTGCTGTCCTTATCCCCACTCTTTTAGGGAGAGGCTGAATGATCATCAGCTCAGATATGATCTTATTGAATGGTAGATCATACTCAATGGGCTGAATAGCCTACAGCTGCTGCAGTCTTATCCAACAACAGGGCAGGCTTGAAGGGCTGAATGGCCCACTCCAGGTCTAGTTTCTTACGTTCTAAAGGTGGTATATGTGGCATTTTGGCCCTGGAAAATGTGACCTTAACCAGGAGATAAATTTCAAAGTAGCAGCGAGAAGAGATTGAAATATATCATAATTTTTAAAGACAACCATCTCTGTATTTAAAGGCTTTTATTGTCGGAAAGACAGACCAACAAGTTGGAGGATAATGGTGTTTGGGTTGAAATTAAATACGGTATTGTAGAAAGGGAATATCTGAAATGAATAAAGTAAAATGAAGAGTGGTCTAGTTTAAACATCAAAGTTCATCTTAAACTTATTAAACTGAAGATGAATCAGTCAATTTATAAAGAGCAGAACTGCTTCTTTCGTCTTTCCACAAGTCTTTGTGTCCTTCCTAAAACCATTATATATAATTCAGGCCCATTCTACATTAAAACAGAATGTCAACTGTCAGTTCAAATGTTGCATCATAACTTACAGCAACCCATAAAATACCTTTCTGAAAAAAAAGATTCTGTTCATTGCTGTTTTAGCTACTTCATTTGTCCTGTGCTAGATATGTGCTCTGCATTTGTGTGACTCTTCTGGTAACAATGAATGTGATGAAATCCATGGAGTGTTTTTTTTTATTGCAAATAACTGACCACAATGGATCTGAGAGTATTCGATTAAAGGGAATCAACACTGTCTGAGGAAATGGTTGTTTCCCAGTCACAATCCCACTGACTTCTGCTCCTGTCAAATTCTTTATTGGCCCAGGTGGTAAACTAATTAGGACCTTTTTTTATATGTGTATATATATAAAAGCAAAGACTTAAAATGTGCAAAAACATCTTTGGGTGGCCCTGTCATCGTGAGTGACGAGCCTGTGGGAATATCACAAAGACTGAGATGATTGTTTTCAGTCCCTGCTCTAAACTCCATTCCCCAGCTACCTCTCCCTGACACCAGTGTGCAATTAAGCCAAGCTATTTGCAATTATAAAAACCAAAAGGACTGTGGATGCTGTAAAATCAGAAACAAAAGCAGAAAGTGCTGGAAAAGCTCAGCAGGTCTGGAAGCTTCTGTGGAGAGAAATCAGAGTTAATGTTTTGTGTCAAGTAACCCTTCCTCAGGACTCAATTATGCTGCCCTGAGATGAGATTCCAAGCTCATAATCCACATTATCTCTAAAACTATTTCCACCTCTGTATCGTCACTAACTTTATCCCTGTTTAACCTCATCCACTGCTGGAACCCTTCTTTACTGAAGTCATAACTCTAACTTCAATTGCTACACTCCATAACCAAAATTCTTCTGCATAATTCTGAACTCACAGTAAGTCTTATTCCTTTATTACTCATGTGCACAGATCGATTCTTTGTCAAGCACTGTCTTGACGCTAAGATTTGATTCTTCATGGCCTTGCCCCATCTTACTGTAATATCTTCCAACCCTTTCATCCTGGCTAATGTTCTTACTGAAAATAAAAAATGCTGGAGATCACAGCGGGTCAGGCAGCATCCATGCAGAGAAAGCAAGCTAATGTTTTGAGTCCAGGATCAAAGCATTGGCTTGCTTTCTTTCCATGGATGCTGCCTGACCTGGTGTGATCTCCAGCATTTGTTGTTTTCAGTACAGATTCCAGCATCAGCAGCAATTTGCTCCTATAAATGTTCGTACATTCTTGGCTGTACCTTTAGTTGCCTGGGCCTCAAGCATTAGAATTCCCTCCCCACACTTCTCTGTCTCTCTACCTCACTTACCTCTTCTAAAACACTGCTTCAAAACTACCTCTTTGACAAAGGTTTTGATCAATGTCATCTTATGTTGCCCGTGTCTTGGTTGGTGTTACAGTACTCCTGTGAAGCACTTTGGGACATTACATTACATTAAAAGCACTATATAAATCTAACTTGTGTTATAGACCAGACAAAATCCCCTCAAAAAATATTAAGGAGGTAACCTACACCCTAACTTTGTCTTATTTTAAAGGTAAATGTAAGATGCCATTTGATTGGTGAAACAACCAGATTTGAAGCCATACACACTTTATTCATCCACTATAGTTAAAACACAACAAAACAAAGAGGGATTTGGAATAACCTAACTCTGTTGGAAAACTTAACAGAATAATAGATACAGCAACTATTACCGATCCAATATAGTAACATCCCATAAACACACCCTTGGCAAAAGGCAAATTCAGAAAACAGATTGTCTCACATGCAGCTCCAACAGCCCAGGAGGAGAACTTCCAGCTTTTGCCTGTAACCAGAAGAGGGAAAAAATAGCTACCACTTCTTCAAGACCTCAACAGCAACTCCTAAAAGCCAAAAGTAAAAATCCTGTATCTGTGGGAGCCGACACCCGTTCAGGCTGCCTGTAGTGTTCCACCATTAAAAATACACCCAAGGCCTCACAAGCTTTTTACTTAAGTAGATCTGGTAGACTGCGCATAACCTCTGCCTTAAAGCCTCTCTTCAAAACAAAAAGGACAAAATAACCTCTTAAAGCCACAGCATCATCACACTTGGTTATATTGATGTTGTGTTCTGCTCATTGAGTTGGTTTACATGCCTGGTGATGATGAACACATTGAATGATGTATATGTTTCCTGCATTGGAGCAGCTGGAGAAGGGAAAGGGTTCCTCATGTCAGACATTGCTAATACTTTTGCTTCTGCACCAGAAGACTTGAGGAAGTCCTAAAAGTAAAGGTTGACACTCCAGTACTGAGGAGTTGCTGCACTTTTCCAGTAATCTTTTTGATGGGATGTTCTCAACCTGTCTTCTATCTAATGAGATGAAAAAGGGTCCATTAACACTATTTTAAATTTGATTTGTTTTGATTTATTATTGTCACACGTACCCAGGTACAGTGAAAAGTTTTGTTTTGTTAGCAGTACAGGCAGATCATACTGTACAAAGATGATAGGGTGATTGAACAGAGTGAAGAATACAAAGTTACAGCTGCACAGAAGATGTACAAAAAGCAAGATCAACATTAGATTTGAAATTTGAGAGGTCCATTCAGAAATCTAATAACGGCGAGGACAAAGTTGTTCTTGAACCTGTTGGTACATGTTTTTAAGTGGGGTGGGAGGGGTCTTTGATGATGTTGGCTGTCTCTGTGAGGCATCGAGAAGTGTAAATGGAGTCAATGGATGGCAACCTTCTGTAGTTTCTTAGTCCTGGGCAGGGCAGTTGCCATACCAAGCACTGGTGCATCCAGATAGAATGCTTTCAATGGTGCATCTATAAAAATAGAAGAGCAATTGAGTTATTCTTGTGTATTGGTCCATATTTATCCCTCAACAAACATCAGAAAACATAGATTATTCAGGTATTAGTGCTTTACTGTTTGTGGGAGCTTTTTGTGCACAAATTGGGTGCCAAGTTTGCTACTTTAGAATAGTGACAAAACTTCCAATGTCTTTTATTGACTTTTTAGTACTTTGGAATAACCTGTGCCAATGAAAGGTACTATATAAATGTTTAATAGACCATTATCCAGATGTTGAATTAGGCAGCAAAAGACTTTCAGAGATTTACAAGGATTTATGTGTAAATACACCATTTATCAAAAACACCAGTTCCTACCTTGCCCATCTGGACCCTATTGTTATCTAGGAGCTAACTCTTCAGTGGGGAAGAGTCCAGTTTTTTTTAAGTTATATTCAGAAGTGTTGTTACATACAACTGAATGTTCTTTTTGACAAGTCACCAAATCACCTGTGGTTTTTTTTAAATCTATTAACCACCACTAATAAATCACCAGTGTTTTCCAAATGTTGATTTACATGCAAAGCTCGTTAAGGGCAATGCAGACCATCAAAGGTGAGAGAAATAGATGGAGAGAGGAAGAAGCTAAATTAAATGGAGTTGGAAGTGGAGCCCCACTCTTTTTTCATGTTTTCTAAAGAACCCATGAGCATCAGTTTCTCACAGCCATCTCTGGAGCTGTTCCAGTTGATCTCTAAAGGGACTTGCGTTTCTAACCCTGATAGCCCTTCTTTCTTATTAAATTCAAATAGGTGGCATCTGGTTGGAAGTCATGAAATCTCAGTCAATTGCAGTCTACTCTTGTCCTCCCACCTCCCCTACACCCAATATAAAACACCAGCTCATCCCACTGCTTCAATATATCCTCCTTAGAATTGGATCCCATGTAGGCCTGGCATGGTGGCTTAGTGGTTAGCATTGCTGCCTCCAGGGGCCTGGGTTTGATTCCAGTTTTGGGTGATTGTATGGAGTTTGCACATTCTCTCAGTAACTCCATGGATTTCCTCTGGGTGCTCCAGTTTCCTCTCACAGTCCAAAGATGTGCAGGTTAGGTGGATTGGCCATGCTAAATTGCTCATAGTATCCAGGGATGTGTGGGTTAGGTGGATTAGCCTTGGGAAATGCAGGGTTACAGGGATAGGATAGGGAGGTGGGTCTGGGTGGGTTGCTCTTTGGAGGGTAGGTGTCGACTCAATGGGTCGAATGGCTTGCTTCTGCACTGTAGGGATTCTAAATATCTCTTTAAAAAATGTTCTTCCTGGGCATGTGAGCCTTATTGAACAGTAACAGAGGTGATCACAAGCTTGGCCAAACAGAAGCTAAAATAAAGTCTTGAAGGGGAGACAGAAGTAAAAGTGGAGACGTAGGGAGGACAAATTTCAGAGCTTTATGGCTTTGAAATTTGCTAAAATAGCTGCCAATCATGAAAGAAATTAAGACTGAGCAAATAGAAATTGAGGAGTGCACAGTTCCAAACAGGTCTTGGTGCCAAAGGAGGTGACAGGGTTAAATACAAATTGCTTTTCCTTTCTTTGTCAAGATTCTGTCTGAGAAGGTTCTTGATGATATTTCTCCTGCAACATATTTGAAATATTCTGTTTTGTTATTTTGCTGTGTATATGAGCACGTGTACACATATTATACTGCCTGATGGGCTGAATCACAAAACTGGGATAAACAACAGTATGGAGATGTGATCTGAACATTTCTAATGGGTAGTTAACTGATGAAATGACCAAGTAAGGTATGTGACTGCAAACCCATAGCTTAAGAAAGGACTGTAATGTTTAACTTTATTTCTTAATTGTTCTACTTTTATACTAAGAAAACTGTAGTGCTGAACTTTTTAACTTATTTCTTTGTTTTTCTATTTCTGTAACTAAGATTTTGTACCTAGCAACTTTGTACTTAAGATGGTGCTGTGTATGGCAACATTGTACAGTTTTCACTGTATTCTTATGCCCCGTACTTGAATGCACATGACAATAAAACTTAAATCTAAATCTAAAATGATGAAGAGCAAGGAAAGGGTGGGCCCTGCGAAGATTACTCTGATAGGGATTTGATGAAACCGTGGATACAGAAGAAAGGGGATAAGAGAAATTCACAGCTCCCTGAATTTTAGGCACAAATTATCAATCTGTTAGGAGGTCAGTTTATTGTAGTAGGAAGCCAGATGCCAATTTCTTTGTTTTTTTTGTGCCATGTGATGTGGGTATTGTTTGGTTCAGCCAAAATTTGTTGTCTATCACCAATTGCCCTTGAACTAAAATGTTTTCGAGGCCATTTTGCAAACATACAAACAAGGAGCAAGAGTAGGCCTCTCTGTATTTTGAGCCTGCCCTTCCTTTCACTGTGATCTAATTTTAACCCCAACTCTATACTCCTGTATATCCCCCACAATCTTTCATCCCCTTGGGTAATCAAAAATATATCTAACTCTACCTTAAAAATATTTAAAAATTCTTCATTCACTACCTTTTAAGGAAGGGAATTCCAAAGACTTACACTCTGAGAGACCAAAATAAGTTTCCTTATTTCTGTCTTAAATGGTGACCCCTTAGTATTAAACTATGAACTCTAGTTCTAGATTCTCCTACAAAAGGAAACATACTTTTGACATTGATCTGATCAAGAACCCTTTTAGAGGCCAGCTATGAGTCTATCACATTGGAATGAATCAACAATCCCACACAGGCCAAACTGGGTAAGGATGGCAGATCCCGAAAAGACATTAGTGAACCAGATGGGCTTTTAGCAACAATTAATGATCGTTTCAAGGTGGCTATTTACTGAGGTTAGTTTTAGATTCCAGATTTATTAACTGAATTCAAATTCCACTTGTTGCTGTGGTGAAATTTGAACCCATGTCACCAAAATGCTTAGCCTGCATTTCTGGATTACTCACTCAGTGACATTAGTATCAGGGTTGATGTGTGCATGGTATTAAATAACTTAGCTTATTGTCAGTTATAATTCTTAAAAGAACTAGTTGTCAGGATATAGCATCACTGACAAGCCTATACTGTTGGATATTGCAGAGACCTCAGAATGGCGTTATAACTTTAAGAGAGCTAGATAACATCAAGACTTTTTTTCATTTTGAAAATATACTTTATTCATAAAATATATATTTTTATACATAGTTGTAAATGCAATTCAGTTCTGTACAGTAGCGTATGAAGAAAGCAAACAAACATTGGAGTCTTGTCTCTATCCAACATGCAAACCAAAAGCATCTCACACTTGAGCACAATTACATTTACATATAATGAGGTAGCGGGAGGGTCTTATAACTGAATGGACCCTCATTTAGCTTCGGCAGAAAAACCTGTGACAGTGGTCCTTACCTACTGCCCCTTGGCAGCAGCTGCCCCAAGCTTCAGCGCATCTCTCAGCACATAGTCCTGGGCATTGGAATGTGCCAGTCTGCAACACCCTGTCAGGGTCAATTCCTTGTTCTGGAAGACCAACAGATTTTGGGCAGACCAAAGGACACTCTGCTCATACAGATTTTTTGTTTACTTCAAAAATACATGTTATTCATTAAAAAAAGTTTTCATATACTATGGAAGAACAAGAAGTTTTGGGCAGACCAAAGAGACTTACATCAAGAAATAGGTCTGTACAGTTAAGCGAGCAGCCAAATAGTCCACTATATGAACAATACAATTGCATTATAACAAAACATACAGCCAGATTGTATATGAAAGTCTAAATTTTCATATTAATGCATATAGTTAATTGTTAATAAACTTCAAGATATCTGTCTTAATAAGATCCCAAGTCTCTGTTGTAGATTTACAGGAGTAACAAACAGAAAACTACATCACAACACTTACCGACAGCTCCCAATTATTGGGATTATTGCTTTGTAGTAGCTGATTTTACTGTTTTGCTAACGCTCAGCGTATATTAAGAATTAACTGCACAGTGTGGGGCTGAAGTCATGTGTAGACAAGGCTTGATGCCATTATAAGTTCCCTTTCTAAAGGGCAAAAGACATTTGCCCTGTAATCTTATTCTGGCAACATGCCTTGACTTTTCAGTAACCAACTGTTAAACTTATACTTTCTTTTAATACCGTGAAGAGTGCAAAATACTTTTGATTCAAGCACATACACTGAAATTTATGCTGAGAAACTTTAATTCTCAAAGAAGACAATTTATTTGGCCATCCCTTACTTTAGAATCATAGCATCCCGACTGCAGATGCTGGAGTCAGCGTCAACACAGTGTGGACCTGGAGGAACACAACAGATCAGGCAGCATCAGAGGAGCAGGAAAGTTTCTGTTCACTGCTCACCCACACCAAAGATCCACTACCCACTATGGACAGGACCAAAGTCATATACAAGATTCCCTGCAGAGACTATGACAAACATTACATTGGACAAGAAGGAAGGAAATTAACCACAAGGATACATGAACATCAACTGGCAACAAAAAGACACGACCAATACTCACTCATCTCCATCCACATGGATAAGGAAAACCACCAATTCAATTGGGACAACACCAGGATCCTGGGACAGGCAAAGCAGAGACAAGCACGGGAATTCCTAGAAGCCTGCTTCTCCACTAAGAGAGCCACCAATAAACACATAGAGCTAGACCCCATATACATTCCATTGCAAAGGAAAACCGGAAGTGAGGTAATCCAGCTCAACAGACCCCAGAGTTTAAATAACGGGCGGGAAAACACAACAGCGCTTCATCGGAGGCTGCACTGATGATGTTACCCAGCAGGGTAATGATATATCTGCCGAACAACAAACCAGCTCGGCGAGCCAATAAACCTCAACATCTACAACCCGAGTTACAAATCGACTCCAAAACCTCAGCGAACAGGAAAGTCGACGTTTCGGGATGAGACCCTTCATCAGGACTCCTTTACGATTGCAGCTTTTATTACCGGGCTAGTCAGATCACAGAATGAAATCTAGCTTAAGAGATCATATTTTGTTTTCCTCATTTTAACATGGCAGTCTTTCATTGAAACATAAATGCACTAGGCTGTAGATACACTTTAATGATAAAATCAAAGTTTATTACACAAAAGTATAAAGTAAAATAAACCAAACTAAGCCATCTATTTATAACACAGCCTCAAAACACATGGTAACTGTCACAGCCTGACTGCCCTGCTTCCCTCTTCACTGAAATAGAGAGACTAATGATGGCCATAAAACCATTGTCGATTGTCAGAAAAACCCATCTCATTCACTCATGTCCTTTAGGGAAGGAAACTGCTGTCTTTACCCAATTTGGCCATGTGTGATTCCAGACCCAAAGCAATGTGGTGGATTTTTAACTCCCTCTGGGCGATTAGGGATGGGCAATAAATGCTGGCCTAGCCATGGATGCCCACATCTTATGAATGGATAAGAAAAAATCAAATCCAGAGAGATTTTCTTTCCTATCAAGTCTGTTTGCTTGGCTTAACTGCTTCCTCACAGTTCCTGTCCTGTGAATCATAATGAAATTCCTTGAAAATGCACATAACCGAGAGCTTAGACATTTCAGTCTTTCTTTTAATCTGCAAGGTTATAACTAATTACTCCTGGTCTGGACGTTTCACAAACTGCATTCTTTCATTGAGATAAGTTATTCCCTTAACTGTTCAGGATAATCTCCTTTTCTTCAAGGAGAGTCCATACTTTATATTGATCCCAGTCAGCACTCCTTCAAACTGAACCCAAAAGTTTTTAAAACTAAACTGTTAAAACTTACCCCTTCAAGATTGTGCTAGAGCTAATGGCTTAATGTTTCTCACTACTGTCATTATCTCCCACAATATAAACAAACTTCCATTAATGCTCCAGGGGTCCTTACAGTCACAGCCACTCTTAGTTACCCAGTACTTCAGAAGTGTAGACTTTAGCTTTAATTTTTCAAAGATGGCCATTGTTCAGCATTGGAGAGAAAAAAAAGAAAAATAACTTAGAACCATACAGTATAGAAGAGGCCCTTTGGCACATGTACTGCCAAAAATATGTTACTACCTAAACTAGTCTTCACTATTTCTTACAGTAGCCAGGTCCTCCTCAGCACTGAAAGCTTGCATCATTTCAGCTGCCTACTTCTGCCTCTGTGTTTGAAGCAATGTGCTTATTGACTGCCACAAGCTAAAGGGAAAAGTGGTCATGGTAGAGGTCACATGACTACAGCAAGCTACTGCTAATTAATATTTTTCTATAAATCGAGAAATACTGACCAGTTAATATTATCACATCATTTCTCCCAATCTGATCCTCCTCCACTGCTAGTTCTAAATCAAAGGGTAGGGAAGGCAATGACCTAGTGGGATTATTGCTGGACTGTTAATCCAGAGACCCACGTAATGTACTAAGGATCCTTGCTCGAATCCTGCCATGGCAGATAGTGAAATTTGAATTCAGTAAAAATTCCAGAATTAAGATTGTAATGATGACCACAAGTCAATTATCAGGAAAAACCCATCTGGTTCACTAATGTTCTCTAAGGAAGGAAACTGCCATCTTTACCTGGTCTGGCCTAAATGTGACTCCAGACCCACAGCCATGTGGTTGCCTCTTAACTGCCCTCTGGCCAATTAGAGATGGGCAATAAATGCTGGCCCGGCCAGAGATACCCTTATCCCATGAATGAATAAAAAGAAAAATCCTTTTTCTGTTTGTCTTCATACAGTGCCACAGGTTCTGTTAGGATCAGCAGAGGTAGGGCAGTGGAGACTCAATTTTACATTTCATCAGAATGGCATCACCTTGGGACAGTGTTAGCACTGTACTGCAATGTCCACCCAGATTACGTGTTTAAATCTTGGAATGCAGTTTGAATCACAACCTCCTAAATCAGAGGTGACAGTAATAACCATCTAGGGTTAATAAACATCGGAAAGATTTACATACAATTTGGTGGCTGTGCAATTAAAATTTGTATTACAAAGGTAAATACTGCAGATGCTGAAACTCTGAAGTAAACATAGAGAATGCTGGAGAATGCTGCACTTATTTATTGACACTCTTAATTACCTGGAATTATCATGCCATTATCTCTCTACCTATAAATTCTGTGCCTGTGCGTCTCCCTCCACGTCACTTGATGAAGGAGCAGCAATCTGAAAGTTTGTGATTTTAAATGAACCTTTTGGATAAAAACCTAGTATCCTGTGACTTCTGACAGCATCTGTGGAGACAGCATCAGAGTTAACCTTCCGAGTCTGATATACCTTATAGGCTTACTCTATTTCTCTCTCCACAGATGCCGTCAAACCTGCTGAGTTTCGCCAGCATTCCGTTTTTGAGCCTGAGTTTCTCCAGCATTCTCTATATTTGAGCCTGAATAGTGTGGAATGTGTTAATGCTTCTTTGTTTGAAGGTCTACCAGCATCATCTAAAGGTGATCACACTCACATACACACATTTTCCCACCACACTCGCCTAATAATAGTTATTGGATTGCATTCAGCATGGGAATGTAATCGGAGTGCTGGAGGCACCGTTCAGCTAGTAATGGGTCAGTAACCTTTTAAAAATAGTCTTGTTTAATTCTTGTCCTACTCCACTCAGTGACCCAATTCCCCTCAACACCATTTATTTTTAGATATAACACAAAGTGATCTTTTTTCTTCCAAAGGGAGCGCTACCAAAAAAGTGCATAAAGTCTTGCAAAGAAAATTACAAATCAGAACCTTGCTATTACTTTGTTGCATTTTTGTTCCAATGGCTGTTGCATTATTTGAATAGGATTGCAACCTCACAGTAGCTGTATCAGTGGTTGGATTAGTACACAGAGTTTGGTGGTCGAGGGGACACAGAGGGGTCTGGTGAGTGTTTACGATGTCACTGCTGTTAATGGCATGCAGCAAGAGATTCAGGAAAATTAGCCACAGCCGCTTCAGACTGGACTGTAAACAGGCTGGCTCGCTCTCCACTGCCAATGATATCTTAGCATCAAGGGAGTTTACAGAGGTCAAAACGCACAAGGCTGAAAATATAGGAACAAGATTCCAATAAAAGCGGCTTCTGACCAGCATGCAGCTCGCCAAATGAGATCCAGGTGGAAAACCAATCTCATGTTCAGAATCTTTAAAATCAGTAACAGAGCACTGTGATGACATCCAAATGTTCAAATACATCCATATTTCTTCAGCAAAAGAGAAACAACATTTAAAGGCTCTAAGATATGCAAGTTAAATGAGAGGGTCTGTGTTAAATATCAAATGTGAAAAACGCACGTATGTTCAGATCTGAAATATTCTCTTTTAACTGTACAGTGCAGCTGGCTGAAACATGACACTTTTTAGTCAAATCACCTCTTGTTTTGGCAAAAGCGGTTGCCAATCAATTTAGATGACATACATACCAGACCAATTTCACAGTAGCTGAGAAATAATATATCATTCCGATGTGAAGGGTTCATGTTTTTGCTTTTGATCGTGGATTTAAAGTACATCCCTTAAAATGGATGAAAATAGACCGGTGCAGAACCATCTAGAGCTGTTCTCTGCTCAGTCTGCAAAGCGGTAGCAATGTGTTTTTCCTGTTTGCGCAAAACATTTTCTTACTGAGGCAGAGAAACTAAGTTAGCAAAAACCACAAAGGTTAGGGATTCTGAAAAAGATACACTGCCCCAAAGAGAAAGCAAAAACAAAATTACTTTTTTTTCCGGGAGTCATCATAGCTTTCCACAATAAAACCATGAGAACCTGGCAAATTGCCTAAAGGCAGAGGTTTTAAGAGGTCCGTCAGCATGAAGAGGAAATCCCGGAGTATTATGTTGCTTAAAGGAATAAGATATTAAAAAGTAGATTTAGTGGGGGCAAAGGCCACTACAAGGAGCATAAGGTTGTATAACATCTTGAAGTTTTAACGATACATAATTGGGAAGATATTATGTTTTATGGTGTTTAGTGTTTTTAGATATTTCAGAAACTTTTCTAATGTATGTAAGAAATGAGGTAACATCTTAGCTTGGCAATGGAAGAACTCTAGGGAACTCCTGGAAGCACCGAAAATTTGTCAATTCTAGGTTGCTTGTCACGGTGGAATCTTTCATTATAATTCGCCTTAATTGTAGAGAGAGGAATTGATGGATACTTAATAAATGAATAAAAGGACTTGAGAGTACGCACCAAAAATATTGATCTACTAATTGCACCTCAGTTATAAAAGTGCACAAATCAAGCTTTTTCGCCTTTGCACAGAGTGCCACGTAAGTCTAAGTCAGAAACGACTTCACTCCGATGTTAATGTAACAAGATACAACAGTATGAGATAAAATATAGCAACATCAAGTTGGTACACATTTGAAGCGAACTGATCCGACGCAGGGACTTGCCGTCGCTGACCCAAAACAAGATTATAATAGACTAGTAATGGACGTAGAATGATGGATCGGTTGATAAATGTCTGCCGAGCTTTGCAGTACAAACTTGGGAGGCGAGGGGAGGGGTGGGGTGGGGTGGTGGTAGGTGAAGAAAGTCATAGGACATGGATCCAATCTCACACTCTGCTGAGTTGTTCAGTCCTTCGTTCTATTGCTTTGAGGATTGCCTCTGCTCAGCATCACCCTGAACCATGCAGCATAATCAAAAACTTACAATTGCATTGCCAAGTTTTCGAATAAACAGCTGAAAGGGGACATCAGCGTCTGTGCGTTTGCCAAAATGGTACTTTTTTTAATGTAAGGTATCAGCTACCTGACAAGAAAGCTGCATCAAAAGCAAAAGCTATCATTAATGAAAAATAATTTAAGTTGTAATAATGTAATATAATTAAAACAGAGAAATTAAGTTTATAAAAGCTGAATATTTAACACTGTAATCAACTTGTTTCATTAAAACAAAGTTGCTGGAAAAGCTCAGCAGGTCTGGCAGTGAAGGAAAAAACAGAGTTAACAATTCGGGTCCGGTGACCCGTCCTCAGAACGCGGACCCGGAACGTTAACTCTGTTTTTTCCTTCACAGATGCTGCCAGACCTGCTGAGCTTTTCCAGCAATTTTGTTTCTGTTCCAGGTTTACAGCATCCGCAGTTCTTTCGGTTTTTGTTTCACTAAAGGTGGGTTACAGGATAAGTGTGAATGCTAATAATATTAATGTTAATATGGATGCTATTGTTAAAACGATATTGCTACTTGTATATCTCTGAGAATGATGCCTCCTTCTTCAGTGCAGATTCTCTACTTCTCACTGCATTTTGCTCTTTCTGGAGAATATTAATGTCTATCTATATTTACGAAAGTTTTGGAGGGCTTAAAATTGCACCTTATATTTGAAGATGTCCAATATTGTTTCTACCCAACTTTACTTAAGTTGTTGAAGAATTGACTCAATAATATTATTGGATTCAATGGGGGTAGCAATAATTCTCTGCCTGTATTAAGGTTGGATAGGAATTAGTCCACCAGCCTAGTGTGTTGACTTATCGTAAACCTGAAGTATTGTGGATATAGAGTCTTAGAGTTATAGAGTTTTACAGTACAGAAACAGGCCCTTTGGTCCAACTCATCTATACCAACCAGATATCCTGATTTAATCTAGTCCCATTTGCCAGCATTTGCCCCATAACCCACTAAACCCTTCCTATTCATGTACCGATCCAGATGCCTTTTAAATGTTGTTACTGTACCAGCCTCTACCGCTTACTCTGGCAGCTCATTCCATACATGCACCACCCTCTGCCCCTCAGGTCCCTTTTAAATCTTCACCTGCTCACCTTAAACCTATGCTCTCTAGTTTTGGATTCCGCTGCCCTGGGAAAATGACCTTGGCTATTCATCCTATCCATGCCCCTCATGATTTTATAAACCTCTATAAGGTCACCCTCAGCCTCCAACACTCCAGGGAAAATAGTCCCAGCCTATTCAGCCTCTCCCTGTAGCTCAAACCCTTCAACTGTGGCAACATCCTTGTAAATCATTTCTGCACCTTTCAAGTTTAACATCCTTCCTATAGCAGGGAGACCAGAATTGCACGCAGTATTCCAAATGTGCCTAATCAATGTCCTGTACAGCCGGAACATGACCTCCCAACTCCTATACTCAATGCACTGACCTCCCAACTCCTATACTCAATACACTGACCTCTCAACTCCCATACTCAATACACTGACCTCCCAACTCCCATACTCAATGCACTGACCAACAAAGGCCAAACATGTTTAACTTTTCGGAACATAAGTACAGGAGTGAAGTTATTCAGTCCATCGAGTCTGCCCTGTAATTCAATCCAATATGCCTAATCAAACACTTCAGTGCCTTTTACCCACCCTATCCCCTAATCCTGTACACCATTGTTCATCTGAAATCCATCAATCTCCACTCAAATCATACTCAAACACTAAACATCCACAGCCCCCAGTGATAGAAATTTCCAAAGGTTCACACAGCTCTAAGTAAAAAATAAAAATCCTCATGTTGGATCCAAGTGGCAACCCCTTATTTTTAAATTGTGTCCCCTGGTTCTAGAATCCCCAAGCAGGGTAAACATCTTTTGTGCATCCATCCTGGCAATCCTTTTAAGTATTTTATAAGTTTCAATGAGATCACCTCTCATTCTTCGAAACTCTACCTCTATTATTCCGTTCTCAAAACACAAATGGCATCCCTTAATGGAAGAGAATTCATGATCTCACCCATTGGTTAGAGAGCTGCATTAGGTGGTTTAGCCACCATCTCCCAATTTGAATAAGTGACCGTGCCCTATTGTGGGACAGGATACAGAGTACAGGAATTTCAGGGCATGGATAAGGCTTGCAGCAGTGCCGTGATTATTGTAAGGGTGGTAATGGATGGTGTTGTGGAATGCAGCAAAGTTGATAGATAGGATCTGAGACTTCATATTCAGCCTGGGGCAAGCAGATATATCAACTTGAGGTCAAATCACCTTGGGTAAATAGAAAAGGAACTGGGGACAAGGTTGCTGCATCAGTCAGACAAGAAGAAAAAGGTGGAAATAAAACAAACAATAGTGGATGATGGAAAGCTGAAACAAAAATTGCTGGAAAAACTCAGCCACATCTGTGGAGAAAAACCAGAATGAATGGTTTGAATCCAGTAACCATTCTTCAGAATGCAGAAAAGGATGGTTTTGAGCTTTCCAATTTTAAGTTGGAGAAATAGCTGGTACAATAAATTCTCACTTCTTGAACATCCCTGATTTCCTTCATGTTTCCACTGGCCACCTTGCCTTCAATTGTTTGTATCCTGAATCCCCTCTCTGAACTTTAGTGCATCTCTCTACATCTCTTTTCTCTTTTAAGACATTGAAACTTGCCTCATTGACTAAGCCTGTCCCAAGATGTGGTTTGATGTTGAATTTTATCTAATGCCCAATTTGCCAACTCAGAGGTCAGTTGCCAAGGTGTGAAGGATGGTTGTTGGATGCATCGAACTGGATGTGGAAATTGATTCAATGTTAATGGTCAATTTCACCAAGAAGGGTGTAACAGGTAACTGAAGATTCTGGGACAGTATACACTGGCACTGAGTTCAGTAGCACAGTTGGTGGTCCACACTGAAGATTTTTAGTGCCTGGTGGAAAGAGATAGGTTAATGTTTTTGAAGGGTCATCTTTCCCTTCACAAGGACATTCTGCAATGTTTTGAATACTGTACAGTGCACCATTTTCTGAAATAACTTTGAAGGCAATTGCTCACTTCAGATTCAAAGTACTCTTCATAAAAATGGGGTTTATAAATTCATCATGTTCCCTCAGTGTTGTGTGGGTGGTGCACAGAACTCAGGGTGGTTGAGATACTGTGGCAAAATGCACTCTCCTTCAGTTATATTGTGTCACTATCTGTGCTGTCATGAAACCCAAGCATTTGTTCCAAGATTTTATCACTACATCTGGTCTTCTGCCCAGCTACACTATGTTTTCCCTCCACCATTCTTTCCAGAATCATCTTTTCGCCATCATTACTTTGTTCCATACGCCCAAACTTCCATCTATCCAACACTGAGAACAATCTGTTGATGCTGTCAACTCCCATCTGCTGTAATAACCATTCATTTATACATCTATTTGTCTATTCACCTGGAGCATCCTTCAGACGCATCAAAGAAATGATCTTATGCGAGTCTACCTTGTGCTTCGTCCAAAATCCTACATTGTGAGGGCAGTAGGTTTTCAGTAAAATTCCTGGAACTCCCTCTCTAATGGCATCGTGGGTGTACCTATAGCAAAGGGACTGCAGCTGTTCAAGAAGGCAGTTCACTACCATCTTGTCAAGGGCAAATAACGATGGGCAATAAAAGCTGGGCCAGCCAGTGACTCCAGTATCCCATGATAAAGTAATAGAGAATAGGAAACACCAATCCTGAAGAAGCTAAACTTAGTCATTTTCCTAATAGTCTTGTCTTAAATTAAGATTAGCTTGCACAGTCCTTGCTTGATTTGATTTGATTTGATTTATTATTCTCACATGCATCTAGGTACAACAAAGACTTTTGTGTGCAGTACAGGCAGATCATACCATACAAAGTGCATAAGGGTAATAGAACAGCGCAGAGAATACAATGTTATGGCTGCACAGAAGGTGCACAAAGAGCGTGATCAATGTTAAATTTGAAATGTCAATTCAGAAGTCTAATAACAGCAGGGAAGAAGTTGTTCTTGAATCTGTTGGTCCGTGTATTTTAGCTTTTGTATTTTCTTTCTGACTGAAGAGGTTGGAAGCGATTATGATCAAGATGCAAAGGGTCTTTGATTATGTTGGCTGCCTTTCTGAGGCAACGAGAAATACAGATGGAGTCAATGGATGGAACGTTAGCTTGTACTGTATTCACAACTTTCCGTAGTTTCTTATAGTTCTGGATAGAGCAGTTGCCATACCAAGCTGTTTGTTTTGCCATTCTAAATTCTTTCCTCTTATTTGAGTGATCCATCATATCATTATTGCCTAGGTAGGTAAAGCTGGGGACCACGTCTACGTCCTCACAATTATTATTACTTCATTGTTCTTTTCACTTTCATCATTTTGGTCATTCGTTTTTTTTTTTCCCTGGCTTTAATGACTTTCCTCACTTTTTCTTCTGGCTCTTACAAGCTTCTGGCAATCAAGACTGTCATTTACATACCCTAAATGTGTTAGCTCACATCAATATTATCAGAGATGTCCAATGTTGTGTCTACATATTTCATGTACAACCCTTTTCTCAAAGGGCTGAGTGGCTACATGGTATCAATAATGTGCAAATTACTGACTGATTATAGCGTGATGGCATTTGTAAGCCATTGTTTTTCTCTTTCACATTCTCTGAAGTAAAGCAGGTAGAAATAGGATGCTCTAAACCAACTGTCTGCTCATCTATATGCCACCTCCCATCAAGCTATATTCTTTATTGCAGATTTTCCATCTCCCTTAATCCCATCAACTAGCATCAGTATTACTCACCTGACTGTGCTCTGGCAGGTCTCTGCTGTAGATGGAGAGCTCCGTTAGATGCTGGGATTACAAGTAAAAAAGAGTGAGAACACAACGTTCAAAATAGAACACTTCCGAACGCTAATTAATCAACACAAAAATATCAGAGCAATAATTCAACAGGGATTACAAGATTCGGGATGAACTAGATGCTAGAAAAATGTAAAAGAGCAAGAATTCAAAGCTCAGACTGCACCTAAGGCCAAACCTTGCAAAGACCCAACATTGGAGGAGAGAACAGGGAACCAGAATCCAGCTGAGATTCTGAGTCAATATTTGCCTCACAGTCAGGGGCTGTATTGTCCCAGGGAACTCAGACAAAGAGCACATCTTAAAATGGTTGAGGTAAAGAAGGATAGCTGGCTGAATAGTTCTGGAATTGTACACAAGGCTAAAATAAAACACACCTGGCATCTCACCGCAAAACCCAACAAGTTTCTGACAGATTTCCTCAAACAATATTTCAAATAAACTTCTGTTTCACTGACTTGGTGTGAGCACTTTTTAAATGAAGATTATAACAATACAATATTTTTATATCATTCTACCACATTGATTTGTGTGTTTTTTTGAAGTTTTTTTTTAATATACTAACCAGTGGTTGTAGCATTGCTCACAACAGGGTAATTCCTGTATAAGAAGTTGGGATGAACAAGATGCCAGCAAAATAGAATGTAAAAGAGCAGGTGAGGCACGAAAGTGCTGAGATGGAAAACAGGATGTTTCTCTTCAGGACGTAAAGAAATTGTAAGAAAGGAACTTTATCATTGACTTCTGATTACTAGTGCCTTCTTTACGCATCTTTTTTATTCTCTCATGGATTTCATTGGGTGGGCCAGCATTTGTTGCCTGTCCCTTCTTGCCCTTGAGAGGATGGTGGTGAGCTGCCTTCTTGAACGGTTGCAGTCCATGTGCTGTAGGTAGACCCACAATGCTATTTTGGGATCTCTCAGTTGTGCACTCACAAATGCACCAGGACATTGACCGATGCCATCTGAGCAAGATCGCATTGGGTTCATTTTGTTTCACGATCACGAGGTGCCCAGGCAGTAAGATTCAGGAACGTAGCTGGCTTCCTCCTGGTACAGGTACACACATGGAACTGAGAGGGCTGTATCACAATGCTGCGGAATTCATCATCAGGAAGGGGTTCCACTCCATTCATATTCAGGTGATCTGTGATCACTATCACCACTTCCCTGAGGTGTGTGCCCACTACTCTGGCTGGTGCCACTACCCCTATATCTTGGATAATTCACACAGTTGGTGTGTTTCGGGGTCAAGGCAAGTTACTGGAGGACAAGGGACACCCACTGTGACCAAGGCTGATGACGCCATTGCACAGCCCCCTGACTGATGTGGAGCACAGATACAGATACAATGCTGCCTAGGTTTTGTCCAGGGCCATCATGAGCAGATGATAGGTCTGCTGGAGATGGGGTTTAACTGTTTGGACAGGTATGAGATGGAGGGAGTGGCCCTCCAATATAGTCTGGAGAGTGTGTGCCATATTGTCTTGGCACGCTGTGCTCTCCACAGCTGAAGCAAGCAACAAGGTATTGAGCTGGATGCTGAGGAACTGGGGGAGTGGGAGTAGGTTTCCGACGAGGAAGGTGAGGACATTGGGGAGAGTGAAGCTCTCCTTACTTTTGACAGAGATCAGTTGAGTTAAGAGAAATAGGGGCCTGACGGTTCCAGTCAATTGGAGCTGGCTGCAACCAACCATCATGGATTTGGAAATATTGGTTGGTCATGATGCCAAAATCTGGCTTGCATGGGGAGGGGGGATGGGTGGGGGGGGGGGGGGGTTGCTGGTGGTGAGCTTCAGCCTCTGTCGGTTTCATTTATGTTCACATTTGCAGTCTGCAAGTAAAAATTCATATTTGGAATTGTCTGATTGGTTTGATGAGCTGTGGGTCTACAGTGGACATTGGGGTCAGAATAGCAGTGACCTGGAGGATGTTCAGATGGGATATATCCGGGAGGGTACGTGGCCTGGTTGTTTAACTGTGACGTAGATGAGAGAATAGGGTTGAATGTGTGACAGTGCGGCAGCCATGCCAGCTACGGAATGGGGCTGCTGTACCATGACACTGCCAATCAGGGGTTCGGCTGGATTTCCACACTAGTCTGCCTATAGAGTGGCCTTTCAAAGATGGCATGGGTGCAAGGGATTCCAGTCTTATGGCAGATATCCACTGAGTCTTTTGGGGAAAGACGTATGGCAAGATGGGATTAGAATCGAATGGCAAGGGACAACCTAGGAAATGAAGAGAGCTTTGTTACGTACAGCGAGAAAACCCGCTAAGTCCTCATGGTGACAGTCTTCCAAAAACCTTGACACAACTCTGATTTATCTAAAACACTCACAAGATTCAGCCCCGAAGTACTAACATATTCTACACTCCTCTTCCACCATTCTCATAGCCTTTGTGTTTTGCTTTGGGCACCCTCACCATCTGTTCCACTTGCCTCTCATCGCCCCTTTGTCAACAGCATAAAAATCCAACATCTTTTCAGCTCCTTTCAGTTCTGAAGAAGGGTCATAGTAGACTCAAAACATCAACGCTGTTTCTCTCTCTGCAGACCTATTGAGTTTCTCCAGGACTTTCTGTTTTTATCGATGCAGTGTTGAGCTGGAGGAACACAGCGGGTCAGGCAGCATCAGAGGAGCATGAAAGTCGACGCTTTGGTCCTGATGAAGTGTCTAAACCCGAAACATTGACTTTTGTGCTCCTCTGATGCTGTCTGACCTGCTGTGTTCCTCCAGCTCCACACTGTATCAACTCTGACTCCACCATCTGCAGTTCTTGCCATCTCTTTTCTGTTTTTATTTTAGATAGATACATGTTTTTGACATATTCCAAAGATGGAGAGGCAAGTCAAATTAGACTTTAGACCAGTTTACAAAAAAGAACGTGGTATTTGTGGAAACAAGGGGATTTTCAAAATTTACATCTTGTAGAAGTCAATACGTTATTCTTCAGTGATATTGTATGAACAATACTTTGGTATTTGTGAGCCTAGTTTCTTTTTTAAGACTTAAAAGTCAGGATGCAGCATTCCCACTGTAGCCAGGTCATATTTCCTGAATTTTACAGTTCATGATATTAAATCTCTGTGTAAGGCCTTTAAGGAAAACTTGCCAAACACATGCTGAAAGGAGTTGGTTTATGTGAGCTACACACATACTGTGTACAAGTAAGATCTATACATAATATCAATTATTCCTGTTGCAAAGGAGAGTCCATATACTCTCATTAATAAAAGCTGAAGTTAACAAATTCTAAATCTACTTTTTAATAAAGAAATCTTAAAATTACAAATTTAAAAGTGCAAGTGTTTGATTAATTTCTGCACACTTTATTTAGAGTTGTAGAGTCAGACAGCGTGGAAACAGACCCTTCGGTCCAACCAGTCCATGCGGAACATAATCCCAAACTAAACTAGTCCCACATGCCTGCTCATGGCCCATATCCATCCAAACCTTTCCCCATTCAAATATCCATCCAAATGTCTTTTAAGCATTATAATTGTACCCCCATCCACCACTTCACCAGGAATCTGATCAGCTTCCAAACATTTATTCAGCATTAAGCAAGTAATGCCTTTCCGATTCACATCTCTCTCCAGAATGTATACTTCAACCATGAGGGTTGAATCACAGACCTAGCAGAGTTTGATATGGTCAACTGAATTATCATTGTAGCTTTTTTATCGTTACAACAAAATAAAATGGAGAATCCAAGTCATACATGAGAAAACAGGCCTAGACATTATGTATTGGCACAAGTAGGGAGTATGAGGAATAATTCCTGATCCTGAAAACCATAGACTTAGGGTACAGCCAACACAACCTAAAATCTATAGAATAGCAAGCTTTGAACAGTAACTGGCACCTCACCAGCCAAGTGGCATTGATGGCCAAAGCACTGCAATGATAGCAATGTCTCTTAGGTGAGTGGCAAAGTGGCAATTGGGAAGTCTTTTTGAATCATTCATAGCATTGTTAGCTAGGCCAACATTAAATGCCCGCTGTTAATTGCCATTGGTGGTGAGCTGCCTTCTTGGACCCTGCAGTCCATTTGGTGTAGGTAGACCCACAATACCATGAGGGAGGGCATTCCAGGATTTTGACCCAGTGACACTGAAGGAACGAAGATATATTTTCAAGTCTGGATAGTGAGTAACTTGGAAGGCAACTTGCAGAAGGTGGTGTTTCCATGTATCTTCTGTCCCTGTCCTCCCAAATGGTATGGGGTCATGGGTTTGGAAGGGTCTGTCTAAGGATCTTTGATGAATTTCTGCTGTACATCTTGTAGATAGTACACACTGCTGCTACTGAGCATCGGTGGTGGAGGGAGTGGATGTTTGTGGATGTGATGCCAATTAAGCGGGCTGCTTTGTCCTGGATGGTATCAAGTTCTTTGAGTGCCGTTGGAGCTGCACCCATCCGGGCAATTATCGACAAACATCCCCATTTCTGACCTTATGACAGAGGGAGGATCATTGGCGGAGCAGCTGAAGATGAAGATGGTTGGGCTCAGGACACTACCCTGGGGAATTCCAGCAGAGATGCCTTTGAGCTGTTCATCAGGGTCATGTCCAAATTCCAAACATCTTCAGCTCCTTCAATCAGAATGACTAAGAAGGAATGCAACTTAATAGACTCTGGTATGGAATGGAAGCAACTTCGAATGGGACACATTGTGAAGGGGCAACCAGGAATGCCAGCAATAAAGCAGTTATGCAAGGAAGAAGTTTGGGGAGGTGATGGGGGAAAGTTATGGTGACGTGGGGATAGGAAGTGTAGTCTTGGAGGTATCATGGTGGAAGGAGGTGATGACCAAGGAGGAAAGGGTGGCAACTGGGGAGGGGTGGATGGGGAGTTGAATAATGGCAGTGACTGGAAAGTGGGGTTCAGTTAATGAAGACTTTCAACCCATCTAATTCTCCCGGAATCATAACCCTACCCTCTTCCCATGCTAAATCTCGCAATGATTAAATAAATAAGCGAACCAGGCCTCAACTATTCTTCCTTAAAGTCTTTATAAAATGATCTTCACTGACATTTGTCCAATATTTGTGTCCTGTACTATCTTAGACTTCACCTTTATACCAAAGATAATGTTGATTTGGATTTATTTTAGTGCCACACACCTCTGTGCAGTCCTGTGGCTTAAGAGGTTAAAGGAAATTTGTGTTTGATACCATTTCTCACAGACCTGCCTTCCAATGCTTGTTGCTGTTATTTCCCCCTTGTACAGAGGAGGCAATGGCCTACTGGTGTTATCGTTGGTTTGTTAGTCCGGAGACATGGGTTCAAATTCTGCTATAGCAGATGGTGGAATTTGGATTCAATTAAAATTCTAAAATTAGTTGTTTAATGACGACCATGAGTCAATTGTCATGGGAAAAACCCTTCCAGTTCACTAATGCCCTTTAGAGAAGGAAATTGCCATCCTTACCTGGTCTGGCCTCCATGTGTGATGATACTGTCACTTTAAAAGGTTACTTTGTCCTGGTTTCTTTTGAAGAGAGGCTGTAAGGCAGAGGTGACAAACTGGCTACTTGAAGATGACTTAAGTAAATAACTTGTGAGGCCTTTAGGTTTGTTTAAAGTTGGATAAATGGGCGTAGCCTCAATGGGTGTGGCCAGCTCTGACAGATCCAGATTTCTAGGTTTTGGGTTTTTTCAGTAACATCAGAAGCTGTTTGGGGTCTCAAAAGAGTTGGAAACTTCAGTGAATGTCTCTTGGCTGCTACACTCTCTGAATTTTCTCTTGATGTTTCTTCCTCCTGGATTGGAGAACTGCATGTAAAAAATCCATGTCTGAATTTGCCTTTTTGCCAAGGGGTCTGTTTAAGGGATGTTATGATAATGGAACAGTTAATTAGTAATAGGTACTGCATCTATTATTCGGCTAAGTTTTCCAATAATTAAGTTATTATAAATTCTTTCTTTTGACTGTATTTTAACGATAATGTATGAATAAGTTATTTTTTGCTTAACGTTGAGTATTTTGAACAGTCACATCACATCTGAAACATAACACTTCATATCTACCTTTAAAATAAGAAAAAGTTAGGGTCTAGGCTACCTTCTGGAATATTTTGAGGGGATCTGGTCTGGTCCATAACACAGCTCCACAGTAATGTGGTTGATTCTTAACAGCTCTCCAGCCAATTACAAATGGGCAATAAATGCTGGCCTAGCCAGTGATGCCCACATCTTGCAAATGAATATAAAAATGTGCCAGAACAGTTGATGGATCGACCATCTGAGATAGGCCTGCTTTATGGAACTTCTGAGCAACCAGTGTCATTGCATACATGTACAGTTGCTCAAGGGGTGGCACAATGGCTCAGTGGCTAGCACTGCTGCCTCACAGTGCTAGGGACCCAGGTTCACTTCCAGCCTCGGGCAACCGTCTGTGTGGAGTTTGCACGTTCTCTCTGTGCCTGCCTGTGTGCGTTTCCTCCAGGTGCTCTGGTTTCCTCCCACAGTCCAAAGACGTGCAGGGTAGGTGGGTTGGCTGTGCTAAATTGCCCATAGTGTTCAGGGATGCCTAGATTAGGGAGATGGTTCTGGGTTGGTGTGGACTTGTTGGGTTGAAAGGATTCTGTAATCTATGAACAGGATGATAAAGATGTACCACATTAGGTGGAACTGTATCTGAATTCTTGAGTGCCATTGCTATCTGGGCCAAAACCTTTAGACAAAAAAATATGCTTTTTACATTGTGTACAAAGACTGTTTCAAAAAGTTTAAAGATTTGCATCCTGTGGGTTTAAAAATTCAAAGCACCTTGTGGCTAAATTCATCCCATAATTTCTAACATATGTTGAATGATCTGGGGCACTGCCAAGCAGGGGCAAACTTACTTCCTTGCAAGGAGAGAAGAATACTGTTTACTGTGAAAGTACAATAGGAGACACATGTATTACATGAAGAGGATAACACCACCAAAGGAAAGAGCTGAGAGAGATGGAGTTAGCTTTTTGCTCATTGATGCAAAATGTGAAACAGTCAAGTAAAATTAAAATGGGACGCTGCAGGATGTGGCCAAATAACTTAAGGTCCCAGGGATAATGCTGAAGTAATAGCTGGTTTTCTCCCATTTCACTGGTTTTCAATGATGTCACTGTCCTGTTGGAAGCAATTCCCAGATGCATTCTTTCTTCAAGGTTTGTGTGAAGAAATACAAGCAGCTGTCTGGAGTGGTATCTCCAACTCCCTTATATTTACGGGCACAGAAACAAAACAGCACAGTTCTCCAGTACTTTCTTTTCTTACTTTGCAGGTTTTGGGCAAAAATCTGTGCATCAGTTTTTCAATCAGGGTACCAATTTCTTTGATGCCTGTCCATCAGATGCAATGTGAGACACAACCGGCACACAGAACTTCACCCACAACAAGCTTATGTTCATTAATAGGGAATAAATAAAAGCAAGGCTTACATGATTCAAAGTGATTAATACAATTCTAGATGCATTGGATTACAAAGCTGTGTGTGTTTGTGTGTGTGTGTGTGTCTGTCTGTGTGTCTGTGTGTGTACCTGTGTGTGTGTGCATGTGTGTGTTTGCATGTGTACCTGTGTGTGTGTGTGCGCGTGTGTGCGTGTGTATGTGTGTGTGTGTGTGTGTGTGTTTGTAAATGCACATTGGTTTACCACATGGATGAAACCTCTTATCAGCGTTCTCATATTGCAACAGTCAGTGTGTTTCAACAGTACCGTACTGCTCTTTGTGTCACCTTGAGGTTGTGAAGGCACTATATACAACTACTTTCTTATTTAATACAGTCTGTTTATAAAATGTAATAAATCACTATATGACTACACTCAGAGATTGATTGGCTAAGAGTGACTTGCAGACACAATCTGCACTCACTGCAATACAATTTCACTCAGCTTTTAGTAAATTTGTAAACAATACAATGCTTGATCCACTGATGATTCAACACTTGTGGAAAAATGAATTTACAGTCTTTTCCAGCAACCATACTGTGCAATCAGAAAATACCAGTAAATGGAAAACGTGGAATTAATTGTATGAATTATATCCTGTGGAAACCTTAAAAGATTCAGGTTTGAGCCAATGCATACACCATTTTCTTCTTCCTGCAAGTAGGGCTTAAATCATCTGAGATTTCTTCTTATGGGTTATGGCCTCACCTAAGTTTAATCCATTTATTATTTCACAACTTTGTAATTCCCCATTAGTTATCTACTAATGTGAAGCCTGCAGTTTGGATATCAGCCATTTAGCAGTTTTATAGTAGATGATCATGGAAACATATGACATGTTATATGAGAACAGAGTATCGGAGTACAATTGTACATTGTGCTGTATTAGTTAGATCACCTTTAAATCCAGTTTAAATATTGCTTTTACTTTACTTCTTTACTTCCTTGATGGTAACCTAGTCTCCAGAGACCAGTTGATACATTATCCATTGCAGGAGCCAGGAATTTTATAGTGGGGATGTAAAAAGAGATATAGATCGAGCCCATAATTGAGAGAGCAGTGTGGTTTCAGCCAGTACCAAAAGGACAAAATCACACTGTGTTGGAAAAAATATGCATCAACAGTTTATCCTTCACTATGACTGCCAAGGAACAATGCCAAGCAAAGGTTGCTTTGCAAACAGGACTGGCAGGATCCATAAACTAATATATTTGCATTATACAGTTTCATATATTAGCTACTTGAGGATTGCTGAACTTGCTTGGGGAAAGTGTTTCATAGAGATATTGGGTAATCTATGAAAGATTATGCTTTATGAAGTAATATCATCATCTGCCATTAGCAACAGCTTGGACTACCGGTCACATCCCCAACTCCCAACCCCTGATGTGAGCATAACTGACAGTAACTCTAGTTATAGCACAAGGATATAATAAAACATACCCAGACTGCATTTCTTTGGCAATAATTCTAAAATATGTTTTCTCAGATTACTAGTGGGACCTTAAGTATGGAATAAGGGCTTGGGTACTTGTGTACTTGGAGCCAATATTGACATATCAGTCTGTCCTGGCGTGGTAAGTTGTTGCTGTTGTAATAGTGATAGCAGTATGCTAATAACTAAAGGTGAGCAATGATAGAGACATAGAAGATTGAAGAAACAGCATCTTGTTGTCAGATTATATTTTAAGGAAACAGTAAAAGTAATTGAAAAGGCATAACGTGGAACAGTGGCATTTATAGCAGGAGCTGAAGGGTTACAGTAAAGAGAAATTATTTGAGTGCTGAAAGCTTTTTTAATCAGAACTGAGAAGATTAGGGGGAGGGGGGGCAACTTTATCAAAGTCTTCAAGATTTGAAAAATGGTCATGATAGATTGTTGGCAAGATCAGGCTCGAATTTAAGATAATGACAGAAAGGGGAGAAAATAAAACAAATATTTCTTGACACAGAGGATGGTTAATAATGTGTCAATCTCTGTTGCAGAATAAGAAAAAATCACTTGTTCAAGCAGAGTCTATCAAGCCTTATAAATGGGAAACAGGTATGTTTCTGAAAAGGAGGAATATTTTAAGATTTGTAGTTAAACAAGCTGAAACATTACATTTGGAACAAAATACTAATGATAGTTTGATAGGTAAATTGACCCTGAATTTCTGTGTATTGAGTTGCAAAACATGGGATGCATTTGTGACAGAGTTTTGCAGTTCATCTCTTTTATTTGGAAATCAGGAGAATCCTGCTTTGTGAGGCTATGGTAATGTACTGCAGCCACTCATCCAGGCTCCTCTGATAGCACTTTCCAACTCTGCGACCTCTATCACAAGGACAGCAGATGCATGGGAATGTCACCAACCAGCAAGTTGTCTCCCAAGTCATACACCATACTGAATTGGACTGGATTCTTTTATCCTCACTAGGTCGAAATCCTGGAATTTACTTCTCAAAAGCACAGTAAGCATTCCCACACCCACTGGACTGCAACGGTTTAAGAAGGAAATTCAGTGCCATCCTCCTCAGGGCAGTTAGGAACGGGCAATAAATGCTGGCCCATCCAGAAATGCCCACATCCCATGAATGAATTTGAAAATCATTTGGAAATTATAGCGTGTTCTTTAAAAAGTTAGTTCTGGCTGGAGATTGTAGTCTGGGGAGAAGCAGGAGGCAACTCAAGCACTTGGCTCCATGAGTCGCTGTCAGCTCACTCAAAAGCTTGTCAAGCGAGTGTTTTCAAACCTTTCTACCACCATAGCAACTAACACAGGGAACCAAAGAAAGAACAAGGGCTTGGCACAGGGATGGAGAAAGAGATCAATTTCCATGGGTCTCCAGCACCCTCCTTGACAAATTAGATCAGAATAGGCACAGACTGCTCAGGGACTAGAGAGGAATGTATGGACGAATAGTAGTGAGACTGCAAACCAGCTGTCTCAGCCCCAGGACTGCTGGTTAGAACTGCAAGACATTCAACAACCTGATTAGGTCAGAAACGGTAGCACACTGGACATTCTTCCCTTTCTCCCCTGGACACCCTTTACCCTTTCAGAACAATGACTAACTGTTCATAATGTGCTCTGCTAAAGATAGGAACACCATGGGTCTTCCACGTACTATTGCTAGAGTGCACAACTTTACAGTGACACAACCCCATCTCTAACTTCTCTTACCATGACTTTGTCACACATTCCTCAACTGCAGGCCATCATTTAACTCATTCATTCTTAACCAATGACTGCCAGCTGGTGGGACTATCTTTGATATTAAGGATCTCAACCTTTGTGAAAAAAAAGTCATGAAGTGGATGGCAAGGCATTATTCGTCAGGGTCATGGTGCCATCTTATATACTTAATGATTAAACAACCACATAATTACTGTGGCATCCCTGTGAACACAGCAGCGCACAGTCACAAGCTTCCACCATTATGTTTGCCTGTTATTCTCACAGTGATGGGCGGAGCAAATGGTCAGTTGTTATTCGCTTGTACCTTTCCATCATGCAGATCCTTCAAAGCACAGGAGATGAGGAAGAGGGAGAGAGATAAGACAACACGAGTCAAATGATTATTCTAATTGCACGGAGAAAGAACAAACTGTGGAAGGTCAGAGTTTTCTCATGGGTGAAAGTAGGAAGTAGGCCAAGTTGAACAAAACGTCCTGCAAAACCGTCCAGCCACACGTTTGCAGTCTTGACTCTTTTGATCTCCTTATTTGCATCACTTAATGACTTACTCCGTGCACCAGTGGAAGATCCATTAAAACACTATATAAGAATAATAGCTGGATGAAAGACCATTAGAAGTTGCTTCAGTTCTTTATTACTGCTCAACACAATGCCTTAATTGGTGTAATAGTAAAGTGAAAATAAAGGGCCCTTATCTTTCTGTAGTCCCGTAGCCCCGTGCTTAAGTACATGTGACAATAAACTTAATTCTAATTTTAATTCTTTCCTGTAATGCATAGGAACATAAGACCTGAAGTAAACAATTCATCTCCTTGAGCTTGCGGGCCTATTCAATGCAATCATGGCTGATCCATAACTGTACACAGCAGCTGATTTCCTACATCCCTTGTTAGCCTAACTGAACAAAGATCTGTCAAATTTTCTTGAACTTGTCCAATCTTTAAGTGGAGAGATATCCAAAAATTTCAAAATTGAATTTATTGGCAAAGTATTTTTTTGATTTCACAGCCAACTGGCCTTGCTCTGAATTTCTAGATCCATCAAACAGTGAAATAGTTTTGTGATATTGATTTCTTTCAATTATATTAATGACTATCGGGTGAGGCTGTCTGTTTCACGGAGCAACTGTGCGCTAGTAATATTAATGGTGATCACCACCAAAAGAATGCTACTGTCAAGCCAAAAGGACCTTCACACAAATGAGTGACATGATATATGAACTTTAGTGCCAGTGTGATGCCAGGCATGTAGGTCACATATCCCAAAGACTGGTAGTCCATATAAAACAGCATATCCATTTGGCTTTTTGCAACGAGAAAGTTACTGACCGTACTCAACCGGCCAGCACTTTCAAAACTCACAACTCAGTGCTGAACATTACAGTGTTTCCATGATGAGACATTTGCTATGTAATCCTGAGTGTGCAAAGCGTTAGGCTGACAACTACTTTAGAATTGCCATTTGACCTTGCAGTGTGGTGCACTTGCATCAACTGGAAATTGCATATTAGTCCACAGGGCTAATAGGAACATAGGAAAAAACATGGGCACACACTCTATGTCTGTTGCAACTCAACAAAGTAGATGGCAGCAATTCTCTGATTAATTTCTCAGGGCAATGTTTTGGCTAAAAACAAAAATGTTGTGGCTAATCAGAATCAACTTGCCTTGCCAATGAAACCTGTTGCACAATTAGGCAGGTTGCCATGCTGTTCAGTAATTCTCAGCTGCCTGGTTGAATAGCAGTGTTCTGCATCAATCCCACTCCTACCCCACATGTGCCAGAAGCTTTCGAGGCAAACACATGGCATGTGCAGTAAGAAGGCCATCATGTCTCAAAGTCTCCGGGATGTTATCCTCATTGAAGTCCATGGAGGTGCAGTATGTCCAGGGAAGCTCCCCGTGCAAGTCCAAGGGATTGGCCATGGGCTGATGTCCATTCAGGGTTTTATTCAGCAGGGGGTCTGTGCCTTTGAAGTCCGGGGAGGGTTCACAGAGGATGCTTTGTCTCCAAGACAGCCAGTCTTGGGATAGGGCCAACACGGTCAGAGAGACACCAATTAGGGACTGAGAATATATTGCCCAACGCTGTTGAGTCATGCCAGTCGAAGGCGTGGTCCAGTCAGTTGCTGGGTCTGTCCATGGAAAATAAGGGAAAGAGAGAGGGCCAGATGGGATTCGGGGAAAGGGCAGCCATTGATGTGGGACTAACCTCGGCAGGTTCCTCTTCATCAATGTTCTGTGGAGGGGCGCAGTGATGAAGAGAGGGCAGCAGTATCTGCTAGGTGGGGGGATTGGTATACAGTAACTCATAGGTTGGGAAGGGGCTAATGTGGGAGGACGGACTGTCCATGGTAAGGAGCACACTGGCTTTGGGGTGTAGGGGTTCAGTGTATGACCACCCCAGGGATGGTCAACTCAAATGCCATGGGCTGAGCGGCAAGGGTAGGCAGGTTGGTTGGAGAATTGAGGAAGTGTGAAGGCCGTGAGGTCTATGGGATGGCATACTCGGAATGAGATGTGGATGTTTGGTGGGGGCCACGTTCAGATGGAGACTGGAAGCCACTGGGCCAAGGAACACTCACTGTCACCTTCCAGGATGGTGGAAATTAAAAGTGATCAGCTGGGAAGAAAATGGTTGTGAGCACACTCAGAACAGCTGGGGTAATTGACTTGTCATGTGAGAGAGGAGGCTACACGAAACACTGATCATAGGGCTTTTAAAGGAAAGAACATTGGACACTATGGAAGCCTACTCCTTTCAGCCCTTTCTGTCTGTTGCATATTCCTGACACAGGCACTGCTGGCTATCTCATTGACAGCTACACCTCTGTATCCAGAAGAAGCTAAACATTAGGGATGTTGAACGAGGAGCAGAAGTCTCACCATGTCCCAATGCTAAGTATTGCCATTTGTGCCCCTGTTCCCAAGGCTTCCTCTGAATCCTCAGTACTCACATTCTCAGAGATCAGGGGCGCAATTCTGGTGGAACAAGACATTCCTCTACAGGACATGGTGGAGATGTTGGCTATACTTGCAAGACACAACAGAGAGGCGGCCAGGAGTTAGAACATGTGTGCAATGAACGAGACTGACAGCTTAATTAATGGGAGAGTGGCAGTGACATGCAAGGTCTCACTTACTTGTTTGGCGGAACATGAATGTTTCAGCAATCCCCCCTCACCAGGAGTGATCCCACTCTCCTCTCAAATGACCATGGTTCTCTCCCCAGAGGGGATGAGAATACAAGTGTCCGACACCCTTATACACATATGGGATCACCCTGCCCTGTATGGGCTGTCTTCCTGTAATGACAGAAAGTGGGGATTGGGGTCATGAGGGAGATAAGAGTGGGTGGTACGGCTTTTATTGCCAGGTGAATGTTGTGGGCGGGGCGAGATTTTCAAGAGACTGAGGAGGCAGCACGGAGGTCATGCAGGGTCAGTGGTGTGGGAGTTTGGGAGAGAATAGAAATGAGTAAGGGAAGGCTGTGTATACAATGGTGAGAGTGCCAGAGCCTGAGCCTTTGTGGGAGGTTGGTGTAGTAACAGAGATAAAGTGAGGGTGAGGAGGCAGAGAGGATACTACGGCTTAGCCTGGCCAAGCAGAGACGTCCATTGACCGTGTGACTCCAGTGGCCATTTCTCCGCAATGTGGAGATGGCAGTGACCCAGATGGCAACCTGGGGCTAGGCTGGCAGATGGCAAGACACCCTCTGACAGTCCTCCAGAAATAGGACAGCTCTTCTTTTGACCAGCCATTCGCCAGGACCACCAGAACCCTGTGGGACAATCATAGGGTCATCTTAACCTTTCTCTGCCATGTTCTGACCCTTTCCATCAACGGGCAGGGTAGCTTCAGAATGCCAGCGCTCATCCAGATGCACAGTAGCCTATTGAAGATGGCATGATGCAAGGGGTGCCAATCATTTAGTGGATGTCCACTGTCTGAAAACTTGTTCTAGGAATGGTGTGTGGTCGGGTGAGGTGGGAATAAGATTTGAGGGATGCCATATGGCTCGGGTCATAATTAATGTGGTGAGCTTAGTAAGATACGACAAGAAATCTCATCAGTGCCTCACAGAGATAGATAAACTTAACGCTACTTGGAATCAGCTAAAAAGCCCTCCCCCACTTTTTTTTCCCTCCTGCCTGTCCTCATTCCCTTCTCCACCCTCCCACAAAGTGGCGTTTTCATGCTTGGAAACACTTGCACAGCAGCAGTTGATGCAAAACCACGAGCAAAGATATTTAAATACGGAGTATCTTAGGTTAATAACGTAAATGCAAAACCATTTGCAAATGTTATATGATCATGTCAGCCATTGTATTTTTAGCTATGAGATAAAGTTAACTCCCAATTTAACATGTTGCAATTGATGAACACAGCATGATGGAGCTGGGTATTAAATAAAGCAATATTTATATTTATACTAGAGCCATTCTCAACCTCAGTATGTCCCAAAGGGCTTCATAGCTCATGAAGCAGCCACTATTTTAATATTGGAAATACAGAAGCCAATTTGTTCAGAGCATGCTCTGCCAAACAACATGATAAACAGCTTTAACACTAAATATTGATCTGACACCAGGAGTAACTCCCCCGCCATACAGTCTTAGAGTCAAATAGCTGGGAAACAGACCCTTGGTCTGTGTTGACCATAATCCCAAACTAAACTTGTCCCATCTTCCTGCACTTGGCCTATATCCCTCTAAACATTCTTTATGCATGTACTTATCCAAATGTCTTTCAAATGTTGTAACTGTACCAGCATCCACTTCCTCTGGAAGTTCAATCCACAGATAAACAACTCTCTGTGTAAAAAAAAAGTCCCTCATATCTTTTTTTAAATCTTTCGCCTCCAATCTTAAAATATGCCCCCTTGTCTTGAAATCCCCCACTCTAGGGAAAAGACACCTGACATTCACCTTATGTATACCTGTTATGATTTTAGAAACCTCTATAAAGTCAATGCTCCAGTGAAAAAAGTCGCAGTCTATCCAACCTCTCCTTATAGCTTCTTCAAAATTGTGTCGTTGGATCTTTAACATCCATCTGACACTGTAGATAGAGCTGTAGTTACTGTCTGACCTAAAAGATAGCAATTCTGACACTGCAGTTATTCCCCAGTGTTACAATGGTCTATCAGATTAGATTTTTGGGCTCTGGACTGGCTCTTAAACCAACATGACTCAATGAAGTGCAGGGCTGGATGAACACAGCAGGCCAAGCAGCATCATAGGAGCAGAGAGGCTGACGTTTCGGGCCTAGACCCTTCATCAGAAAAGGGGGAGGGGAAGGGGGTTTTGAAATAAATAGGG